>NC_050445.1:153062639-153379306 GCF_903995425.1 Onychomys torridus
TCAATGCTCAAGAAAACAGGACACTACACTTTCATTAAGGAGACAACACTCTCATGTCTCCCCTCTCTTTTGTATTCACATGAGGAGTGGGAAAACACCATTCTCCTTCTTGAGCAAAAGAGTCCATAACTCTGAACCATTTACATTGTTTGTGTGACTGCAAAGATGTATGATGGAACATCTGCTCTCTCAAACATTTTAAGAATACAGTGCAGAAATTCTAAGTATTTAGGTGAGAATATTACAAAGCAAATCTCTAGAACAGTAACTACCTTGCAGTACTGGCACTCTATACACACTGAGCAGCAACCCTGGAGGGGGGAACCTTTGGTTGATGGTCCTTAAAAACATCTCAATCACAGGAGAATACAACTTTGTACAAAGTGAATAAACACACTCACCCATGCTCAGTATCCACACAGTTTGTGATTATCAGAAAATGCATGCTGTTCATTCCACCTTACTCTGTATTATTGAATTAATGAAACAAAGGCTTTGCTTTACCATAGCCAAGCGAATAGTACATACATGAAGCCTGAGGAGATGGTCCTCTGCCCGGTGAAGGAAAGCAAAAGTCTTATGCAAAGCACCTTTCCCCAGAATCCTCAAATTGCCTGTAACTGCTAGAGACAGCCTATTGGATGCTGGCCAGCTGAAACACTTTCAACTAATACCAAGCCAAGAAAGGACATGGAGAATCAACAATGGCTTGCTTGATTCCTAGAGAAATTGTCTTACTTTGGTCAGATTTTTCCAGTCAAAAATAAAAGGAGACAATACTGAACTCCAATGAATAAGTATGACATATTTAGGTACACTTTTATATCCTACATTCAAGGTACCTGGAGTTTGCTGCTCTGGGGGAAATTTAACCAGAAATTAAGAACTTTACCCATTCCTGTGGTTTCATCATAGGAAACAAGACTGGAACATGCATAAACCTCTTACCAGCAATCTAGTCAATTTGTGACTTTGTATGTGTTCTCAGTCTAGAGTGAGAAGCAGAATTGGAAATTTGAAAGATGAGTTCTGCCTATAATGGAGCCAGCTGTGAATGTCATCAATGTCGCTTCCTGTACCGAACACATCTAGAGAGTGAAGAGATGATCGCAGGAGATCAGGTCCCACACTTGAGCTTTGACCTATGTCTCACCAGGCAGCTTGAAGCTCTCTAGTGCAGAGCCCTGTGGAACCCAGCACTTTCCACCTAAAGCAGGAAACAGGCCAAGCCAGCATGCAGAGTGCTCAATATTTGTTTATTTCCACATCACATTTTTATTGATTCTTTGGGAGTTTCACATCATGCACCCGAATCACAATCCCTTACCAGTCCTCCCATGTCCAGACCCTCCCTTATAACACCTCCAAAAAGAAGCAAAAAACAAGAGTAAGGAAAAAAAGTTCACTTTGCATAAGATATATACTCAATGAAGCATGGTCAAATATCTAGTAGCCTACCCCTTAAACAGAACTGAGTCCTTCCCCTCCCACACCTCCGACAGAATCCAGCAATTGTGCAGAGCTACTCTTCAGCATCCCTGTCACACCTTTAAGAGTTCCCTGTGTTGGTTGGGGATTTAGCTCAGTGGTAGAGCACTTGCCTAGCAAGGATAAGGCCCTGGGTTCAGTCCTCAGCTCCAGGAAAAAAAAAAGAGTTCCCTGTGGTGCTTCCTATATAAGCTGCTACTTTGGGTGGTTAGGGTTTGTCACAGAAGTCTTCCATATCTCTCCCTCTCGACTGTGCATCTGCGGTCACCAATATCATGCAAAGGTAGCCTCCTTACTCTTCACTCAGTGGGAACACAGATCATGGCCCTCTTCTTGGTTTACAGCTATGGCACAAATCATGAACACAGCCCTTTGCTGCAGTAAGAGCATAGACCCAGACAAGGCACTGAAAGTTGCCCAGACCATGGACATCGATATGACCTCAGGTGGCAGAGCAGGCTAGCCATATCAACATGGCACCACGGGTGGCAGCATGTCCTATGGACATCAACAAGGACTCAGGCTGTAGCACAGACCATGGACATCCCCATGCCCTATGGTGGCAACACAGGCCATGGACATAAATACAGCCTCCAGCCCAGTAGGACCACAGACCCAGATAAAGCTCTCTGTGGCAGCACAACCCCACATATCACCATGGCCTAAGGTGGCAGCAAAAGTCACTCAGATCAGTATGGCCCCGGGTGGCAGAGTGGCCCACAGACATCTACGTGCAATCAGACTACAGCACTGACCATGAAAATCTGCCTAACCCTTGGTGGTGGCATGCACCACAGACATCAAGGCAGCCTCCTTCAGGGCACAACAGGGTATGATGTGGGAGGTCGTGAGCCCTGGCTCTCCCATCATATACCTGATACACAGTTGCTTCAATGTTTGGTTTGTTTCTGCCTCCCCTCATCATTGCCAGCAAGAACTGTCAGGTTGACTTAGCTAGCACCAGAACAGCTGGCATGCTGTTTCCTCTTGAGGACATCGCCACTGATCTCCCCTGCATCCTGAACTGCACCCTGTCTAAACTGACACATTCTCAGCAGTTGCTGCAGTTCCTGAAGAAAGTGTGCCTTACTCCACTCACTATCCAATACCTGTTTTTCTCAGAGAGCAATACAATGAGAATTGTAATTTCTTCAGTTTGTCTCAATTATTTCCTTCTTTTTATCTGCACAGGCTTAGTTTGAGAGACAATAGTAGGTATGTCCAATTAATCATGCAGAATAAAATAGTTGAACTCCTTTTTTTCTCACAGAAGAGTTTACTTCCTTCCAATGTACTGCTCATATCTGGAAACCCAAAAAAAAAATCTCAGCACTTTTCCCTAATCCATTATGTATGCATTTTCTTATTCTCATAGTAAAAAGGAGGAGACAGATGGAAAGTGTCAGGTGTGAGACATCATTCTGACTTTAATCCCAGATGAGCTGACTTGTGCATATGGGCTTTTAGCCTGTTTATATTAAAAGCCAGGGATCTTCACGTCTATCATACAAGACTATTATGAAGACTGAACTATAAAACTCCCATCACCACCCTCACATGGGGCTGGAATGAAACAGTCACCCTGTCAACGGCAGTGAATATTATTCATTCGTTCCACAAATGTTTATTAAGGCTTTACTAAATTCCAAACACAGTATTAGATATGAGGGATATGAAGATAAATAGCTTTGGCTTGCTCTCAAGAGGTCTCAGAAGCTATTGAGAGACAGATCATTAATTGGTAATGAGTAGCTATTGCCATGATGCAGTCAATATCAAAGGGAAAAGATTGATGATAGCCATTCTCATGCCTGTGTCATTTGGGTACAGTGTAATAGTTTATAGATTAAGTACAAGTTTGAAGATCTCTTTGCAAACTATCTGCATGCTTTTGAACAGATCACTCAGCTTCACTATCTACAAATGAAAACATCATCTATTGTTATTAAAGTACAGGTAAGAAAATAGAGTTCATGGCAGATACCAGAAGAATTTAATGTGGGAAAACAGTCACAAATGCACAAAAAGAGTTAGAAAGCCAAGCTGGGAAGCAGGTTAAAGGTTAAAGGCTGTATCAGAAAGGGAAAGAGCTGAGATGCACAAGCTGAGGTTCTCAAAATCATAAAGCCAACTCTGAAAGCAAGGAAAGCCCTGGTGGGTTACACCCTGGTGTTTCCCACTTCTCCACAACCCCATTGTCACACAAATATTTCCCAATAACACAACCTAACAAAGTCTGATGAACAGGGAACCTTAGTCTTCAGATGTCAGTCTCTGAGATACAGAATGGGTAGAACATGGGAGAGAATGTATGTGAGACCAGATGAACATCGACCAAGACTATCATAATCCTCACTGCAGAATTAAATATGATTAATACATATTATAAAATGGGTGCACAAGCAACATCCAACCAATGGTAGCTATTTGTTGCTGCAGAATAGACTTAAAATCGTTAGTGCTGTTCAGACTGGATCAGGAGACAGGTCCTTACATATTTCAGTAGCCCACAATTCCTATACTCATATCTCTGTAGCAAGTCAACTGGTTTCTTTATTGAGTTGGATGTATGGACTCATCTCTTCTGCATCACTGCAAAAAGAACTATAGTCATCAGGTTTTCACACAGCATGGTATGTCCTCAAGGAAAAGACTATTTGAAGAGTTACTGCCAAGAAATCCACTTGCCAACAGAGACAAGCCACCACATTCTGAAACACCAGATTATTTTGTGCTCCAAGTGATATTTTGGACTCATTATGTAATGTGTGTTGTTCAGTTTATTGACTAACACATAAGAAAAGTGTAAAAGAGTCTTTGTTCCTAAAGAACCACTGCTACATTGGAAAGACACAGCTCTGATCTCATTTAGATAACATATTACCCTGAAAAAGCTGGACATCATGGGAGAGTATAGATAATAAATAATAAACATCAACCTGACTTACTCTTCACATATTTTAAGCATTATTCTGGAAACTTTTGTTACATCAGTGCATTCAATTATCATAAAGCCCTGTGATATGAGTACTGTCATCCCAACTTGAAAGGTACAGGATTTAAAGGACAAAGGGGTCAAACAACTGTCTAAAGTCACATAGGTCATAAGTGGTAAAGTCAATGTTTACCCCTGGAGACTCTTACCAACTGCAGCAATCTGTCCCTTCTGAACTATGTGTGCCTGTGTATAAGACATAAGAATCTTCTGAATAGGTTTACAATGAAATCTATTTTCATTCTCCTTTGGGAATTTCTATGCTGTTTTCTGTAAGTACTGGAGATATATTTTTCTAGTCAAAAATGGTAGAGAAGCTAGAGAGCTACTAAGGTATACCCACATCAGGTAACCTTCAAACCCCTGGAGTCTAGTAAGGGATGCTGAAATACCAAGTACTAGCTGTAACTTCACCAAATATGTTCATGTGGCTTTTATACTAATGTCTTTTCTTCATCTTTGTGTGTGTGTGTGTGTGTGTGTGTGTGTGTGTGTGTGTGTGTGTGTGTGTATGTGTGAATACATGTATATATGAGGGTCTATGTATGGTGTATATGCATGTGTAGACAAATTTCTAAATGGTCTTATTAAATAAAATATCTTGGAGCCAGAAATTGTGGTTAAAGCCTGAGAAATATCAGAGGAATAGGAACAGCCACAGCTAATCTTACCTCACCAACTCAGTAGCTTCTGAATGTGAGATACTTCCAGTCTACTCACATCTATATGCCTTGCTGTTCTGCCATCTGATTTGCTCTCTTTGTCCAGCTATATCACTTCCTCTACCTGCCCAGCTCTGTCACTTCTTGTCTGTTTGTTCAGACCTTCAGACCTCCATAGTTAACTAGTGTTGGAATTTATGGCATGTGCCACCACATCTGGCTCTGTTTCTAGTGTGGCCTTGAACTCACAGAGATCCAGAGATATCCCTGCCTGCCAAGTTACAGGATTAAGGGCATGTGCTACCATTGCCCGACTTCTTTATTTACTTAAAATGGCTTGCTTTTTCCTCTGATCTCTAGGTAAGCTTTATTTATTAAAGCACAAATAAAAGTATCACCACATTTCAGGACAAATAAAATATCACCATATTTCAGCACAAATAAAATATAACCATATTTCAGCACAAATAAAATATCATCACATGCACACATGAATGTGAGTGCCCATGCATGTGTGTTTGTGCTTGCCTGAGTGTGTGTTTACACACAAATATGCACACATGCAAATGCTCACACCCATGTACACAGGTACACATGTAAAGACGAGAGGACAACCTCAAATTTGGTCCTCACCTTCCACTTGATTGACACAGGATCTCTTCTGTTTGCTGCTCCATTCTGAGGTCAGCTGTCCCATGAGTTTCCCAGGATTCTCCTGTTGCTGCTTCCCATCTCTCTGTGGAAATGCTAGAATACAGACACGTTCAGCTATACTTGGGTTCTAGGGATTTGAACTCTATCTTTATGCTTTCATGGCAAGCACTCTGCTCAAAAGGAGTCTCCCATCTTAGAGCTTCTTGCCACAGGGGTTCATGTGCTATATTGAAAAACACAGCATCAGGGCTGTTTTTCCTATAGAAAATAATGTCTCTGTTGCTGGAATACCATTACCAGATGGTAGCTAGCCTCTAGAGCTCCAATGTGAATAGCATAGGGGATAAATGTCTCTTCCCCTCTCCATTTTACAATTACTATGGTTCTGATATTCTTTAATACATTACTAATTTGTAGGACATTTCTACTCAGGTGTCCCTGGTGATGATTTTCTCTCTGCTGTTAACATAATAAATAGGTTTTTGGTAGACTTTAATCCATTGAGTTCATATGCATTTCATATCATGAAAGCATGGTGTGTATGTGAGTACTATTGATTAATTTTGTGATTCTGGAGTCTTTCCTCATGTTTAACTACAAAGACATTCAATCAGCAGGAACAACAGTCTCATCTCAATGCATCCTCACCACATATTTGAAGTCCAAAATCCAAATTCTCTGTTCCTTTGGAAGCTACCCAAAAACAATAACCCACATGCCAGTTCTTTGAATGACCTCAGAGGCACAAGGTTGAAAGTAAAACATTAATCAGTGGACTCACTGCATGTAGCTCTTTTGGAATGGCAAGCTTTAAGAAGGGCTTATCAGTGAAAAGGCATTGATAGCATTGGTCCAACTTCAACCTCCTTTAGTGACCAATACTATAGTAGTCTTTGAACACAGAGGCCTCCTAGAGCACCCCAACACATACATTGAAAATTAAAATTCCCATAGCTTTTAGCAGATGCATATATTCACTATCTAGCTGCTCGCTTGCCTCCTGCCTGTTTATATAAGCCAACCTTCCACAGATAACTTTGTAAACACAGTTTTTATAAAGAGCTCTATTTAAACTGTTTCTTTAGGCACCAGTGTTGTTTGATAATTTTTTATCCTGATATAACCAAAACACTTGTCATTAAAATCTAAGATTTAACATTGATTCAACATCAAATGCATGATATTTTTATATTCCAATGGAAGAAGATGTCAGAAAATGGAAAGCTCTCCCATGCTCATGGATAGCCAGGATTAACATGGTAAAAATGGCAATTTTACCAAAAGCAATCTACAGATTCAACGCAATCCCCATCAAAATACCAACACAATTCTTCACAGACCTGGAAAGAATAATACTCAACTTCATATGGAAAAAACAAAAAATGCAGGATAGCCAAAAGAATTCTGTACAATAAAACAACCTCTGGAGGCATCACAATCCCTGACCTCAAGCTCTACTATAGAGCTACCATAATAAAAACAACTTGGTACTGGCATAAAAACTGACATGTGGACCAATGGAATTGAATTGAAGACTCTGACATTAACCTGCACACCTATGAACATATAATTTTTGACAAAGAAGCCAAAAATGTACAATGGAAAAAAGAAAGCATCTTCAACAAATGGTGCTGGCATACCTGGATGTCAATGTGTAGAAGGCTGCAAATAGATCCATATCTGTCACCATGCACAAAACTTAAGTCCAAGTGGATCAAAGACCTCAACATAAATCCAGTTACTCTGAACCTGATAGAAGAGAAAGAAGGAAGTAGTCTTGAACTCATTGGCACCAGAAATCACTTTCTAAATATAACACCAGTAGCACAGACACTGAGAGAAACAATAAATCAATGGGACCTCTTGAAACTGTGAAGCTTTTGTAGAGCAAAGGACATGGTCAACAAGACAAAGTGACAGCCTACAGAATGGGAAAAGGTCTTCACTAACCCCACATCTGACAGAGGGCTGATATCCAGAATATATAAAGAACTCAAGAAATTAAATATCAAAATGCCCAACAGTCCAATTAAGAAATGGGCTATAGAACTAAACAGAAAATTCTCCACAGAGGAAGTTCAAATGGCTGAAAAACATTTAAGGAATTGTTCAATATCCCTAATTATCCAGGAAATGCAAATCAAAACGACTCTGAGATATCACCTTACACTTGTCAGAATGGCTAAGATTAAAAACACAGAAGACAGTTTATGCTGGAGAGGATGTGGAGCAAGGGGAAATCTCCTCCAATGCTGGTGGGAATGTAAGCTTGTAACGCCACTTTGGAAATCAATATGATGCTTCCTTAGAAAATTGGGAATCAATCTCCCCCAAGACCCAGCTGTAGCACTCTTGGGCATATACGCAAGGAATGCTCAATCATACCACAAGCGCATTTGCTCAGCTATGTTCATATCAGCATTGTTTGTAATAGCCAGAACCTGGAAACAACCTAGATGCCCTTCAACTGAAGAATGGATAAAGAAAATATGGTACATATACACAATGGAGTACTACTCAGCAGAGAAAAACAATGACATCATGAGGTTTGCTGGCAAATGGATGGATCTAGAAAAAATCATTCTGAGTGAGGTAACCCAGACTCAGAAGGACAAACATGGTATGTATTCACTCATAGGACGATACTAGATGTAAAACAAAGATGACTAGACTGCTACACAACTCAGGGAGGCTACCTAGAAAATGGAACCCTAGGAAAGATGCAGGGATCACCCAATGACAGAGAAATGGATGAGATCTACATGAACAACCTGGACAACAGTGGGAGTAATGAAGGGCAAGATTTGAGGGAAAGAAAGCTTAGGGGAGCAGGAGATCCCAGCTGGATCAAGAACAGAAAGGGAGAACAAGGAATAACAGACCATGATAAATGAAGACCACATGAGAACAGGAATAGGCAGAGTGCTGGAGAGGTCCCCTGAAATCCACAATGATATATCCTCTGTAGACTGCTGGCAATGGTTGAGAGAAAGCCTGATCTGACCTAGTCTGGTGATCAGATGGCCTAACACCCTAACTGTCGTGCTGGAACTCTCATCCAAAAACTGATGGAAGTGGATGCAGAGATCCTCAGTCAGGCCCCAGGTGGAGCTCCAGGAGTCCAATTGTCAAGAGAGAGGAGGGACTGTAGGAGTGTGAAGTGTTGAGACCGGGATTGGAAAAGCACAGGGACAAATAGCCAAATGAAAGGAAGCACATGAATTATGAACCAAGGGCTGTGGAGCCCCCAGCTGGATTAGGCCCTCTGGATAAGTGAGACAGTTGAATAGCATGAACTGTTTGGGAGGCGCCCAGGCAGTGGGACCCAGACCTGTCCTTAGTGTATGAGCTGGCTGTTTGGAACCTTGGACTTACACAGGGACACTTTGCTCAGCCTGGAGGGAGGGGACTGGACCTACATGTGCTGAATCTACCAGGTTGAGTTGAATCCCCAGGGTAGTCTTGGCACTGGAGGAGGTAGGGGTGGAGGGGAGGGACTTGGGGGAAGGGTGGGTGCAGGTGTGGGAGGGAGGGAATGGAGGAACTCAGGGCTGATATGTGGAATTAAAACACAAATATAATAAATAGAAAAAAAAGGTGTTTTTTTTTTTTTTAAAACTATTGTTCCAAGACCAAATCCAATCTCAGGCATTGTGTGTAAGTGATGTTCTACAGTTTCTTTAGATAAGAACTAGTGTCTCAGCCTTTTATTGAGAAGAAGGAGATTCTTGACTATTTACAGAGAACATCATGGGGCTTAGTGATTTTTTTTTTGTTTAATAGAACTTGCTGCTCTTCCTAGAACACACATAAGGTGGTTCACAACCACCTGTAACTCCAGATCCAAGACATCTAACACCCTCTTCTAGCATCCATTGGCACCAGCACTCATGTGACAGACATACATACTCACATGTATAAATGTTTTAATTAAAAATTTCTAGGAATGCCTCTCAATACAAATCTACCTCAAGCTCCTTCATGATAAGCTTCTCATTACACAGTTAGAATGGGAATATTATAGGAATGATATGTTGCCTTCCCAACATGCCTAGACATGTGATGCTCATTTGTCCTAATATTGGTAAGGTGAGTTTTGCTTATGTGGTCCATATGTATCTTCTAATTGACTTAGTATCAAGGTATTTTCCCCCCATTTTAATCATAGGACATTTGTGTGGAGTTCTATGGCCAATACAGTCTCTTGTCTATCCTTAATTTACTAACTTTAACACTTAATGGCAATATAAAGCCCATTATTTGTGGTAAATGTAGCATCTGGTTTTCTGTGCTAGGATAGGCTTCCCCTATCTCTCAATATTTAGTATGAACTTACAGATTTTTATTCTACTAAATGGGTTACAGTCTACTCTCTTGATCATTACATTAGTTACTTTTTCCATTTCTGAAACAAACTACCTGACCGAATGTTGTAGAATATTACTTTAACTATGTAAAGATGTATGTTGTATTTGTTTATCCTGTATTTACTTAACTATGTAAAGATATGTTACATTTGTTTATGCTCCATTTGTGTAACAATTTAAAATGTGCTCTTTTGCCTGCCTAGGCCACCTGATTGGCCTAGTAAAAAGCTGAACAGCCAATAGCTAGGCAGTAGAGGGATAGGTGGGGCTGGTAGTCAGACAGAATAAATAGGAGGAGGAATCTAAACAAGAGAGGAGAGAATTAGGGAGAAAGAGAGTGAGATGTCCTGGGCCAGACAGGCAGACTCTCAGCTACCAGCCAGACAGACATGGGGGAAGCAGGGAAGGGAGGACATACAGAATGAAAGAAAGACAAAATGCCCCAAGGCAAAACATAGATGAAAATAAACAAGTTATTATAAGTTATAAGAACTAAGGGGACAAGCATAAACTAAGGCTGAGCATTCGTAACTAATAACTCTCCATGTCATGATTTGGTTGCTGACAGCCTGCTACATTTGGCACCCAACACAGAGCCTGAATTTCCACATAGGGCATGAGAAAGGTGAAAACAGAAAGAAAACCCTGGATATGGTTCATTTAAGAGGATTTGACATGCAGCAAGCCCTTGAGCAGCTGTCACTTAGGTAGCAACAGTAAACTAAGTTAAAATGCCTGCCACAGGCGAGTACCAGCATCCTAGAGCTGAGGCTGTTAAATGCAGCTCCTGGTTAGAAGCAGCTCTCTGCTGAATGCAGCTCTGGAACAAGATGGAGCTAGCCTCTAGCATAAAGCTGTGCTGTTTAGGTTTGGCTCACATAGTCAGAAAAGGCTAGAGACATGCTGTAAAGGCTGGTCCAGATTGGGGGGAAAAAAACCTCTAAACAGGTTATAGTGTGTTTAAAAAATGTGCACAAGCTTAAGATAGAAGAGAATATCGGTATACATGGTCATAGAAAAAATCAAATAATTTAAAAATAATAAAGTCTTTAAAGAGAGAGTAAAGTAATATACAGGAAAAAAGCCATGGGAAATATATGGGGAGTCTGGATCCTGTATGGTGTTGTGATGACTTTGAAATTTTGAATGCTGATGAGTAAATGACAACTGCTGAGAGACATGGGATTATAAGAGGGACTGCTGAGTTAAACAGGCCTAGATACTTTAAGGATGTCTTAACTTTAGAATGGAATTCAAAAAATGTATTGTGTTGGGAGAGAGGCTATGCTTTTGTTTCCAAAGGGGAAAAAAAGACTGTGGATTCCTTAAATGTTAATAGAGATCAGGTTTGATTGGAGGAGACCACCTGAAAATCTTGACTACATACATAAAGAAATAAATCAAGAAAAACTATAAGACAGGTGACATTTATACTGATCCCTCTGCATAGGAAGAGTTCTGAAACTGGAAAAGAAATTTTACAACTAGTTTTCCCAGGATTTGACAATTGTCTCAATTTTTTCAGGGTCGTCTAGATATGGTGTTGCCCCCAGACAACAGGAAATAGTCTAGAGAACACAATACCCATATTTCCATGAGATGATGTGTGTGGCTTGGGGGCATTCAGTGGGTTATGAATGTTTGTTATCATTTAGGGGGCATATAGAAATATAGAATAAAAGACAACTATTAACCTCAAATATTTTACAATGGTATGGATATTGTGCATATTGATACAAATTTAAAGTTATTTTTGTTATAATGTATGTATTTTGCTACTGTTGTTTGAATATTGTGCTTATGCAGCTCATTTAAAAATTTAATGTATAATTAAGAAATGCAGGCTAGTAGTAAGTCATCTATAATAATCAAATTTGTATTCATATTAGATATGTCTTCAAGATTAAACAGATATATTTTAGATAGCTAGGTGGTCTTCAAGTGCTTCAGAGACCTATAGAATATGGCATTTAAAATTTTAATAATATAAGGCTTTTCATGACAGTGAAAAATACTTACTCCTGGAAGCACCAATCTACTTCATGAAAGGATGGTGGGCATCTAAAAATCTCCATATGGAGTTTGCTTTCCATTTTGTCAAGAAACTGTCCTAGCCTTGACAGCTGAGAGAATACTTTGTAAACTGGACAATCAGGGCACAAGGATAAAGACTACCAAACTTTGCCAAGTCAAGACAGGACAGTCCTTCAAAATTCTTGTTTCATAGAAAAGTCTGCCAGATATGCCAAAGATGGATGTCCCAAGATTGCAGAGAAAACCTGGGTGACTCTCCAGGCAGCTAGATGTCTCTATCATTTCTGTTGTTTTGGAAGTAACTTGCACTGTACTTTCTGTTTACTCAGGTCTGGAGTCTTCGATGGGGTTGAAGATAGATAGTTATAATTAGTTTTCCTTAGTTATGATAGAAGGTAAATTAGGTACAAAAGTTTGGACTCATCAAGATAGGATAATGAGGTATTTTCTCTGAACTTTCCAAATGCAAATGGACTAGACATTGGAAATTTAATTCTTACTTCATAAATGTTCTTACTATATATTATTTTAATATGTTAAGTTAAAACCTGTCTTTTTATTTAGACAAAAAAAGGGGATGTTGTAGAATATTGCTTTAACTATGTAAAGATATGTTGAATTTGTTTATGCTGCATTTGTTTAACTATGGAAAGATGTGTTACATTTGTTTACGCTCCATTTGTTTAACAATGTAAATATGTATTCCTTTGCCTATGTACTTGATTGGTCTAATAAAAAGCTGGATGGTCAATAGCTAGGCTGTAGGGGATATGTGGGGTTGGTGGGCAGAGAAAATAAGTAGGAGGAGGAATTTAGGACAAAAGAGAACTAAGAATGAGGAAAAAAGATACCTGGGGCCAGACAGCTAGGCAGCCACAGAAGAAGCAGGAAAGGCAGGACATGCAGAATAAAAGAAAGGCACAAAGTCCTGAGGCAAAACATAGATGAAAAGAAATGGGTTAATATAAGTTATAAGAGCTAGTGGGACAAGCATAAGATAAAGTTGAACATTAATAACTAATAAGTCCCTGTGTCATGATTAGGGGATGGGCAGTCCAAGAAAGCCTGCTACAACAGAAGCTATATAAGGAAGAAATTATTTTGGCTCACATCATGGTAGAGAGCAAATGATAAGAGGGTTGAGAGGTGGCTGGTCTCACTGTATCCACAGTCAGGAAGCGAGTGCTCAGCGCACTTTCTCCTTTTTACTCAGCCCGGGAAACCCTAGGCTGTAATATGAAACCACCCACACTCTTATCACCTCAGTTAAACTTTCTGGACATTGCCCTATTGGTAAATGTTTGCAAGGATATTCTAAATCTAGTCAAATTGACAATAATAATTAACCACTGCTATGTCAAAGTCATGTTCATTTTTTCTAGTATACATTATTTCAATTTAATTCCTGCATGTAAAGAAGCCCTTGTGACAGAGGCTGCCTCTTCAAACATTCTTAGAGCTCTTTGAAAGTCCCCATTATTGACCACTTGTTTATTCCCTGGCCACATTGGTGGCTACTTCATCCTCTTTTGTCCCCATCACTGGCCACATCTGAAGAGTAAATCTAATTAATCTTATCAATAAAAACCAGGAGTCATATATCTGAGTAAAACATGAAAGATTAGGAAAGCAGGAAAACAGCCACAGTCATTTCCATTCTCTTCTATTTCTCCAGTCCAAAAGCATCAATACCCTGTCTCTGTCTTGCCTTATCATTCCTGTTCCTTTCTGTATAGACCTCCAGAACTCTATGGTCAACTAGTGGGTAGCTCTACCTTCTGACTCCAAGCAAGCTTGATTTGTCAGAACACAAACAAAATATCATACAGCATACTTCTTTACTTCATAGTGTTAGATGATCTAGGTTAATTAATTAGTTTGTTTGTTCTACTTTCTCCAGCAAAGCTCTCAAGTCAACCTTTCCTCCAAGAAATTGATTCCCATCAACACAAAATAATATGTAGGAACCAAGACATAGACATAGATATAAAGCTCATACTCAGATAGGAAATATGTGTGTGTGTTCCTATATATTTACATAAATGTAAAGATAATACAAATGATGACACACTGATACTTCCACTTCTGATCCAAGAGTGGTCCCTCTTTCCATACTTGTAGCCTTCACTTACATATCTGCAAATAGATTCCAATTATCCTAATTTCTATTTATTTACTCCAACCTAGAATACATAGGAAATAATTTTCAGAATTGTTGGTAAACACCATCTTGACTAGTCAACCTACTAAGAGGAATTCAACATTTTTTATAGCTTATAACATAATAAAACATAAATTGTTAAGTATAGGGTCCAATCAAATACACCTGTGCAACTCACAGTCCTCTCAAGGTATAGAACATTTACCTCCTGACAGACAGATTTCGTGTAGACAATCTGTTTTTTGAATATTAATATCATTTGATATCTTATTGAAGATTTTAAATAATACATAAGAATGAATTACCTATGTTTTTTAAAAAGGCAAAAATAAGCTAAGAATGACAGAATATGGAGTTATGATCTGAATTTGATCCCCAGAACCCACATAAAGGTGATATGAGAGAATTCACTGTAAATGTCTACCCCCTCAACACACATACACATACACTCACTCATGCCATGCATTACATACCATGTAACTGTACATGTCAGTACCATCAAACACAATAAATAGAATAAATATTTAAAAGAAAGGCACAACATACCACAAACTATACATCCAATTAGCTATAGACAGTTTAAAACAAGACTAAGATATTAATTCTACAGAAAAGAGTAAAATATGAAAGAAGAGCTAAGACTTTGCCAGCACAACTTGAGATATTTATTTTGTTTGGTCCTCATGGACAATGGCTCTCAGCTTGTTTCACTTACCTGTCTTCCTCCATAAATCACACTGATCTGCATTAAGATAATATTTTTTTCATTACAAAAAATTATTTTCTATTTATTATCAAATTTGGGTAACTTTTTTATTAAATATGTTTATTTATTAAATTTTTTTCCATTTTACATACCAACCCCAGTTCCCCCTCCCTCCCTTTCTCTGGCCTCCTCACCTCCCTCCCACTCTACCCCATCCACTCCTCAGAGTGGGTAAGGCCTCCCATGGTAGTCAACAAAGTCTGGCATATCAAGTTGAAGGAGAGCCTCCATTGTATGAAGGCTGAGCAAGGTATCCCATCACAGGGAAAGGGCTCCAAATAGCCAGTTCATGCATCTGGGATAAGTCCTGGTCCTGCTGCCAGGGACCCCACAAACAGATCAAGCCACATAGCTGTCACCCACATTTAGTGGGCCTTGTTTGGTCCCATGTAGGTTCCTGAGCTGTCAGTCTAGAGTCAGTGAGCTCCAACTAGCACCAGTCAGCTGTCTCTGGGGGTTTCCCCATCATGTTCTTGACCTTTTTTTTTTTTTAATGTCGAATGCCATTTATTGAAGGAGGGAGGAGGTCTTAAATACAGGCTTACAGCATAATGGGAAACCCAGATGGCAGTAGATCACTTCTGATTTTTTTTTTTTTTAGCTGAGGATCGAACCCTGGGCCTTGCACTTGCTAGGTAAGCACTCTACCATTGAGCTAAATCCCCACCCCTGCTCCTCATGTTTTACAATCTTGCATCTAAGCAGTTAACACCCAATATGCTGGATACACAGACAAGGAGCTTCCCTTAAGCATTCAGGAGGGTGGAATCTCACAGGGAATTAGCATAGGGAGGATATCAAGGTCAAGGTCAGCAAGCAAGGCAACAGTTACCCAAAACGGGGGCCAGGGACCTATAGGTCCCCCCTTTTACTAAAAAATGAGCTTCTGACTTAGGTTGCATGGGACATTAGCAGGTTTCCTTACGCATCATGGAGACACCTGTCCAGGCCACACAGGTGTTCTGTCTTAAGTTTGTGAGTGCCCCCCAGGAATTACCCATCTCTGAATACTCATTATCATACAAGCTCAATTGTGTGAGAGCTGCAGAGTTAAATGTTGCCAAAGATCTCTAAGTGGCGCTGGGCTTGCGATCTGTGTGTTTGACACAGAAAAGACCAACAGAAGTCTTAATCCACCCATAGCCGAATTTGGGTAACTTTTTAAAATTGGCTTACTTCAATATTTGGCTTTTCTCTTACTAAGTTTGACTGAAATATAAAACAGTGCTAGATTATTGTGGCTTGAGTCTATCAATAAGTATGTGACTTCTCTGAGTTCATTGAAGTAAAACTTAACTTCTGACTGAATTTTTGCCACATTTATTTTAATCATTAACCAAGGGCAGCACTTATCTGTATTTGTGATTGCCTTGGGGTTTGATTCTGTTTATCTCTTCAGCACTTTGCCCTCTGGCTGCTTGCTTCTGTGTTCACTAGACTATAGCAAAGGAAAAATATCTTTTAACTTATTGAGTGATGCTGTTTGCTTTTTTTTTTTTTTGTCATTTTCCTATTTGCTTTTGGCCAGAACTTTACCTATATTGAGTTCAATAAAACACTGCCCTTCCACATAGAAGAAGCACAGAGACTCTTAAATCCTATCCCAGCTATTCAACACACTTTTTGAGAACACACATGGATGGATTGCTGTTTTTCTCCTCCACCTGTTCATAAGATATGCTATACATATACATCTCTTTATTGGTTTGTATGCATAGTCCTTATATAAAAAGGTATAGTATGCCATGTCAGAGAAAGGAGAGGTGGGGGCTAGAGAGATGACTCAGTGGTTAAGAGCTTGCCTGTTCTTGCAGGGGATACATGTTCAATTCCCAATGCAGCAACTAATAATCACCCTTAACTCCAGTTCTGGGGATCCAATACCCTCTTCTGGCCTCTGAGGTCAGTATACACACAAAGCACATAGATATAAAAGCAGGCTAAAAAAATCACACATAAAACGAATAATAATTTTTTAAAGAACAGTAAGGATAAACTGAAGAAATTTTGAAGTAAAGGAATGTAATAGAACATGTATATGGCCGTCATTCTTTCACTGAAGGGAACAAAAGGACCCACAGAAATCAAAGTAACCAAGGCATCATGGACTGCCCAAGTAGAATAAAACACTGAACATCATCACAATGAAGATTAGAAGCAGAAGTTACATAGATGTGAGTGAGGAATGAGTGGATCCAATCAATTTTCTAGTCTGAAAATATAGATGAGGGGTGTTTGTAAAGAAGTTAATCAAGAGCACTAGAAGTGTGCAAAAAGTATTTGGTTGGCTGGAAAGGAGAACACAAATGCAGGTGTTACCTCAAATGACAAACTGACAGTTGTGCTTTAAAATGGACATATGGCATGAAAGAATCTTTGTATGGGCCCAGTGAAAAAACTCTCAAAACATGGATGATGAAGTCAACTGTCAATGCAGAAAGGAAAGAAGAATCAAAGAAGTTATAGGAAAAAGCACAGGGAAGGCACATGTTGAGTGACATAATACATATGAGAAGCTGGTTACTTAATAATGTTAACAAATTACATCAGGACCACTGCTGGCCAGTCAAGATTATTATACCTATCACAATTTTCTGAGGATTTTAAATGAAGTATATTGCTTGATAACATTAAATGTTAGACAAATAAATAAATATTTATAATTTGTAAACCCTTTCCATGCCAATAGTGGAAATATCTCTGTGCAGGCAATTAGGTCCCTGCTCATTTCTAATATGGTGGGGATACTAGAAGAAATAAGCAAACTAGCTGGGATGAATATATTTTTAGCTATAATTGCTATTAGTCTGGCAATTCATATTTTATCTTTAAAAATGGTGTGATAACAATGTGAAAAATGAGAAACTGAGTAAAAGTATATGGACTTTGGAATATCATTATGAGAAATTGGCAAAATTAACATTAGCTTTGAAAGGATTCATGTCTTATAGATAGTCACTAGGAAAGACAAGTCTGCCTTGACAGATAAGATAAAATCTTCAGAGGTATTTATAAAGATTACAGAGAATAGTTATGAGAAATTGGCAGAAAGAACATTAGCATTGGAAGGTAATATGAAAGCTATACAGATAGTCTCTAAGGAAGATAAAGCAGCTTGACAAATAAGGTAATGAAGGCTTCAGGAGCACTCATAATTCAGGAGGTTCAGACTCTACAGAGGGCAACTACTAATAAATTCCAAGCCTTAGAAGAACTTATTAAGACTGATTTTAAAAAGCGATGAGATGCACACACAAGAAGTTAGAGGGGAGTCAACCTCACCATTACCTTACAGAGTTAGAGATGAGCTGCCTAGGGTTGTTAGCACACTTGGCATGATTTATCCTGTTACTGTTTATGAAAGGCCAGCAAATAATAACCACCCCAAAAGATATGAAGACAGAAAATGGGAACCTATACATACAAAAGATATAAAAAAAAATATTATGCTGTGGGATGTTGTTCTGTATGCTGTTAATATGTGTTGCTCTGATTGGTTGATAAATAAAATGCTGATTGGCCAGTAGTCATGCAGGAAGTATAGGCAGGCAAGTAGATGAGGAGAATTCTGGGAAAAGGAAGGACAGAGTCAGACTCCTGTCCTTCCAGCCAGACACAGAGGAGGCAAAATGACAAAGCAGAACTGAGAAAAGGTACCAAGCCACATAGCTAAACATAAATAAGAATTATGGATTAATTTAAGTGTAAGAGCTAGTAAGTAATAAACCTGAGCTAATGACAAAGCAGTTATAGTTAATATAAGCCTCTGTATATTTAATTGGGTCCAAGTGGCTGCAGGACTGGGCAGGACACAGGAAAATTTCCAACTACACTTGGTGTACCAATGTGGGGCTCTTGAATTTCTATAAGGCCTAAAAGAGTTTAAAAGGGGCTTATAAACACACAATAATGGAACCAAAACTAGCCTTCTACTTCATGTGTCATGTGGGTTGAAATATAGAGATGCCAATGTACAGAGATGCCATGGTGTACGGACTTGAGCTACAGTATGGTGGGCTCATGACACATGGGCTTGAGTGCTGTATACAGTGGCATCTGAAAACCATGCACCATGCTGCATGGTGGAGTGAATATAGCTCTGGCTAGCACAGACCAAAAAAAAAAAAAAAAAAAAAAGGAAAGAAAGAAAAGTTTTTGAGCTGCATGTTGCTAGTCAGAAGAATAGACCCACTGCTTCACAGAGTCAGTGATGACCATGCGTCCCCCAGAGCTGGCCATAAATGTAGTTCTGCCATACTGGAAATCTGAGGTGGACAGAGCCAGCAGCTAAACCTGCCATTTCAATCCATGTAATACTGAAATTTAAAGCAATAGATGCACAATAAGACAGATTCAGATGGGATAAATGCTAAAGAAATAGAAAGTTTTAAAAAATAAAGTCTTTAAAGAGAAAGTAAAAGTAAGATAAAAAAAAATAAGCCAAATAAAGATGGAAATCACACAGAGAGACTGGATTATATTGTCTTTGGGATTTTTAATTGCAAAATGACATTTGATTATAAAGGCTAATGAGTTAAATCAATATATACATTACTTAATTTATATTTAATTTAATTAAATAATTAAATATAATTATTTAATATATATTAAAATTTTCTTGACTACAAAATTTATGTGTAAGGATATGTTGCTTTGGAAAAGAGGTTCTGCTTTTGTTTCCACAGAAGATGAGAACCTATGGATTTGTTCTAGGTTAAGACAGATCAGATTTGATCAAGCCAGACCTCCTGAAACTTAACAGATGGTTCCTATCAATGAAGTTTATAGCCAGTCTTCTAGGACTTGATCATTTTCTTGAATTTTCTCAGGATCTCCATAAGACTACTGGCATGCCCTATCAGCAGGAAGTAGCCTGGAACACTACTCTCACATTCCCAAAACAATGGATTATGGACATTTGTCTTTGTTAGAGATTGGTTACAATTTGTTGTTGGTCATAGTCAATATCTTTATAAAAGAAAAAAATGGATAAGATATAGATATGATAAAATAAAAGGGTAGATTATTGAATCTACTTTTAAAGAGCAACTTGTTTAAAATGTTTTTCATTGTCATAGATTTTAGTTTATTACAAATTTAAAGTTAATTTTGTTATACTGTATGTATATTTCTACTCTTGTTTAAAGTATTTTGTTTGTGCAACTCATTTGAAATTATAGTGTATAGTTAAGAAATAGATTAATAATTAGTCATCTATGATAATTAAACTTATAGCCATGTTAGTTAAGTTTTCTAGGTATACATAGATATATTTCAATTAGGTAGGTAATCTTCAAACACTTCAAAGACCTAAAGAATGTGGCATTTAAAATGTTTTAAAAACTTAAACTTTCCTGGACAATGAGACAAGTCGGCTCCTGGCAGCATCAATTTACTTCAAAGAGGAAAATGGGCATCAAAGGCACTCCATATGGAGTTTATCTTCTTCTTGGCAAAATAGCCATTTGTTCTTGCCTGGACTGCTTGACAAAATGTTGTATTGACTGGACATGCAGGACCCATAGGAAGGTGACCACTAAACTTTCCAAGGCAAAATGGTCCTTCAGGTTCCTGCTTCACAGAAGAAACTGCCAGATATTCTACAGGACACAGAGAGAAGCAACTGAGACACTCTAGACCTATAGGCTAAAGATGGATGCCCCAACATTGCAGAGGAATTTTGGACGACTGTTCAAGCAGGCAGTTGTCTCTGTCATTTCCAGAAATTTGGAAGTTGCTTATAATGTATTTCCTGTTTGCTTAGGTAATAGTCTCTTCTTCTAGGGTTTTTGATGTAGTTGAAGACTAGATAGTAATAGTTACAATTTTTCTTGGTTATAATAAAAGATAAGTTAGATTTGAAACCTTAGACTCACAAATACAGAATACGTAGAATTGAGGCAGAAATCTTAAAAGGTCTTATTAATAAAATCAAACCTGAAGCCAGGTTTTAGGGTGAATGCTGGAAGATCAGAAAAGCAGAACAAGCCACAACCACTTCACCTTGATAATTCCTCATCTCATCCTGTTTCCTCAGACTGGAAGCCTCTAAGCCCTCATCCAAAATCAATCTCAGCTGAACTGCTTCTAAAAGTCTAAATGTTTAACCAGACTCTAGTTCCTAGTCCTCACATCTTATATACCTTTCTGCTTCCTGCCATCACTTCCTGGGATTAAAGGCGTGTGTCACCATGTCTTGTTGTTTCCAGTGTGGCTTTGAACTCACAGAGATCCAGATTTATCTCTGCCTCCTAAATGCTAGGATTAAAGGCATGTATGTCAATATTTTCTGGCCTCTGTGTCTGTCTATTGGCTGTTATGTTCTCTGACCCCAGATAAGTTTATTATGGTGCAAAATATACTGGGGAACACAATATCACCACATATAATATTTTCTTTAATTTTGCCAAATACAAATAGACTAGATATTGTAACTGTAATTCTTGGTTGATAACTATTCTTTTATATATAATTTTGCTATATTAAAGTTACAACTTCATTTTTGATTAGACAGAAAAGGGGAAGTGCTGTGGGATGTCATTCTGTACGCTGTGAATATGTGTTGCTCTGATTGGTTGATAAATAAAACGCTGATTGACCAATAGCCAGGCAGGAAGTATAGGCAGGCAAGGAAATGAGGAGAATTCTGGGAAGAGAAAGGACAGAGTCAAGAGTTGCCAGCCAGACACAGAGGAGGCAAGATGACAAAGCAAAACTGAGAAAAGGTACCAAGCCACATGGCTAAACATAGTTAAGAATTATGGGTTAATTTAAGCAAAAGAGCTAGTCAGTAATAAGCCTGAGTCAATGGCTGAGCAGTTATAATTAATATAAGCCTCTGTGTATTTAATTGGGTCCAAGTGGCTGCGTGTATATATAAATGGCACTGTAATTGAAAGTCTGTTGGACAAAGGGCAGGTGTAACTATAATTACACCAGAATCATGGTGTCCAAATTTCCCTCTTCAGGAGGTTGATGTTCAGTTCTTAGGGATTGGAATCCTATCTCAGGTAAAACAAAGCATTAGATGGGTTGTATGTATAGGGCCAGAAGGATAGAGAGGAAAATTGAGACCATATGTGGATAATGTAGCAGTAAATCTATGGGGTCTTGAACAGTTGCAGCAATGGAATACCGAAATTAATATTTCTCCAATATCAGAAATGGACCATAAACAAGCTCTTGTTTCTGGGAATATTGTAAGGCACTATAAAAAACAGTCACCAACCATTCAGGCTGTCAGGCTGTACAAAAACAGGACTCGACAGCTGTTGAGCTCTCAAAGGTACCAACAATTCTACCTTTAAAATGGTTAACTGACAAACCTGTATGGGTTGGGCAATGTCCTATGACATCACAGGAACTACAGACCTTAGAACAGCTAGTTCAAGAGAAACTAAATGCTCAACATATTGAGGAATCAACCAGCCCTTGGAATTCTTCTATATTTGTTATTAAACAGAAATCTGAAAAATGGATAATGTTGACAGATTTGAGAGACTCAGATAAAGTAATTCAACCAATGGGCTCTCTACAGCCTGGAATGCCTTTGCCTTCTCTGTTACCTAAATGATGGCCTATTAAAGTCATTGATTTAAAAGACTATTTCTTCACTATACCTTTACAAAAAAAAGGATATGAAAAAATTTGCCTTCACAGTGCCAACTTATAATAATTCTCAACTTGTTAAGAGATGTCAATGGGAGGTTACCCAACAGGGAATGTTAAATAGTGCCACCATGTGCCAATATCTTATGCAACAGCCATTAGAAATAATTCATGTACACTTTCCACAATCTATAATTTGCCATTATATGTACAATATCTTATTAGCTGATTCAAAGGCAGATAGTTTAGAAAAAATGTTTGATGAACTAAAGAACATTTTTGTCTCACTGGGGATTATAAATTGCTCCTGAAAGAGAATTGGATTTGGCAGAAAAGAAATTAGAGGATGCACATATGGATTATGTGTATCCAGAGTGTGACTTCATTCTGGTTATATTACCCTCTAGGCAATCCCCTACAGGGATTTTGATGCAGAGAGAAGATATTATATTGGAAATGACATTTATATCATATAAATATTGTAAGAAATTAAAAACATATGTGGAAAAGATTGTTTTGATTTATAAAAGAAAATTAAGATTTAATTGATTGACAGGAATGGACCCAAAAGAAATTTTCGCACCTTTTACTAATGAGGAAATTTACTCTTTATGGGTAGAAAATGAATATAGACAAAGAGCTTGCCATAATTTTTTGGAGATATTAACAGCAGTTATCCCAAAAGCAATAGAGTTAAATACATAAAAAGAACCTTCCTCATATTGTACATGGGAAAGCTATCTCTGGAGCCCTTACATTCTGTACTGATGCAAAAAATCAGAAAAGGCAGATTACAAATTTGGAAACTTAAGTAAAGTGGTCCAAAGCCCTATGACTGTACATAAATGTCAGAATTTTATGCCATTTTTATGGTACTAATAGATTTTTTTCAGAACCTGTTAATATAGTTACTGACTCTCAATATGCAGAAAGAGTTGTTTTACACATTGAAACCAATGAAATTATTCCTGATGTAACATAATTAGCTTCATTATTTATAAAATAGTCAGGAATAGGATATATATATCCGATCCCATACTGGTCTGCCAGGTCATCTAGCCCAAGATAATAATGAAATTGATCAATTATAAATAGGAGATGTGCTGGAGGCCTCAGAATTTCATAAAAATCACCAAGTCAATAGTTAATGTTTATAAAAGGATTTTTCCTATCACTTGGCAACAAGCCAAGGAAATTCTATACATATATAAAGTCCTACTTGTTCCTTCACTACTTTCAGGAAGTAACCCTAAAGGCATGAAAAGAAATGAAATTTGGCAAATGGGTGTGTTTCATTCGGCAGAATTTGGAAAATTAAAATATGTACACCATACAATAGATATGTTTTCAGGATTTCAATGAGTAACTGCTTTGAGTTCTGAAAAAGGCTGATTATGTAATTACACACCTATTAGAAGTTATGGCCATCATAAGAATACCTGTGTAAATTAAGACTGACAATGCTCCAGCATACGTGTCTAGGAAAATGAAACAGTTTTTTGCTTTAATATAAAGTATATTAGAGGTATGCCACATAAACCTACAGGCCAAGCAGTTGTAGAAAGAGCTAGTCACACTTTAAAAGAAATGCTTAATAAACAAAAAGAGGTAATAAATATCCCAAGAAGTAGATTTCATAATGCCTTATTAACCTTAAATTTTCTAAATTCTAATAAAAAAGGAACAACAGCTTCAGAGAGACATTGGACAATAGAAAAAAAACTACTGAATTAAATCAGCCTATGTACTTTAAAGATGTATTGACCTCAGAATGGAAAGCAGTATACATGTTAAGATGGGGAAGAGGTTTTGCTTTTGTTTCCACAGGAGAAGAAAAGCTATGGATACCATCAAAACTAACAAAGATTCTATTTAAAGAGGAGAGGCATCTTAATAAAGAGAGATGACAGTTCATCCACTGATGTTACAATTTCATTAAAAAAAAGAAGAAAGAAAGAAAGAAAGGAAGGAAGGAAGGAAGGAAGAAAGAAAGAAAGAAAGAAAGAAAGGAAGGAAGGAAGGAAGGAAAAAAGAAAGAAAGAAAGAAAGAAAGAAAGAAAGAAAGAAAGAAAGAAAGAAAGAAAGAAAGAAAGAAAGAGAAAGAAAATTCACCAAATAAAAAGTCTGGGCAGGGTTCTTTTTTTACCCATCTTCAAGAAGTCAAAGGACCTTAGACATCTAGACACCTAAAGAAAAAAGGAAAAACTATCCAGAAAAAAAAATGATCAAACAAAGAAAAATCTGACCTAATTATACCAATATTCTCTACTTCTTTTTCACTACTTAAAACTTAAAATCTCTTCACTTCTCTAAAATTGTATAGTCCCAACTCAATTAAAGATTACAGCTGGCTTTGGAGTTGGAGTGTGACTTTCTCTTTCTCTATATCCAAGCATGTTGTTAAAAGAAAAATTTAGAGTTTCTGTCTTATATCAGAAGAGCCACCTGCGTGAGACAGAAGAACTCAAAACCTAGGGACTATTGTCACAAATCTCCTTTTCCTCAAACTTATTTTTGACTCTTTAGAACTTTTCTTTAGATATATTACTATCTTAAAATTTAAGCTTTCTGTTTTGATATCAATAATGTTTATGTTTTCCACAGTGAACAATATGTTTTCCTAATAGCAGTCTCTGAAGTCTCAAAAAAGATGGATGGGGCCTCACAACAACAACTCTACCTGGTTTGTATTAATGTCACTAAGCCAAAAAACACCACTCAAAAATCAGCTTTGGACTACAAACTGCTCAGGACATTTCCAAGGAGGCTAGCTGAGATGATTCACCTTCTTACATCACTTTAGCCAGAACTTCAGATAAGCCTTACCCATTACTCTAAGACTGGGTACAATGGTTACAGCTAGTCCTCATGAGACTTAACCATTGTTTTAATTTTTTACAGGATCCCATAGAGATACCACCACCCCCTAAACAGCAGGAAGTAAAATTCTAAGAAAATTATGCCCCCTCTCCCAACAGGCTTTGGTTTTTCTTGGGGCCATGGATAATTGTCATCTGTAAGGGCTTGCTTGTAAGTTGTTATAGGGTTGGAGTGGAACTCTGGAATCTCATTTGGAATAGAAAAAATGGGGATAGATAGAATAGGATAATAAGGTAGATTATTATATCTACTTGTAAATTAAAAAAGCAACTATCAGTCTTAGATAATTTGCATTGGTATGGATTCCTGTATATTGATACAAATGTAAAATTATTTTTCTTTTCCTGTTTAAGATAATTTGTACATTGATACAAAACCAAAATTATTTTTGTTATATTGTATATATGTTTCTACTTCTGTTTAAAATATTTTTGTGTATTGATATAAATGTAAAATTATTGTTGTCATACTGTATATATGTTCTACTTCTGTCTAGGATATTTTGTATATTGATGCAAATTACAGATATTTTTGTCATTATACATTTTTACCTCTAATTAAGGTATTTTGTATTTTGTCACAGTTTTGAGGTCATTGTCCTTATGCCGTATATCTCTTTAAAGACTGTTTATTTTTAAAATTTGAAGCTTTAGTCTTTGAGCTATATAGGTTGACAAGAATGCGGGAGCAGGGAGGACAGGGGAACCCATGGTTGATGTGTAAAATTAAAATACAAATATAATAAGTAAAAAAGGAGAAAAATTACAAGTTAATAGTCACCATGATTGTCAAACTTGTAGTCCTGTTAGATTTCCTAGGTGTGCAGAGATACATTCCATAAAGATGGGTAATCTTCAAATACTTCAAAGAGCTAGAGAATATGGCATGTAAATGTTTTAATAACATAGATTTCTGTTGACATGAGACACAACTGCTGCTGGCAGCACCATTCTACACCTGAGAGGATCATGGACATTGAAAACACTCCATAGGGAGTTTTTGGAGTCTGTCTTAATAGTGATGTTTTGTTTGTATTGAAATGTGATTTTATTTGTATGTTAATAAAGTTGCCTGGTGTCAGAGTAAGCCATAGCAGAAACTGTGTGGTGGTGGTGCACACCTTTAATCCCAACACTAGGGGGCAGAGCTAAGCAGATCTCTGTGTGTTCAAGGATGCAGCCAGCATCACGACACACGCCTTTAATCTCAATACCAACCATAGAAGACCTGAAGGTCTGTACAGACAGGCAATGATGAGGAGGTCATGTGGCTATGTTTACAACCAATGAGAAAGCAGAACAGAACTTCTATAAAAAAGAAAAAACACACACAAGTAGGTCTCTTGTGGAGAGGAAAGACAGCAGCAGTGAAGGGTAAGGTTTTCAGCTCTCAGCTATTGCTCTGACCTCTTGGCTTTTAACTCTGCAATTGGCTCTGTGTTTCTCATTTAACAAGACGGTTACATCTACATGCCTTCTGGGCAAAAATGGTCTATTGGGTAAAGAACTGCCCTGGCCTTGATCACCAGTGACAGTAAGCATACTGTCCAATCTGGACATGCAAGATGCAAGGAAAAGCAACTACTGAACCTTGCCAAGACAGTGTAGGACTGTCCTTCAAATTTTTGTGCTTCTGAAAATAACCTGTCAGATATTCTAGGCCTATAGCCAAAGTTGGATGCCCCAACTTTGGAGAGAAACATTAGTTGACTCTCCAGACAGACAGGTATTTCTCTCATTTACTGCATTTTTTGGAAGTTGCTTACTTGCATTTCTTCCTCACTCAGGTAATACTATTTTCCTTCCCAGGTCTTTGATGGGGTTGAAGACTGGATAGTTACAGTTACAATCCTTTCAAATCTTAGCTAAGGGCATATTGCATACAAGACATAGACTCTCCAGGAGAGGACAGCTATTGGAGTCATCTCTGTAATTTGCCAATTACCTATGGTCTGGACATTTAGAATGTGTTTCTTGTTCGATGCTGTTCTTGTAGTTTGTAGTTCCCTTTTTGTTTGTGTTATTACCTTTTCTTTCTTCTGAACAATACTTGATAATTGTTCTTATTGTATATAGCTTTATGTTAAGATTAGAAACTTATTTAGACAAAAAAAGGGAAATGTTGTAGAAATTCAATCCACTGAGCCAATGACCTTGGGGCAACAAGCCCTAGGGTATGGTCTTGTTTGTGTATGTGACTGGATAAGAGCTCCCTTGGGTGGTTGGAGCAGAAACAAGTAGAAACATGGCTTGTGGTTGGTTCTCATTGCCCTTGGGCAGAACAGCAGGATAATAACAGTGGGATTGGCGACTGTGTATCCCTTGTTCTGTATTCATGAGTGATATTCTCATTATACCCCTTAATAAATTATTGACCAACCTTTTGTGGGCTTTCATTTCAACTAACCATGACACCAACATAAACTATATAGGGGACTTATAGGCCATCTTTGCTTCATAATATGACCCTGCATAAAATAATCAGAAGAAAAAAATAAAAGGGAAAAACAAAGGAAGAGAACAAGAAAGAAAAATGAGGTGAGTTAAATTTATTTCTTTGCCCAAAGAGTAACACCCTTTGACTCTCATAAAAATTACTGCTGAACACTGAGAATTGTTACTTGTATAAATGAATTCATATATTTTCAAAAGTTAGATAAGTCTCATTCACCAAATGACTGAGGGGCTTAACTATTATATTCACTGCCTTTGAGGAGCTTTCATACATCAATAAGACTGAAAAACACATAATACCACAGCTTTATCCACCATCCCATAGACCCCCAGTAGTTCTGAGTATCACAGAGGCCTGTGACACAGTGCCCTATACTTGACCCACTGCTCACAGACTTCCTTGCCAATCTCTACTCTAGCTGCCAGCAAGATTACTTAATTAGTAAATTCTTCTTAATGTGCTACTACCTCCAACATTTTAATTTTGTGTTTCTTCCCAGCAGGTATCTATTTTAATTAGGGTCCTTTTATTGTTTTTCTTTTTTTAATTAAAAGAACTTGTAGTTAGAGTTTTCCTGCCTGGCCTGCAGTCAGGACAAATCTCTCTCACCCGCCAGTCCCACAGTCGCTCAGACCCAACCAAGAAAGCACACAGAAACTTACATTGTTTACAAACTGTATGGCCGTGGCAGGCTTCTTGTTATCTACCTTTTCTATCTTAAATTAACCCGTTTCTGTTAGTCTATACTTTGCCACATGGCTTGTGGCTTACCGGTGTCTTTACATGTTGCTTTCCATGGCGGCGGCTGGTGGTGTCTCTCCCCAGCCTTCTACTTCCCAGAATTCTCTTCTCTCTTGTCCTGCCTATACTTCCTGCCTGGCCACTGGCCAATCAGAACTTTATTTACACAGAGCGATATCCACAGCAAGAACTAGTCCACCTCTGTTGAGAATTTTATCATACTCAAAGCCAAAGAGGTAAGTATATTAAGTCTAAAGTATCTTCTGAGACCTTTTATAAAATATTATAACTTTTTACTCAAAGGAATACTACAGAAAATAATTTGAATTAGAGAAAAAAATAAACAGCATGACAAAGCCATGCCACAACATTTGGATTTTTTCTACATAGACTTTGAGGACCAAACACAGATCCTCCTGTTTGAAGGTGAGCACATTGCCAACTGAGCTGCCTCAGCAGACTCAGAGAGGTCTTATCAAACTCAGTGAATGGTCAGTGTTCTGACTAGAAAATGGAAAATGATATAACACCTGAGACCTTTTTCACATGCACAAAGGTTATCCTCTTATGGAAATATAGAAAAAAGTCATTATAATAGAATCAAAGCTGTATTCATGAAAGTGTATATTTCTGACACTATCATGCATGACGATTCAAATATTAAGTAGCCATACCAAGTAGCTTCATTTAGCACAAGATTTCCAGACTAGAGACCAGGAGCACACACATGTCACTAGGACATTTTAAAAGGATATCCTATACAGAACTGAAAGACTTCCTCTGGGCTTTTCATAACATTACCTCAGATGTTGTTTAAGAGCTTTATAGAATTTTTAATCACATAAAGAAACCTTCCAGGTTAAGGAGTATACAGTAATCATGCATACATACATACAATATGTCCAGTTTCCAAGCTATTGCCACTTTAGTTTATTTTGTACATATATAAACTTTAAACTCAGTCTATACTATCAGAAAAAGAATGCAAATTAAATTAAATGATTTTTATCAAGATAAGGTCTCACATCTGTCATCTATGCTGGCTCTACTTCCTGTCTTTCCTCACTGCTCCCTACCTGTCACTGTGATGTGGGCAGCCACAAAATGCTCCCACTGCAGACCAAGCTCTGCTTTAACCGCTTTGCCTTCCCTGTGGTGGTGTATCTTATCCCCAAACCCAGAGGCACAATAAACACTGCTTCCCTTAAATTGCTTATGTCCGGAATGTGGTCATCTCAATGAGAAAATTAACTATCACATTAAAATATTACAACTTTTCAAGGCAACACATGTGGAAATCACCTCCAGCACTGCCTTCTGCCTGTGCTGTCTCTAAGCTTCTGAACCCATCAAGCAGTCCCTAAGATGCTCTTTTTTCTCTGTCCTCATGTCAAATGTATGGCATGTAATCCTATTTCCCATATTTTAAGAATGTATGACTTTCAAAAGGATGAAAATGCTGTGTAAGGGTCCAGAGAGGGGCCTTGGCAGTTAAGAGCACTTGATGCTCTTTCAGAAGAGCCAGGCTTGGTTCCCAGCACCCACATGGCAGATCATGCCCATCTGCAACTCCAGTTCCAGAGGATTGAACTCCCTTTTCTGGCATCTCTATGCTCCTGAACACAAATATTGCACATAATCTCATGCAACACACACACACACACACACACACACACACACACACACACACATGCACATAAAAATAAAATAAATTTAAAAAATTTAATTTCAGACTATCTAGTTTTCTCTTTCCTGGTTACTCCCATCTCCTAATGCTCATTCTTTCCCCAGTTGAACAAACTCTATCAACTCCACAGTTACAACTTTCAGGGGATGGTTTGATAGAACACCTATGTCATCCCTGGTCTGGGGCTAATGTTTAGATCTGGCCCTTTCTATTCATGGTAACATTAGTGGGATCTTGGACATTCTCAGCCCTCCTTCATTACCTGCAGGGTAAATGCATCTCTTCTGGTTGTCACACACAATTTCTCCTGCAACTGTATCCATACAACTTGAACATTTTTCTCTTGAGGTTTCATCACTATATCATTCAGTTCAGCTTTTGTCTATAATAGCCCCAAACTCTTACCAGTTAGCAGCCTGGTCCCAACAAGATAAGGGGACCTTTTAAAATGTAGACCAGGCAATGAAGCTCAAGAGATAGCTCAGTAGTTAATAGCACTGGCTGCTCTTATAGAGGACCCAGGTTTGATTCCCATCACCCACATGGCAGTTCACAACTCCAGTCCTAAAGGATCTAACATCCTCTTTGACCTCTACATGCACACATATGATATACAGACATGCATGTGGGCAAAACATTCATTCACATTAAACAAATAAATAAATAAAATATTAAAATTAAATATATTCCTCTTCATTTCACCTGATGACTGCATCAGCCATATCAGTTTTTTTTTAAAGACAGTATTCTTTGTATTCCAGGATGGCCTCAAATTCACTAGCTGAGGATGAGTTTGTTTCTTTAATTAAGATTTATTCATTATTTTTATTTAATGTACATGTGAGTTTTGTCTGCATGTATGTCTGGGCAACATGTGTATGCAGTGTCCATAGAGGCCAGAAGAGAGCATTGGATCCCTGGAAACTGGAGTTACAGATGACTAAGTCATCATGTAGTGCTGGGAATCAAATCCTGACTTGTGAGAAAGTGTCTATAGAAAAGGCAGTGCTCTTAACTGCTGAGCCATCTCTCCAGCCCTGACCTTGACCTTCTTATCTTCCTGTCTCCACTTCTTGAGTGCTGAGATGACAGGTGTGCACCTGATTTTTAAGCTAGGCTGGAATTCAAATCCAGGGCTTCCTGCATGCTAGGCAAGCACTCTACCAACTGAGTTACTGCCTAGCCCCAAGCTTTGGTCTGGATTCCTTAAGCACAAGTCTGACATCAGTCTCCAGGGTCTTTCAAACTGAAGGAGACACAAGTAGACACATAGAGTAAGCTTCTTAAAGTCATGCTTACTGGGCTTGAGTTCAGGAGAAGGAACAGTCACTGAATAATGGAGCTAGGAGCAGAAAACAGTCCAACACTCACTAAAGCTTCCTATTTCTTTAAACATGGGGATTTTCAACTTTCATTCACTCATTCCATTCATTCATTCATTATGTGTGCATGTTGCTAGGTAGAGATCCAAAGACAACTTGCAGGAACTGGTTATTTCATTACACCATGAGGTCCCAGGGATCAAACTCAGATCCTCAAACTTGGCAGCAAAATGCCCTTTCCAGTCAGCCATCTTGCCAGCATCCTAAAACTCATTTTGTCTACTTGCTTTGTAAGCCCTCTTATAGTCTAAAGACCTGTGCTCTAACAATGATGTTGGGATATTTAGGAGGAACAACTTCTTGCACACAGGCATTAGTAAGTTTAAGGAAATTCTTTTTTAGTTTCCTTTCAACAAAAAACACTTAAAAGCAATCTAAAATGTGCCCACAGTTCAGACAGAATGTGTCTGCTTTCCCACTCTCCTTTTGCATAATTTCTTGTCCCACATTTCAGATGGAAGGCTTACCTCTCACCTTAAATGTTCACTCTTTCCTTCCTCTTTATCAAAGAATTCACTCTGCTACTTCTCCCAGGGAACATCCCATGAGGCCAGGTTTCCTGTAAGTGTCCTACATAGTAGGGGCCAAATACTTTTGCTTTGTAGTTAATTTTCCTACTGGAGATTTCATTGCATTCTTAAAAGCATAATACCTACATGTTTACAGAAGGAAGGCAAATGCTCTCCAAAGCCATTGAAAGGGCAACACCCTAAACATTAGGAAGTGGTTTCCTTTCTTTATGAGGAATACTCCTGCTCAGAGGATGGTAAACTCTAAATTTTTAAAGCTCCGTTGAATCAAGAAGGAAATGTCTCATCAATATAGATACAAAATTCTCCATAAGCTATTCTTCAATCTGTTTTGAATCTGTGTTGAAGCATCTCAGAGACTTGCAGATTAAAAATATTAGAAACTAACAGAAGCAAACATACATTCCCTTAACTTAGTAGAGGTGGGTTGGTTCACTGATATATACTGTGTATTTGAGTTCTGTATTGTTAAAAATTACCATCTGTTTGGGCGATAATGAGGCACATTTAGAGAAAAGATAGAAAGGATTTACTATTAGAATAAAATATTCAATGTAAGTAACAAAAAATATGTTGTATTTAAAGAGTGTTAAGTATGTTGTTGTCTGGGTTATGTAGTAGGGTAGCCTGGAGCGAAGTGGGGTGAGTTGTAAGGGATGAAAGGGCAACTTGATGGGCTGTCATGTCAGTACTATTATTATCTTTATAGGCAAGAAATGTAAGTGATAAGTTTTGATAAGAGAGTTGGAGTAGGTGTGGTCTTGTTGGAGGAAGTGTGTCACTTTGAAGACAGGCTTTGAGGTTTTAAATGCACAAGCCAGGCCAGTGTGACAGTCTTCACTTCTGCTGCCTGTGAATCAAGATGAGGCACTCAGCTCCTTCTCCAACACCATGTCCGCCATCATGCTGCTGTGCTTCCTGCCATGATGATAATGAACTTGACCTCTGAAACTGTAAGCTAGCCCCAGTTAAATAAAAGTTTCCATTATAAGAATTTATGTGTTCATGATATCTCTTCATAGCAATAGAAACCTTAAGATATTTGTGATCTTTCTTCTTTTTAGAAACAGTCCCCAAACACAGTCTATTTTTCTTTTTACTGTTTTCATTGCATTCTATTAATTCTAAAATATATTTTTACTTCCATTTGTTTCCAGGTATTTTCTAAAATATTTGAAATTTCTTCATAATCCATTGGTTGTTTAATAATGTGTGGTTTAAGTCATGTATACATGGATTTTCTTGTCTTTATTATGCTATTGTTTTCTAGTTTCAGTCATGGTAGGGGAAAATAATTCATATTTTTTAATATTTTAAAATTTGCCTTTGGTGGGGACATGACTCAGTCAGTAAAACATTTTTCTTGCAAACATATGACAGTGTTTGATCTCTAGAACCCATGTAAAAAGAAAAGAAGAATGTGGCAGTGTGGGCAGGTTGAGTCCAGTTTCCTTAGTGTTGTTGTGCCAACATTCCTAGAATATTTAGTGAACTCCAGGCCCATGTGAGACTGTGTCTCACACACAGAGAAACATAGGCATTACCCCAGTGATGACACTCAAAATTGAGTTCTGGTGTGTTCAGGGGTGTGGGGATATGAGGGAGATGATAAAATCCTGTTATGTGACATGACTTGGTTTACTTTGGAGATTATTTATTCTGCTGTCACTCAATGGGGCACTCTCTAGTCCTCTTCTGGCTCTGATTGCTCTCTTTAGTGCTATACAGCTGCTCTGTTTCTTCATTCACTTTCCCTCTGCTTATCAATCCAAGGCAGAAAGTGAAGCATGCAAATGAACTGACGCTACTGTGTTGCTATTTTCTATTTTCCTCTATTCTATCACCCTTCACTTTGTGTGCTTGGGAGTTTTAATGTCAAATGTGTATGTATTACAGCTATTTTTTTGTTATTGTTGTTGCTTTTTTTTTTTTTTTTTGGTTTATTTCAAGACAGGGTTTCTCTGTGTAGCTTTGCACCTTTCCTGGATCTCACTCTGTAGACCAGACTGTCCTCGAACTCACAAAGATCAGCCTGCCTCTACGTCCTGAGTGCTGGGATTAAAGGCATGCGCCACTACCACCTGGCCTGTATTACAGCTATTTTGACTCCATAGTTTACTGGTCTTGCTGTTTTTATGTTTTGCCTTTTGAGACAAATTTTGTTGAATAGATGACCTCCTCTGCATTCTTTGGGTTTTTATCTTCATAAAAACACCTTTCCCTAATCCTTCTTTCATATCTGATATCTGCCTATCTATCACTCATCCCAGTGTGAAGGTTTAACTCTCAAGAACCAACAACATCTTAATAGCCCCAACAGTATATGTGATTTAGGATTCAACATGGCAATTTGGAGAGAAACAAACTCACATTCCATAACGTGGTCACATTTTAATAGTACAGCAAAGAATTTGCTGATGGATGCTGTTGTTCACTGGAAGAAAAAGACGAGTCAAAAATAGGAAAGATTAATGAACAGTTTTTGTTTTAATAAAACACACTTTATATATTGATAACCTTTTAACCTGGGGTAGTTTGAGTGAGAATGACCCCATAGGCTTATATTTCAATGACTGGTCACAAGTTTGTAGAACTGTTTGGGAAGGATAAGGAGGTGTGGTCTTGTTAGAGGAGGTGTGTGATTGAGAGTGGGCTTTGAAGTTTCAATTCTCTCAGCCTCCTGGTTGTTGACTCAACTAAAGAGCTCTTAGCTAAAGTTCAAAAACACAGAAGACAGCTTATGTTGGAGAGGATATGGAGCAAAGGGAACTCTCCTCCACTGCTGGTGGGAATGCAACCTTGTACAGCCACTTTGGAAATCAATATGGTGCTTCCTTAGAAAATTGGAATCCATCTCCCCCAAGACCCAGCTATAGCACTCTTGGGCATATACCCAAGGAATGCTCAATCACACCACAAGGGCATTTGCTCAACTATGTTCATATCAGCATTGTTTGTAATAGCCAGAACCTGGAAACAACCTAGATGCCCTTCAACTGAAGAATGGATAAAGAAAATATGGTACATATACACAATGGAGTACTACTCAGCAGAGAAAAACAATGACATCATGAGGTTTGCAGGCAAATGGATGGATCTAGAAAAAATCATTCTGAGTGAGGTAACCCAGACTCAGAAGGACAAACATAGTATGTACTCACTCATAAGAGGATATTAGATGTAAAACAAAGATGACTAGACTGCTACACAATTCCAGGGAGACTACCTAGAAAACGGGACTCTAGGAAAGACCCAGGGATCACCCAATGACAAAGAAATGGATGAGATCTACATGAACAACCTGGAGGACAGTGGGAGTAATGAAGGGCAAGATTTGAGGGAAAGAAAGCTTAGGGGATCAGGAGATCCCAGCTGGATCAAGAACAGAAAGGGAGAACGAGAAATAACAGACCATGATAAGTGAAGACCACATGAGAACAGGAATAGGCAGAGTGCTGGAGAGGTCCCCAGAAATCCATAATGATATATCCTCTATAGACTGCTGGCAATGGTTGAGAGAAAGCCTGATCTGACCTAGTCTGGTGATCAGATGCCTAAACACCCTAACAGTCGTCTTGGAACTCTTATCCAATAACTGATGGAAGTGGATGCAGAGATCCTCAGCCAGACCCCAGGTGGAGCTCCAGGTGTCCAACTGTCGAGAAAGAGGAGGGACTGCAAGAACATGAATGGTTGAATCCAAGATTGCAAAAAGCACAGGGACAAATAGCTAATCGAAAGAAAGCACATGAATTATGAACCAACAGCTGTGGAGCCCCTAGCTAGATCAGACCCTCTGGATAAGTGAGACAGTTGAATAGCTTGATCTGTTTGGGAGGCACCCAGGCTGTGGGACCAGGACCTGTCCTTAATGCATGAGCTGGCTGTTTGGAACCTTGGGCTTACACAGGGACACATGCTCAGCCTGGAGGGAGGGGACTGGACCTGCCTGTACTGAATCCACCAGGTTTAAATGAATCCCCAGGGGTGCCTTGGTCCTGGAGTACATGGGAATGGAGGGGAGGGGCTGGGGGGAAGTTGGGGGTGGGTGTGGGAGGGGGAAAGATAAGGGAACCCATGGCTGATGTATAAAATTAAAACACATAATAAAAAAATTTTAAAAAAAGAATCAAAGCCAAAACCAAAAAAAAAAAAAAAAAAGCTCTTAGCTAATGCTCTAGCACCAAATGTTCCTGCCTGCAGTCATGCTCCCCACCATGATGGCCATGTATTAACCCTCTAAAAATGTAAACAGGTCTTCAATTAAATGCTTTCCTTTATAATTTGCCTTGATCATCTTATCTTGTCATAGCAATATATAAGTAGTTAAGACAGCAGTTTAGATCAAATGTCAGTCATTCATGCTGTCTGTGTGACCTCCATTAACTTACCAGATTTCAATTTTCATCTGGCTTCCCCAAAACACTGCCCTTGACAACATCCTTCCAACCCCTAGGTCTGATACCTGCTGAAACAAAGATTAGGCAAAAGTGGTTATGAAAATATCATAATTGGCCATCAGAGATTACAATCAGATTAGATCAGATTGTGATCTAATAGTGTTAATTTTGCTGCTGTAATCATAACCAAGTTAGGAAGTTATGTCTTATCTGTAAAATGGTGACTTTAAAAGTGCAAAAAGAGTGGTAGCCAGTACTGGGGAAAGATTGATACACTGTCTTCAAATAAAAACAAAAATAAAAACAAAAAAAAGTAGAAAAACAATTGAATTCTATAAACAGTATCTCTTTAAGTTTGAGGCCAACCTAGTCTACAGAGCAAGTTCCAGGACAGCCAAAGCTGTTACACAGAGAAACCATGTCTCAAAAAACAGACAAAAATGGAGTCTGTATAAAGGTTTAGGGATTGTCCCTTTGCTCATAGAAAAGCATGAGTAACAGCTATTAGTTTGGCCTGTTGTTTTGTGGTTTGGGCTAGAAGGCCTGTGCTTCAATCAATACAGTGTCCAAAACAATTGGAATACCTGATTTTCAGACTCAAGGATGGACTGGGAAGGCATTTGAAATGTTAGAAGGTGGGCATATCAGGAAAATAAGTGTAGTGTCATCTACCAATGCTACCGGAAGAGAGAGAATTCAGGAAGGGAGCAGTGTTTGGAGACCTCTGGGTGGAACAGGTGGTGAGAAAAGAAGAGCCAAGTATTAGGTGACCCAAAGGTTAACTTCTCTGGTTCATGTACAAGAAATTCAGCTGCAGCCAGAGTGCACAGACAATGTGCTTATCCTTAGATAGTATGGTCTAATTTTTTTGAAAAGTATTCAATGGTCACAAAGGAAGGCCCAAGTTGGTGACCCAGAACCTGTAGGGCATATCCCTCCTTTTCTACAACATAGAGAGAGGGGATGACTTAAGTCTGAAAGATGTAGGGCCAGTGTCTGTTGAAGTTTACAAAAGGGCTTGGTAAAGGGCACAAGGAAGGGCTCATGTGAAGGGCAAAAGGTCACCTCATATGACAGGCAGTAAACAAGAGAGAAAGAAGATACCTAAAAGTGTAAGAAGCCTGAGAAGGATATAATTTCATCCTTGGTGGTAGGCGCTGAAAGTAACTGGTTTAGATATTTTCTATCTAGGGTGATAGCCTTGTGAGTTGGAGTAATAGTTCCAGATAAGTTACCTGAGGAGTGGATAGTGGACCTTAGGATGTGAAACCCTATATCCCTGGCTGGACAGAACATTTAACCATGTGGAGATGTCATGTTGGCTAATTTGCAGGAACAGACTACAAAGGAGATCATCTATGTATTGTATAAGCTTGGATTGGAAAAGAGGCAAAGGGAGTACGTCAGAGACCAGAACCTGACCCAATACATGTGCACTTTCCCAGAACCCCTGGAGTATAACAGTCCAAGTGAGTTGGGTAGAACGGTTAGTGTCTTGGCTGGTCCAAGTAAAGGCAAAGATACTTTGTGGATGGGGGAATATAAAAGAAGGCATGCTTGAGGTCTAGGACAGATAAATGGGAGGTCTCTGAGGGGATGATAAGGTGGAGAGTATAGGGGTTGGTTACTACAAAGTAAAGGAGAACCATGGCTGAATTGATAAGTCAAAGATCTTGAACCAAGTAGTAGGTTCAATAGGGATTTTTAACTGGTTATGGGAGTAAATGAGGTACAGATGATTCTTTCCTAAGAGGTCAGATATAAGAGGCTTAATTCCCTGAGGCTTTGGAAAGGGAGTGGGTATTGAGCCTAGGTATTACCATTGGTAGGGTTTTGTAGTTGAATGGTGATAGGGAGATGATATTTGGCTGTGGTGGAGGGTTAGATGTCTCATCCCCAGGGATCTACCTAGGAAGTCAGTAAGGGAAAAGGTGTGTCAGATTATGTTTTGGAGAAGAAAGTGGGGGGCCTCAGCTGGTGAGCCTGGGATCAAGCAAATTGGGGAGCAAAAGAAATAGAGGCAACTACTTTAGCTAGGAGGTCCCTTCCCAGCAAGAGGATAGGACAGATTGGTACCATTAGGAAAGAGTGGGTAAGGGGAATACCCCTAAAATATAGCTAAGTGGTGTGGTTTGGTGAGGCTGGTAAGACTCTCCCTTACTCTGACAACAGAGGGGCAAAAAAGAGAGGTGCATCCCCAAAATTCTTCTCGGACTGAAAAAATGGCCCATGTGTCCAGAAAGGAGACAGACCACCCTGATAATATGATGACTACCTAAGGCTCCATGTTAGAGATGACAGTAGTTGAGTTGAGGGGGTTAAGGACCCCTCAGCCATGCATGGAAAAACCTAGGAGTTCAGTGGGAGAGAAAGGTTTTATATTCTCATACCACAAAGGACATGAGGACAGTCAATGACCCAAGGTCCCACTTGCTGGCACCATGGGCATGGTCAGAATGATTTGTGAGGGTTTCAACAGACATATGCCCAGTTACCCTCATGACTGCACCTGAAACAGGGACCTGGAGGTTCTTAGGCTTTGGGAGCCTAGGCAGTTTCTATGGATAGCTAAAAAGCCTTAGCCAGCATCAGATACTTTTTTCAGACTGTTTCATCTCTTCCATGGTATACCTGGAAGGCCACCACTAAGACTTATACATGTTGATTCAGGAGTCCTTTCTTTATATGTTTAAATTTGGCCCTAATGTCAGGAAAACTTTGGGAGAAGTGGGTCATGAGGGGTTGTTTTTCATCAGGGGTCTCATGACTAACGTTGGTATATTTTAAGAGGGCCTTTGTAAGTGGTCTAGGAATTGAGATGGGTTTTCATGTTTGTTCTGGATGATCTCTTGGATTTTTCATAATTTACCACTTTAAGGTTGGCCTTATGAAGACTGGACAGAAGGGAAGTTGAAAACTGGTCTCTAGCTAAAGTATCTCCCAGGTTATTATAGTTCCATTCAGGATGCCAGTTGGGAACCACATCGCCCTTAGCCTGATGGGAGGCATTACTTAGGTGAATTTCATCTACATGTGCCCTAGCCCGGTCCCAAGCTCACCTACTCTCCTGGGGGAGAAGGTTGTTGGTAAGAGTCATATAAACATCACAGAAGGTGAGGTTGTAAAATTTGATAATATGCTGGAATTCTTTAATAAAAGTGGAAGAATTAGCAGTGTAGGACCCCAATCTCTTTTCTGTTTTTTTCTGTTTGGAAGAGTTTGCTTAATGAGAAGGGGACATGTACCCCAGCAACCTCCCACAAGGGGTGAACCATGGCCAGCTTAGGCCAGGTAAGGGAGTTTCATGGCAAAGCCAGAGCAACTAGTGGGAGGTTTAAAGGCTGCAAGTGGGTGAAAGTGGGTGCCTGAGAGGGTTGATTTGGATGGCCAGTTGCTGAGGAGGGAAAGGGAGACTGAAGAGTATGGAACATGAAAGAAGGAACTGTAGCTTGAGCCTATTGGGGGGGGGGGACTCTTTAGCATGATTGAAGATAATGGAGGAATCATCTGGTTTGAGCTTCATAGCTAGGAGGAGTTTTTTTTTTTTTCTTGGTTGGCTTATGCCATGTGGTCACTTTTTTCATGTAATTTTTATTGATTCTTTGGGGATTTCACATCGTGCACCCCAGTCACTCTCATGTCCCAGTCCTTCCATATCCTCCCCTCATTGTCAGAGCATTCCTCCAAGAAGAAAATTTAAAAGATATTAACTAAAAACAAAGCTATTACAGGATATGTGATCACACTGTGAACCCTGAGCTTGAGTTTGCATTAATTAAATAAAATCAACCTTGGGTCAAGAGGTGGCACCAGCAGCTCGTTGACAGCATGTATTTATGCAGAGTCAGAGGAAGTCTGGGAAATGGATGGAGAGAGACATAGGAAGTAGGAGGGTGAGACTTTGAGTGTGGCAATCCTTTCTGTTTGGAGTGATAGAAGAGACATTTTTCTGAGATTCTGGCAAAGAGGGAAGGTCAGCTGGCTGCTTCTCAATCTCTCTGAGCTAGTACATTTTCACCCCAGCCTCTGACTCCTGGGTCTTTATTGGTAAATATAAAAATAAAGATCTAGTTAAAGCTACATTTGATGTCAGCAGTTAGAGGCTGATCTGGATTGATATAAAAGTTCTATCAGGTTGCTTCCTGAAAAGTGCTCCAGTAACTGCAGAATCTGAAACAACAGTAGATTTAGGTGTAGCCACTATGCTGGTGGAAAAACAACACAAAATAAACAAAAACCACTTTACTCCTCCATCTTTCCTGCCTCTCCAACACTACTTCATTCATCTGAGTGGCACTGGGAGCTACTGTGCAGCATGTAGTATTCCTTTTTGTCCACTCAACTTTACTTGCAAATGTTCATTGCAATGAGTTGTTGGTCTGGTTCAAGGCCTCTGGCTTCTGGTATACCATTAGTACTGGACCCTCACCAAAACTCCTCTCAGATATCTTGTAGTTGCCCTGTGTCATGAAGATCCTGTGACTCTGGTTCTCAGTCCCTTTCCCACTTTTCAGGTCATAGATGGGGTAGATGTTGTGATGGGCCAACTAAAATCTCTGGGTGGTAGCTGATTTGGTCAGTCCAGGGCACTGGTACCACTCATGTCAGACAAGACTTCAGACATGGCCCTCAGCAGCAGCTTGGCCTAGACATCACCTTGGCCCCAATGGCAACATAGGCCACCCAGATCAATATAACTCCAGCAGCACAGCCCTTGGACATTAACATGGCCACAGGTGGCAGCCTAGACCTCAGGCACACATGTAGCCTTTAGTGGTAACATGGGCCACAGACATCAACAGATCCGAGCAGCAGTAGGACCATGAACCTAGACATTGTCTTCAGCAGCAACCTGGGCCTGTATGTCACCATGGCCCCAGGTGGCATCACGGTACACATAGATTGTCATAGCCCTAGTGACAGCATGGCCTATGGACACCAACATTGCTCTAGGTGGTGACCCATCCTGGGCATCCACCTGGCCCTTCAATGGTGTCTTAGAATGTCTATTGCTGTGGAGAGACACATGGTGATAGCAGCTCTGATAAAGAAAAACATTTAATTGTGGTGGCTCACTTACTTTTTCAGAGGTCCAGTCCATTATCACCATGATCGGACATGGCAGCATATAGACAGACATGGTGCTTCACACAGTCCCACTGCTGCTGCTGCTGCTTCTACTGTGGACACACTGCAGAATCAGCAGAATTGGTGTGATATCTGGAAAATCCTCTAAGAGATAGTTCAGTAATATTAAAAAGAAATTCTTTCTCACGTTCAGGATGAGAAACATCACAAAGCAGGAGGTTAGGACCTTGTATAATGCTACTATGGATAGCTTAAACATGGAAGCAGCAAATGAGGGGATAGACTTAGCTGGGATTGACATAATGAAAATTTTAAATACTATCAGTACAGTAATTCACATTTCATCTTCAATACCCACAGTTTTCTTGTGCCAAATATAAAAAATGGTTTGACAACTGTGCCAAATAAAAGGTGACTGATAAGATACCAGCCTTAGAAATACCTAATAATGAAAACAAGAAAAATACTCAGACACAGACAGAGGAATCTAGACAAGAACCTACTGTGTCATCACATGCTGAAACTAAAGTAGTGGGACTCAAGGTTGTTAGGAAATCAATCTTAGCTTATTCAGTTACTATACAAGAACTACAAGCAGATGACAGGTACTACAAGGTTATATAGAAGTTAAATGGAATCCTAGAAATATTAGTTTTGAGGGGATTTAAGAAAGCAGTCATTTCATATGGTATGCATTGACCCTATGTGAAGCAGACGTTAAATTCACAGGCAACTCACAACAGAATTATCCCCCAATACTGGAAATATTTAGTCACAGCAATATTGGAAGCTAGTTCTTAGTTACAATGGAGAACACAGAAAGTTAGAAACTTTGTAGAAAGAGGAAGTTAGGTCCATAGAACGACAAAATCGAGCTAGAGGTATTATATTTCCCAAAATCAGTTATTAGATGAGGTCCAATATATTGAATTGCAAAGGCAAATTGATTTTGACAATCATACCTTGGCCCTATGTCTGTTAGCAGCTTTGAATGCCTGAGATAGGGTTGAAGAATCAGGAAAGAGGTCTGAGTCATTTGCTAAAATTGTACAAGGCCCAAAAGAAGTCTTCACTAGTTTTTTGTTTTTTTTTTTTTTTTTGCAAAGATTGACTTCAGCTGTAAATAGAATAATATCAGATCCAGAAGTCTGACAAATATTAATTGAATCTTTAGCTTTTTAAAATGTTAATTCAGATTGCAAAAGGTGTTTAGGCCTTTAAAGGTAAGATCAGGACCAATAAATGAACTGATTAGAAATACAGCTGATATTGGATCTCATGCTTATTATGCTACTTTGATAGAAGGAGTAATTTCTAAAAATTTTTTGAAAAATCAAAATGTCATATGTTTTAATTGTGGTGTGCAAGGTCATCTGAAAAGGGATTGTAGGCAAGGCATTTTTATAAAAAATGTTTTTCTAGAGATAATACAAAGGAAGACCTCAGCCTTCTGGAGTATGCAGGTGTGACAAAGGATCGATTGGACTAATGAATTCAGATCATCTAGGAACAGGCAAGTTAATCTGTGCCACCAGGAAATTCTTTAGGGGTTCTGTTGAAGGTCCCAATATCAAATGGTTCAATTATTCCCTGGTAGCATTGGAGGTACTCATCCACAGAGCAATTAAAAGACTCAATGCCTGTTGTTAAAAACCATATGGTTCTAGATGTGACCAAGGAGAGAACAGTTTTGGAAGATAAAACAAAAGGTGTGGGAGAGAACAGAAAATGAGTATTTTGGCAAACTGCTATTAATAATCAGAGATAAAATAATAAAAATATAATTAAATGGCATTGCAACTGAAGGATTAATGAGCATGAATGCAGAAGTAACAATAATTTTACCAAAATATTGGCATTCAGATTGGCCTCACTTTTTATGGATTGGAACTTTATATCTGGTAAAACAAATTACAAGATAGGTTGAGTGTATAGGTCCCAAAGGACAGATAGGAATATTAAAGCCATATGTGGCTAACATAGCATGGAATTTATGGTGACATGATTTGTTGTAGCAATAGAAAACAGATTAACATTCCTCCAATGTCAGGGAAAAATATAAAATAAAGAATGATTCTAAGAACAAATTTAAAAGGTATTATCAACTAGTTATAGATCATTCAGGTTGTACATAAGATGGGTACTTCTGTGGGTCTTTCAAAATTTATCAACAGCTCTACCTTTAAAATGCTTAACAGCCAAACCTGTATGTGTGGAACAATGGCCTTGACATCTGCAAAATGGCAGACACTGAAACAACTAGTACAGGAGCAGCTAAATGCTCAACATATTGAAGAATCAACCAGTCTCTGAATTCTCCAAAATTTGTCATTAAAAAGAAATATGGAAAATAGACACTGTTAATAGACCTGAGCGCTATATATAAGGTGATTCATTCTTAACATCCTGGAATTCTCTTGACTTCTTTATTACCTAAGGGGTGGTCTATTATAGTGATTGATTTAAAGACTACCTTTTTGCTATACCTTTACAAGAAGAGGATAGAGAAAACTTGCCTTCATAATGCCTACCTATAATAATTCTCAACCCATTAAAAGTTATCAGTGGAAAATTCTTTCACAAAGAATGTTAAACAGCTCCACCTTGTGTCAATATTTTGTATAACATCCACTAAAATAATTCATAAAGTTTCCTCAATCTATAATTTATCATTATATGAATATCTTACTCACTGATTCAGATGCAAATATGTTAGAAAAAATATTTGATGAAGTAGAGAAAATTTTGTATTTTGGGGGATTACAAATTGCTCCTGAAAAAAATACATAGAGGATATTCTATTAATTACATAGGATATAAGATAGATTTGCAGAAAATTCAACCACAGAAAGCACAAATCAGGAGAGATCAATTACAAACTCTTAATGATCTTCAAAAATTGCTGGGAGATATTATCTGGCTATGTACCACAATTGGATTAACTTCTCAAGAGCTGAATAATTTATTTCAAACCTTATGAGATGATAAGAACTTGAATAGTCCATGGAAATTATCACCTGAAGCTGAGACAGAATTGGCTCTGGTAGAAGAGAAATTGCAGGATGCACATGTGGATCGCTGGGATGCAGAGCTTGACTCTATCCTAGTCATTCTACCTTCTACTCATACTCCCACGGGAACTCTTTTTTTTCTCCTTTATTTATTATATTTGTGTTTTAATTTTACACATCAGCCATGGGTTCCCCTGTCCTCCCCTCTCCTGCCCCTGCCCCTACCTTCCCCACAGCCCCTCCCTTCCATTCCCATCTCCTCCAGGGCCAAGACTCCCCTGGGGATTCAATTCAACCTGGTGCATTCAGTACAGGCAGGTCCAGTCCTCTTCTTCCAGGCTGAGCATGTGTCCCTGTGTAAGCCCAAGGTTCCAAACAGCCAGCTCATGCACTAAGGACAGATCCAGGTCCCACTGCCTTGGTGTCTCCCAAACAGTTCAAGCTATTCAACTGTCTTACTTATCCAGAGGGCCTGATCCAGTTGGGGGCTCCACAGCTTTTGGTTCATAATTCATGTGTTTCCATTCCTCTGGCTATTTGTCCCTGTGCTTTTCCAATCTTGGTCTCAACAATTCACACTCTTACAGTCCCTCCTCTTTCTCCACAATTGGATCCCTGGAGCTCCACCTGGGGCCTGGCTGAGGATCTCTGCATCCACTTCCATCAGTTATTAGATGAGAGTGCCAGCATGACCGTTAGGGTGTTTGGCCATCTGATCACCAGACTAGATCAGGTTAGGCTTTCTCTTGACCATTGCCTGTAGTCTACAGTGGATGTATCATTATGGATTTCTGGGGACCTCTCTGGCACTTTACTTCTTCCTGTTCTCATGATCCTATGGGAATTCTTATGCAGAGAGAAGATAATATCTTAGAATGGGTATTTTTTAGCACACAAAGAGAGTAGATATTAAAGATCTATGTAGAAAAATTATCTGAATTGATTGTGAAAGGAAAAATGAGACTTCACCAATTAGCAGGAATAGACATAGTAGAAATTGTGGTACCTTTTACTAATGATAATACTGCCTTATTATCAGCAGAAAATGAACATTGGCAAAGAGCTTGCAGTAAGTTTAGGAGAGAGATTAGCAACAACTCTCCCAAAAGCAAGAGACTCCAATTTATAAAAATAACTAACTGGATGTTTCCTCATATAGTGAGAGAAGAACCAATTTCTGGAGCCCCTACGTTCTATATTGATGGAAGTAAATTAGGAAAGTCAGGTTATAAATCAGGAAAATTAAGTAAATTGGCTCAAAGCCCTTCTGATTCTGTTTAAAAAAATCAGTATTACATACAGTTCTCATAGTATTATTAGGTTTTCCAGAGCCTCTTAATATAGTTATTAGCTCTAAATGTGCATAACGTGTTGTTTTACAAATTGCAACTACTGAACTTATTCCAGATGATTCAGTATTAACTTTGTTGTTTATTCAGTTACAACAAATAATCAGAAATAGAACTCATTCATTATATATAAAACATATCAGGATTTCAATGGATAAATGATCTAAGTTCTGAAAAGGCTTATTTTGTAATTACGCATTTATTAGAAGGTATGACCATTATGGGAATACCTGTACAAATTAAGACTGGCAGTGCTCCAACATAGGTCTCTAGTAAATTGAAACATTTTTTTTTTTATATTTCAACATAAGGAATATTACAGGTATACCACACAATCATACAGGATAAGCAGTTATAGAAAGGTCTAATTGTACTTTTAAAGATATGCTTAATAAACAGAAAGGGATAACAAAGGCCCCCAGAGATAGATTACATGGTGCTTTATTAACTTTAAAATTTTAAAATGCTAATGAGAAAGGGACAACAGATATAGAGAGGCATTGGATAATTGAAAAAACTGCTAAATTAAATCAGCCTGTATATTTTAGGGATGTGTTGAACCTCAGAATGGAAACCAGGATATGTGTTACATTGGGGAAGAGGTTTTGCTTTTGTTTCCACATGAGAAGTAAAGCTATGGATAACATTAAGATTAGATCCAAACAAGAAAGCCTTCCTGAACTTATAAATACTAAGAATTGCCATTCATTTGATAGGTATAAAATAATAAAACATAATAATATTTTCAAATGATAATTTACCAAATTGCTGGCATGAAATGAAAAATGAGGTGTTTTTAACCATGCATTTTAATCCCATATCTTGTTAGACTGCAGATTGCCATGTGGCCCATGCCATTGTGGACATGAGCTTTTGAGTTTTCTTCTCAATTAAAAAGGATATTTTTTGTTGTTTAGTATTTAAAACCTAGTTAAGAGATTTAAAATGTTTTAAGTAAATTCAAAGGGTTAGTACTGTTCAAGTCTGTTTACTAAATATCTAAGAGTTAGAATGATTTGGAGCTGAGATAAAATATTTGAGTAGGGCAGTCAGAGCCCTTGCCTTTAATCACAGTAGAGACAGATGGATCTCTATCAATTAGTTGTTTTCTAAATTCTAGAGTTTCAGTACCCAAGGTGGTAGTGGTACATGCCTTTAATCCCACCACCCAAAACTCAGACACAATTCCTAAATGGTTACTAAAAGGCAGGTTGAAATTCAAAGTAAATGTCCTTTGTGACCTAAAAATAAATACACTTAAAGCTTGAATTTGTATACAAAAAGAAAGAGGGATGTAGGTATATTTATCCACTCATACTAAGGTATCTTTAGATTTAAAATTTCAATTTCTTAAATTAAAAGACAATACTTTTTCTGTTTCCAAAAACATTTTGCCTTAAAAAAGATAAAACTTGCCAAAAATGAACTCCCCAAAATTAGGGTTGGGGCCAAGTTTTGTATTTATCTTTCCAGGAGAATAAAAGTATCCAACTAAGGAGTCAGGTGACCACTGAACAAGTGAGACATCTGAAGAAGACAGATGAATTATCAAGAGAAAATGTCCCAAGAAAAAATAATACATTGACCTAATGATAAAGCCCACATCCAACAGGGTAAAATTTCGTAAGTCTTCCCAAATGCTTGAGCTTAAAGACAAAGAAAAAAATGAAATACACCTAATTTTCATACACAGATCAGAGTGAGGTCAGGCAGGCATTATCAGTTCAAATACTTAAGAGTCCCCATGCAGGAGTAAGTGTAGGAAGTTAACGAGATCCTCACAGTAACAGAGATGGCCCATCCCTTAATTTATCAGCTGACAGCCTGTCAGATGACAATGTATGTTGGCATCAGCTTTCTGACAAGGAGGGAAAGACTTGCTGGCATTTAAAATGTGACTTTTGTCCCTAAGAAGTGAATCCAGGTTTTTCAACCCAAGTTAGGAATGAATGCCTGACTCCTATCGTAAATCTCTTGGAGATTTTGGGGTGCAGGCACACTCTACTGACTTGTTTGATTCTGGAATTCCATGTGTGAGGATACAGGTGGGTGGGTGGATGTGTTCAGCCAGCCCAGATCCCAAGGATTTGGTGGGCCTATGCGTGTCTTCCATCTGCCTGGGCTGTGAGGACCTAGGCATGCATCTGTACTTCTTCAGGCATCTCAGGTCACGAGGATTCAGGTAGGTATGTGGGTATCTGCAACCCACCTGGTCTATGAGGACTCAGCAATTCTATGGAAGCTATTTAGCCAGCCTGGGACATGAGGACCCACATGGGTCTGTGAGTGTCTTCCATTCATCTGGACCTTGAGGACCTAGTTGGGCCTGAGGCTGTCTACAACCTACCTGGGCTGTGAGGATCCAGTTAAGCTATTGGTTATCTTCTATCCACCTAGTTCGTGGGGACCCAGGCAGTACTAACTGTGGGTGTCTTCCTCCCACCTGTGCCATTGGGACCTAGACAGGCCTGTGAATATCTCCAGCCAGCTCAGGTTGTGAGGACCCAGGTTGGACTTTAACTGTCTTCTATCCACCTGGGTGGAGGGGACCCAGGCAGGTCTGTGAGTGTCCTCAGCCTGCCTGAGCCATGAGGACTTAGGCCGGACTGTAGATGTTTTCACCCAGTTTGAACTGTGAGGATGCAGGCAAGTCTATGGATTTCTTCAGCCAATCTGGGCCTTGAAGACCCAGGCAGGCCTGTGGATTTCTTTACCCAATCTGACCAGGAGGATGCATGTAGGCTTGTGGATATCTTTAGCCATCCCAGGCCTTTAGAACCAAGGTGAGTTTGTGTGTATTTTCTATCCAGCTGGCTGTGAGGACACAGGTAGACCTGTATATGTCTTCAGATGTTCTGGGTAGTGAGTACCCAGTGGGACCAGTGAATGTTTTCCACCCACCTGAGCCAGGTGGGGCTGTGTGTGTCTTCTATTCACCTAGGCCATTAATACCCAGGCAGGCTTGTGGACTTCTTTAGCAAGCTTGGGCCATTAGGACGCACCTGGCAATGTGGATGTCTTCAGCCAAACTAGGTCATAAAGACCCAGGTGGACCTATAGGTGTCTTTCACCTGCCTGGACAGAGAGGACTCAGGCAGAACTGTGTATGTCTTCAGCTGTCTTGGGTAGTGAGCAACCAGTGGGGCCTGAGGATGTCTTCCAAGCAACTGGGCTATGAGGACCAAGCAGGTCTGCAGGTATCTTATGCCCACCTGGGCCATGAGGACCCAGGCAGGTCTGCAAGTATCTTCTGCCCACCTAGGCCATGAGGACCCAGCAGGAACTGTGGATGTCTTCAGCTAGCCTAGGCCAAGAACATCCAGCCAAGCCTGTGGGTGTCTTCCACCCACTTAGGGAAGGAGGACCAAGGAGGGCCTGTGGATGTTTTCAGCCAGTCTGAGCCATGAAGAGCTAGGAGGGCCTGTGGATGTTTGCAATCCACCTGAACTTTAAGGAACAAGATAGCTGTGGATATTCTCAGCCTCCCTTGGCAGTGAGGACCAAGGTGATAATGTCTAAAGCCAACCCAGGTTGTGAGGATACAGGTGGCCCTGTGAATGTTTTCCACCCTTCTGGGAAGTGAGAATCCAGGAAGGCCTCTGGATGTCTTCAGCCAGCCTGAAACTTAAGGACCCAAGCAGGTCTATGGATGTCTTCAGCCAAACCTGGCCATGAGGACTCAGGTGGGGCTGTGAGTGTCTTCCATTCACCTATGCCATTAGGACTCTGATGGGCCTGTGGATTTTTTCAGGGATCCTGGGCCTGAGGATCCCTGAGGGCCTGTGAGTGTCTTCCATCTGCCTAGGACCATGAAGTCCTAGGCCAGCATCTGTACTTCTTCAGGCACTACAGGCCATGAAGATCCAGGTGGGTCTGTGGGTGTCTGCCACCCACCTGGGCTGTGAGGACTCAGGCAAGTGTAGTTAGAGTTTTCCTGCCTGGTCCACAGTCAGGACAACTCTCTCTTACCCGCCAGTCCCACAGTTGCTCAGACCCAACCAAGAAAGCACACAGAGACTTATATTGTTTACAAACTGTATGGCTGTGGCAGGCTTCTTGTTATCTACTTCTTCTATTCTAAATTAACCTATTTCTCTATAAATCTATACTTTGCCACGCGACTCGTGGCTTACCATTACCTTACATCCTTCTTGCCATGGCGGTGGCTGGCAGTTTCTCCCTCTCTGCCTTACACTTCCCAGAATTCTCTTCTCTGCTTGTCCTGCCTATACTTCCTGCCTGGCTACTGGCCAATCAGCATCTTATTTATACAGAGTGATATCCACAGCAGGCAAGCCTGTGGATTTTTTTTTATCCATCCAGGTCATGAGGACCCACATAGACCTGTGGGTATCTGCCACCCACCTGGGCCTTGAGGACCCAGTCTGGCCTCAAGGATATCTTTAGGCAGTCTGAGCTGTGAGGACACAGTTGTGTCTTTCTCTGTCTTCTATTTACCCAATTCATTGGGATCCAGGTGGGGCTGTGGATGTCTTCCACTCACCTTGACCTTGAGGACTCAGGTGGGCTTCTGAATGTCTTCCACAGAGCTATGTCATGAGGAGCCTGGTGGGACTGTGGATGTCTGCAGCCATCCACCTTGAGGTCACTTTTAATCAAGGTAGGTATGAAGTCATGTGGCAAAATCCATCTTTGGCACCCTAGAAAACATGGCTTTCAGCTATGTGGTAGCCTCAGTCCTGATGGTAGGATAGCAGCTAAGATAGCAGCAAGCCCCATGGTTCCTTTAAGATTACCTATGTGGAGATTTTTAACTACCAGCCTTGGTGTTACAAGTTTTAACTTAACCCTTTGGATACAGATTTTACAGGGTTTTATTCATACATAATATGCTTACAAATCGAGATAAGATTTATACCCTAGCAAAAGTATTAGAGCAATAAACCAAAACCAAAAGAGTATGAGATGAGTAGCAGTAGTCCCCATTGGAAATAATCTGTCCCCTTATTTTTTTTTTATTTTTCTCTCCTTTCTCTGTCACATAGTCAGGTGTATCACCTGATTTGGGACAGAGTTTTTTGAGGAAACTTTTGAACAAGCATGCTTGTGTCTAGAGGGGGAGGAATTGTACCCCAACTTCAGATCCAGCTTTTAATTGAAGTGGGACAGGACAAAACAATAGCTTAATGTCACTCATACCTAAAAAAACACCTAAAAATAAATTTGAATCCCAGTAAAATTGATTCCAATGAGCTTTGAACTGTTGTGGAATACTTTTATATACTGTGTGAAGATGTGTCATTGTGATTGCTTTAATAAAATGCTGAATGGCCAATAGCTATGCAGAAAGAAATAGGCAGGACTTCCAGGGAAAGAGAGGAACTCAGGAAGAATCTGAGGCATGTGGGAGATGTCAGTGATACACTGAGGAAGTCAGACATACAGAATGGAGGAGAGGTAAAGAGCCAGGTGGCAGAACACAGATTAATAAGGAAAGATTAATTTAAGTTATAAGAACTAGTTGGAAACAAGCCTCAATTAATGGTTAAGCTTTCATAATTAACAATAAGTTTCTACGTCAGTATTTGGGTGCTGGCTGTCCATATATATGCAGCTGAGCACTTGAATGGCATGCTACCTGTGAGTGATTAGCTAGAAACACCTGCCACAGCGTGGGCCCAGAAACTTCCCAGAGCTGGGGACCATAGATACAACTACAGGTCAGAGATCTGAAGGTATGGTGTTCAGCTTTCACCAACCTGAAGGAGGTGGAGCCAGCCACCTGCACCATGAGCTAAGCAGAGCCAGGTGATAGGTGGCATGGCCATTTAAGCTTTGGCTTATGTGGTCAAAGAAATGCTGCAAATGCACACATATACACATACAGAAAAAACTTATTATAGATTACCAGAGTGTCAGGAAGCAAGGTATTTTTTTCTCAGCCAGTTCTTATGCTGGCAGGCTGCATTTTGCAGTTGCAAAGAAAGGACCAAACATTTTATTACTTATCTCAAAAGATAATCTTATAAGAAATCTTAGAAGAATCACAAATCTCAACTTTTACATTTGAAAAAGAATCAGTCATCTCTACTTTAAATCTTCAGCATGTGTATCCATTCATCAACAAATTATATATATATATATATATATATATATATATATATATATATATCAGGAAGCTAAAGTCAAAAATGGGTACAAAGAATTAATCATCACCTTTGATCACCAACCCATCCTAGCAAAAAAGATACATCAGCCAGCAATAGCCAGACTGTTATTGTTCTTGTTTCCTGATCTCATCAAGTCCCTCACTCAGCTCTTTTTTTTTTCATTTTTTTAATTATTAAGAACTAGCTGTGTGACATTTCCTCATTCTTGTTTTCTATTCTCTGTAGCCTTTGCTTTATCAGGGGCAGGGGCAACACCATATCTTGCTTTTACCTGTATTAGTTTTTCCACTGAGCTAACCTCTATCAAAATCCCTTACTGTATTTATTAAAGACCCTCAATCATCAAAATCCTATTTAAATTACCACTATTATTTTAAAAGTCATTGCTTTAGCTAAATAGTACAGCTTAGGAGGAAAACATCTTTATAATAATCCATAGGTTAAAATGCCCAGTAGGATGGAATATTTCCATTAGATAATCACACTACATTAGAGGCAGTGGGGAATCTCCCCACACACATTCACACCATGCCAGATATAAGAATAGAGGAGAAGTAGAAGGCTATGTGATGTAACATAGATTAATAACAACAGGTAAATTTTAGTTATAAGAGCTAGTTGGAAACAAGCCTTAGCTAAATCCAAGTTTTCATAATTAACATTAAGGTTTTGTGTCATTATTTGGGGGCTGGCAGTCCAAAACAAGTTCCAGTTAGAAAACTTACTACAAGAACAAAGAAGAATTTGAAATAGGAAATAAGTTTTGAGCCCCGGCTATAGTAGGAGACACTGCTGGGGGAACTGAGAGATATACCTGGCAATGAAGAGTATAGGGGGTGGGTATGCATGCTGCACCTGGCTTATTCCTTTGCTTTCTCCCTGTCTACTAGGTCAGGCTGCCAGCCTCCACTTTGCAACAAACTTAAGATCTATCAAAGGTAACTTAAAAGATGGGACATTCATATCATGTAGATGTCTAGAGGAGTGGGGACCAGACATAAATAAACATGGCTTGGAGAGGAGCAAAGATAAATAGGGAATGTGAATCTCTTTCCATTTCCCTGATTGCTGGCAGCATTTGCAAAGGTCCCAAATAATATTAGTATCTAAGGTACAATTAGAGGGCCCTTTGGATTGATTTAAAGGATACCAAGGTCATCATATTTGATTGAAAGAGAATAAAATTAGGGTCCTTCATGTAATGTGTTAGATGGAGAGGCTGGAGGTTTTCTAAAATTAATTACAGGGGTAATTAGATGTTATGGAAGACACCATTTCCATGGATGAGGAATGGGAGGGAAAATGTTACTACAACCTGTACTTGAAGGCATCCTCAAGATGCAGGGAGGACTGAAGGAAGACACATTAAATGGGTCACTGCACTTAGCAGGGATCATGCATTTGTGCTGTGGGATATCTTTCTGTATGCTGGGAATATCCAGCTCCCATTGGATAATAAATAAAGCTGTTTTGGCCTATGGTAAGAAAGCTTACAGCTAGGCAGGAAATCCAAGCAGAGATACAGAGAGGGGAAGGGTGGAGTTGAGAGAGACACCAGCCACAGCCAAAGGAGCAACAAGATGCCAGCAGACTGTGAAGGCCAGAAGTTGAGGAGGTCAGAAGGTAAGGATGAAAACTGAGCTTTAGGAGGGGTGATTTCATGCACAAGAAAGGGTTGGACAACATTGTCATAAAATCCATAAAACCTAGAGGAGCTGTGGGATTGTAGGCAGCTCCAAATGGAATGCAAGAAGAGGCACAGGAGGGCAGGAAAGAGCACAATATCCTCATTGGACCTAAGGAAACCACAGAATTGCAGCTCCAAGAGAGAGAGATGGGGTCATGTGAAAAAAGCCAGCCTTAAAGACCATGGCTGTGGGTACTTCTGCCTCTAAGAGTACCAGAGGGGTGCTGGACACTCAATAATCACTTTCACAGACTCAGGGAAGCATTTATACTGACCAAAAGGAAATACATAATTGCCACTGTTGGATGGAGTGCCTAGTGATTGGTGAGCCAGAAGGTATTATGGGTGGACCACATATGAGGTATATGGTCCAAGCCCAGATTAGACCCCAAGAGGGAGCAGGGTAATGCAAGCACCAGAGCAGCCTATACAAGTCATGGCAACAATGTGTTATATGTCTGAGGGGAAAGGCTTCCCAAAATGGAAGAGTTACAGCTCTGAATGGAAAGACTTTCCCAGTGTAAATGTTATAGTTCTGAGGGATAAGTTTTTCCCAGTGCATTTGTTACATCTCTGAAGAGAAAGGTATCCTAGCAGTGGGACACCATTTCACAATATCACACAGTACAACAAGCCTGACACAAAAGATTTATTGAGAAAAATCTCAGGAGGGTGATTGCTTCTGCTCAGTGGGAAGCAGCAGAGAACTATGTAGAAGACAGGGTTTATATTGATTCTCTTTGGGGACTGAGATTTCCAGGGTAGAAATTTCCAGGATGGAAATTGGTGGGTTTTCAAGTCCTAAGCTTGGGCTCTTTATTCTGTAGGGCAGAACTTGGCCACCTGTTTCTGGAGGGACTAGGTATGGCTATTACAGTCTATGGAGTGTTCTATGGGTAGAGTCTGACAGTTGGAGGTCCTCAAGGACAAAATTTGGCCACTCATGTGCCCTGAGAGGCTTACTGAGGGAATATTTGCAGTTAAAATAAAGATAAAATAATTTACTATGTACATGTCTGATGTCTGAGCACACAGGAGTTAAAACAAGAGGATTGTGGTTCTGAGGAAAACCTAAGCCATGTAGTATGACCCTGTCTCAACAAAAATTTAAGCAATCAAGAAAGCATAAATATGTAAACAAGAAAGAGGTACTTCATGAAAAATATAAATAATAACTCCCAATGAAGATTTTTGAAACTATTCTAATAAGACCATATAGATGTAACACACTAGATCATTCTACCTATTATAACAGAAATGAAAAGATTACAAGTAAAAAAAATGAGAAGTTAATTTTTTTCAATTTTTGTATTGTTGAGAATGTATAAATTCATTATTTTTGGAGTTATATTTCAACATTAATTAAACAAAAGAACACTTACCTAATTCATTATAATTCTGTTGATATTGATCAACTTTAGGAAATTATAAGTAAAGACATAATTGTAATTATAGCCAAGACATCTTTGTGACATAGGAAAATTTTGAAATATTTTACAAATATAAATATAAAATTAGAGAACAGAAAGGTGGCTCAGCAGTTTAGGCATTGATTCAATTCTCAGCAGCCACATAGCATCTCAAAACCAGGTATAACCACAGGTCCAGGGGATCCACCACCCTCTTCTGGTCTCTGAGGGCATTGCATGCCTGGGGTGCACATATACACATACAGGCAAAACACCTATAAATACAAAATAAAAATGAAGGATGTGTGTGTGTGTGTGTGTGTGTGTGTGTGTGTGTGTGTGTGTGTGTGTGTAATATATTATATACATATATCTGATATGGTTATTCCTGACAACATTGTTAAAAACCTGACACAAAATACAGCAGAAGGAAAATAAGCAGGGAAGTTGCCTTAGCACAGTACTAGCTGTAACGGTGATATGTTCAAACTGGATATTTAATTCTATATTATATAAAAGAAATCTATATACTTTATGTATGCCCAAAACATGGAAGATGAATAACAAACATTAAACGATTTTCTTTGTGTAGACAGATTTTAGATCATGTTTGCTTTCTGCATATTTTTTTGTTTTTCTTTGTGTTTTTTTTTTAATTTTCAAACTTTGCAGAATGAACAGGAATTACTTAAAATTTAAAAAAAAAAAAGAAAGAAAAGAAAGCAAGAGCAAGCAAGTGCTACATCCCAGGAACAATTAAGATATGAATTTGTGGAGTTCCTCATATTGGTGGTGTAATTGATATTTAAAATAAAGCACTCTCTTGTTTACACAGTTTCTGAAAAGGGATGCAATTCATACATGTGGATTTTTTTCTTGATGGGGGATGTTCTTTATGAGATAAAGGAAACACCAATGGGTCCCTGGGAATTTCCATTGTTGATGACTTTGCAGAAGAAGGGCACTCCTCTGTATATTTAGGTTATGGACATAACATATCAAGTTCAGTCCTCAATTTCTCTGGATCTAACCTTAAAATGGTAGCATTACTAAATTAATTATTTTAAATTGGATTTTAGATTCATTTATTTTTAGTTTATGTGTATGAGAGTTTTGCCTGCATTTATGTCTGTGTACCACATGTATGTAGTGACCTGGGATGCCAGAAGAGGGTATCAGATTCCCTGGAATTGGAGTTACAGATGATTGTGAGCTACCACCTTGGGTACTGGGAAGTAAACCCATGTCCTTTAGAAGAACAGCCAGTGCTCTTAAACTCTGAGACATCTCCTCAGCTCTCTAAGTAAAGTCATATCCTTATAAAAATCATTTAGAGAAATGCACTGTATAGTATTACATTTTAAAACCTGCTCTGTGGAAAACATTAATTTACAAGTTCAAGATGGACAAAACCCTAGCATTCAGATGAGGGGTAAGCACAAAGCCCCATCTCTAGCTAAGGAGCTATTAGCAGTTGATGACTACTAGGACAGGGAGAATAAGTTTTCTCTAAGAGTGTGGCCTGTGATGGGTTGACCATGCTCTGGTGAAAACCATACCCAAGAGTGTACAGTGGCACAAGCTATAGTTGATAAGATTTACATAAATTAGAAGGGACAAATTTGGGTGGGGAAGGAAGTGGGGAAGTGTCTGGGGCAAGTAAAAGTGGTAAATGTGATCAAAATTTGTTGTGTGAGGGAGAAATAACTATATTTACTTGGACACTGGTTGAATGGTTTAAAAATGTTACTAGTGGTAATGATTGGTTCAATCATTGGCTTTAACATGTCACTTGTGTTTGCTCAGATGTACGAAGAGCATGAAGTCCTGAGTAAGTAGAATCAAAAAAGGGGAGAAAAAAGTGTCTTTCAAATACCAGTTACCATGTCTCCAAGTTACTGTGCTGTGGAATAATGCTTTTGTACATTGGTTTAATAAAATGCTGATTGGCCAGTGGTCAGGCAGGAAATATAGATGGAATAAGCAGACAAGGATAATTCTGGGTAGAGGAAGGCTGAGTCAGTAGACATCAGCAAACTGTCCAGGGAGCAGCATGTAATGGCACACAGGTAAAGCCACAGAACACATGGCAACATATAGATGAACAGAAATAGGCTGAATTTGATTATAAGAGCTAGTCAGTAGTGAGCCTGAGTTAATGGCCAAGCAGTTTTAAAAATAATATAAGCCTCTGTGTGTTTATTTGGGTCTGAGTGGCTGTGGACCAGGTAGGACACAGGAAAACTTTTAGCTACATTACTGGTTTAAATCTTTCAATAGTTCCTTCATTTTATGTTTTAGAAATTATGAGTGGAGAGTATGTATTCATACTTAAAACAAATTTTATTATTTGTCTATGCTGAGCTTCTGCAAGTCAGTATAAAATGAGGCATTTGGAACAATCTTATTTTAGACAACTAGATGCAAAACAAATTGGTTACACAGGCAAATCAGGTGATCTTTTACTCCTCTCAAAGCAAGCTTTCCTTCATAATTAAAAAAAAACTAAATAGAATGTAGAAACTCTCTCAACTTGAAACCCTACTTCCAATAAATATCACATCCACTTTCATCACATCTCTCATCTTTACCCCCCAAAAATCTGTAAAAATTACATCCACCTTCAGCTTATATTTGTAGACTCACCCTAGGGATTCAATTTTTCCATCCTGCATCTTCAAGATCTCTATCCACCACTATTCTATCAGATCACTCCCTAGCTATCTTCACCCCTCTACCACCACTCTGTCTTTATCACAAATCATTCTCCATTCTATGCAGTCATTTTATAAATATGATGTTTTTATATCCTCAAAAACCTTTTTAGTTGGTTTTCTGTTTAACTTTCTCTTCATAGTCAAGCATCTTTAAAGATGTCTGAATTTAGAAGATTTCTCACTCTCCAGCAACCCCATCCACTTCTCAGCTGTAATCTGATTTCTCTGGTTTATAAGATAAAATCAGCTAACTTTTTAAGAAAAACTATTTCCTCACTTTTTCTATTTTTATATGTTTAAATATATACTAAAATTCAACCTAAAAAATACTGTGCTCACAACCCATTCTTAAATTTTATGTTGTTTCTCATATTCAACTCTTTATGAATATCTTAATCTTAATTATGTTATTGACTGAATTATCACATAATCTTCCTTCCTATTAATCTGACTCAAGTGTTGTCCATTTTCAGTCATCAAATGTCCAAAATCATTCTTCAAAACAAATCTAATTCATACCTGTGAACCTATAGTGATTTTAGACCAGACTTCTGCACAACTGCCAGGCTCTACAGAACTGGACACATAGCTCTTTGTGATCATTTTTATCTTTATAATTTGACTCTCTTTCTTCTTCCTAACTCACCTCTCATTGATACCCTTTGCAGTAACTGCTGTTTGTGGGACTCTCAAAAGACATTTTCATGTCACACTCCAGAATCTTTCAGTGGAGAGTTCTATTATAATTTCTATTAGGGTAGTCCTGAGAGTCTTATCCAGGCTATAGCTCCTCTTTAGAGATTCCCATTTCACTGACTCCCTGCTGGCTCAGAGCCCACCAAATGCATAATAATCTCTCTAGTCACCACAGGAGGGAATCTGTCTAAACATAGAAATGCTTGCTGTATAAACAAATCTGATTTCCTGTCTCATCAGAACTCTAAGGACTTCAAAGTATTTATTTCCAAATTAGAGTTGACATCATAGTAGGCCAAGAGAAGGCATAAGCTTCTACTTGTTTTCAGTACAAACCCTTAATCAAACCACTTCTCATTCACATCCAAGTTCATCCTTGTTTTCAAAACTCATACAGAGCTGGAGAAGTACTTTTTGGTGATAATGGAAAATGTTCAGCTATGTTTAGAAATTATCTGTATTGTATTAGAATTACCAGGAATTTTATGGCTACAGATGAATGTTCAGATTTCTCTGCATTTCTTTTTATTTGGTAATGGATGAAGTAAATTTTATGTTTTTGCCTCTGTGGTTAATTCCTGATGCTCTAAAAATGAGACTGGTTTCATAATTTTGTTTCCAGACAGTTTTTGGTAATGTAGAAAGGTGACTTTTTTGTCTGTATTTTGGGTTTTTCAAGACAATATTTCTCTGTGTAGCCCCAGCTGTTCTGAAATTGCCTCTATATATCAGGCTGGCCTCAAACTCAGAGATCTGCCTGTGTCTGACACCCCAGTACTGGGATTAAAGGTATGTACCACTACCACATGGCTATTTTTGCTATAACTTTGTATCTAATAACTTGACATGAAAAATTAGAACACAACTACTGTGATGAAGAGTATTGTCTCGTTATCTAGTATCAATACCTGTAGTAGGAAGTTTTTCTATGTCCTAGCTGGCTGGCAGTCAGGACAAATCTCTCTTACTCATGTCATCCAAGTAAACACACAGAGGCTTATATTAATTATAACTGCTTGGCCATTAGCTCAGGCTTATTACTGACTAGCTCTTATACTTAGATTAACCCATAATTTTTATTTATGCTTAGCCACATGGCTTATTACCCTTTCTCAGTTCTACCTTGACATCTTGCTTCCACTGTGTCTGGCTGGTGACTTCTGATTCAGCCTTCCTCTTCCCAGAATTCTCTTCTGTTGGCCCTACCTATACTTCCTGCCTGGGTACTGGCCAATTAGCACTTTATTAAACTGGTATACAAGGGCATTATCCGACAGCATTTCCCTCTTTTTGTCTAAACAATTATTCATTCCATGCAGTATCCAAGTAAGTCATAAGGAGGCTGACTGAGTTGGTGCCTGATGGCTCAGCTTTATTTTATCTGGATTATTATCCATTATTCTTCCATATGCTTCTTTTTCTACCCCAAATTGCAAAGACCACACAAGGAAAGGAAAAATTCAGCATCTCTACATGTACTTAAAATACACACACACAAAAAATCACATATCACATGACTAATTTGACAAAACAGGAGGAACAAACTCCTACAAACATGATTGATACAGATTCCATAGTCAGTCAATGTGCAAATGTTAATCTCACTGATAGCTAAGAATATTTCAAAACAATATGTCCAACACATCTAACTAGCTTTCTTATGCACTCAACTTTGCTGAATTCTTTCTGAATTTCACATTAAAATGAATGTTCCCTGTCTCAGTTACTTTTCTATTGCTGTAAAGAGACATCATGACCAAGGCAACTTATAAAAGAAAGCATTTAATTTGTGAGTTTGTGGTACCAGAGGCTTAAAATTCATAACAAGGAGCATAGAGGCCAGCTGTCAGTCATGAGGCTAGAATAATAGATGAAAACTTACATCTTGATGCACAAGCACAAGGCAGAGAGAAAGAGACAGAGAACACTACTTGGAAATGGCACACATCCTTCAAAAAGGCCATGTCCTCAATCCTTCCCAAACAGTTTCACTAACTGTAAACCAAGTATTCAACCATGAACCTATAGAAGAAATTGTCATTCAAATCACCACATTCCCTGATTATGCACAAACTGAGTAGGATTAGATTTGTGAGTTTTAACATGGAGAAAATAAGGCTAGGGGGATGGCTTAGTGCATAGAAGTACTTACTGTGCAAACCTGAGGACCTGAGCTAGACTCCCCAGCATCCACATAAATAGACACATGTGTCACTTATCCAGAGGGCCTGATCCAGTTGGGGGCTCCTCAGCCACTGGTTCATGTGTTTCCACTAGTTTGTCTATTTGTTACTGTGCTTTTTCCAATCATGGCAGGTGGGGGGATGGAAGGAGGGAGGACAGGGGAATCTGTGGCTGATATATAAAATTAAATAAATAAATATAAAAAAGTGACACATGTATCTGGGTGAACCTATAAGCCCATCATAGTGGGGACAGTGTAAAATCAAAAGGGTTTCTTGGGCTCTTGAGTTATTATCCTAGATGCAACTTCAGTGAGAGACCTTGCCTCAATGGAATAGGGTGGAAAGTGACAGAGCAGGAAATTCACTCATAGTCCTCCTCTAGCCTCTTTGAGCACACAAAAGTCATGCTCATATGTGCACAATTGCATACATGTATACACATGCACACCCACACCCAACATGTACACTCAGACATCACATATACACATATCAAATAAATAAATAAAACAGTCACTGAAAAATTATGTTCATTATAAATAAGAAAGTATATATTTCTTTCAAAAGTTTTAAATTTTTGAGGTGTTAAGGATCAAATCCAGAGCATTATACATACTAGTTGAGTAGGCTGTCCCTGAACTATAAACACACCTTTCTTATTTCAAAATTTAGTATGGAACATCAGTGAGACTTTAAAGACTTAAAATAATTAATTTATTCTTTCATTCCACAAGTGCTACCAACTAGTTGTGGCAGAGTGTTTGCCTTCTTTCTCTAGGAATCTATGATTTAGTATTACAACCTACAAGACCAGCTTTGAGGCTGCTACAGAGTAGTGGAGAGAATGCCACAGAGGCATTGTTCTGGAGGGCCTGGTAGATGTAAAGGTATGGATGTAACTATAATTATACCAAAATCATGGCATCTGAAGTGGCTTCTTCAAGAGGTAGATGTCCAATTTCTAGGGATTGAAACCCTAACTCTGCTAAAACAGAGTTTGTGATGGGTTGAATGCATAAGGCCAGAAGGACAGAGAGGAAAGCTGAAGCTATATGTGGCAAATGTAGCAGTGAATCTTTGGGGCTAATAATTATTACAGCAGTGGAATACTCAGATTAAAGTTCCTACAGTCTCAGAAAGGGAATACGGAGTAGTACATGTTTCTAGGAATAATATAATAAGCTATAAAAAACGGTCACCAACCATTCAGGGTGTACATAAACAGAGCACAACTGCTGTTGATTTCTCAGAAGTACCAACAGCCTTTCCTTTAAAATAGCTAACTGATAAACCTATCTGAGTTAGACAATGGCCTTTGACAAAACAGAAGCTACAAGCTTTAGAACAGCTGGTTCAAGAACAGTTAAATGTTCAACACATTTACTAGCCCTGAGAGTTCTCCTATAGTTGTTATTAGAAAAAAAGTCTGGTAATTGGAGAATGCTTATAGATCTGAGAGCTATTAATAAGGTAATTCATCCTATGGGCTTCCTACAGACTGGGATGCCATTGCCCTCTCTGATATTCAAAGAATGGCTTATAATAATTATTGGTTTAAAAGACTGTTTCTTTACCAAACCTTTACAAAAAAAAAATGATAGAGAAAAAATTGCCTTCACAGTACCTAATTATAACAATTCCCAGCCAGTTAAGAGATATCAATGGAAGGTCCTCCCACAGGGAATGTTAAACAGCTCTACCCAGTGCCAATATTTTGTGCAAAAACTATTGGAGATAATTCTTGTGAAATTTCCACAATTCATAATTTATCGTTATATGGATGATATCTTATCAACTGACCCAAAGTTAGGTACCTTAGAAATCATGTTTCAAGAAGTAAAAAGTTTTTGCCTTACTGGGGACTACAAATTGCTTCTGATTACTTAGGATATAAGATAGAGCTACAAAAAATTGACCCCAAAAGGTACAACTAAGAAGAGATTGATTGAAGAATCTTAATGATTTTCAAAAATTGTTAGGAAGCATTTCTAACTTACTATGTAACATGTGAATACCTAAAGATAGACTACAAAATTTGGCTAATACTCTAAAAGGGGACAAGGACTTAAATAGTTAAAGAGAATTATCAGCAGAAAGTGAGAAGAATTGGCTCTAGTAGAAAAGACAATATGAGAAGATCATGTAGATCTTGTGGATCCAGAACTTAAATGCATTCTGGTCATACTTCCCTCCAGACATTCTCCCACAGGTATTTTGATACAGAAGGAAGATACTATATTGGAATTTCTACTACATAAACCAAATATTAAGTTGAAGATTTATATAGAAAAGATCTCTAACTTGATTCAAAAAGGAAAATTAAGACTTTGCCAGTTGGCAGGAATGGACCCAGCAGAAATTGTAGTACCTTTAACTAGTGAGGCAATTTCCTCAATATGGAAAGATAATGAATACTGGCAGAGAGCCTGCAGTGACTTTTTGGGTGAGATTAACAATAGTTATCCAAAAACCAAGATAATAGAATTCATAAAGATGACTGAATGGGTCCTTCCTTACACTGTATGACAAAAGCCAATTTCTAGAGTCCCCACATTCTATACTGATGCAGATAAATCATGGAACACAGGATATAAATTAGAGAAATAAGTAAAGTGGTTCAAAGTTTATTCTGTACAAAAAGCAGAGCTGTATACCATTCTTATGATACTGATGGACTTCTTAGAACCCCTCATTATAGTCACTGACTCTCAATACAAAGACTTGTTTTTCATATTGAAGCTGCTGAATTTATTCCTGATAATACAGAATTAACTTCATTATTTGTACAACTGCAGGAAATCATCAGAAATCCTATATATAAACACACCATACACACACACACACACACACACACACATATATATATGTGTGTGTGTATGTATATCACATATCAGATCCCATATGGGTCTGACAGAACCTCTAGCCCAAGGTTGATCACCTACTAACAAGAAACATTCCAGAAGCCTCAGGATTTCATAAGAAACATAATGTAAATGGTAAAGGTTTGAAAAAAGGATTTCTCCATCGCTTGGCAACAAGCCAAGGATACTATTTTTAAAAAAACTGTCCTACTTGTTTCTGTTATAACCAAACTCCAATACACACAGGAATCAATCCAAAATGTATACAAAGAAATAAAATTTGGCAGATGGATGTGTTTCATATTGCAGAATTTGGAATATTAAAGTATGTACACCATACCATTGATACCTATTCAGAATTTCAGTAGGCAACTCCTATGAGTTCTAAAAAGGCTGATTCCATGATTGAATGTGGTGGGTATTGTGTTCCCTGAAATATTGTGTGTTCCCCTAAATAAACATATCTGGGGTCAGAGAACAGACAGCCACTAGAACAAAGCCAAAAATGGTGGCTAGAAATTGGGAAGAGTAAGCCATAATGGAAGTTGGGTGGTGGTGGTGCATGCCTTTAATCCCACCACTTGGGAGGCAGAGCCAGGTGGATCTCTGAATTCAAGGCCACTTTAGAAACAGCTAAGCATGGTGACCCATGCCTTTAATGCCAGACACCCAACCTTTAATCCCAGGGAGTGGGGGCAGAAAGAGAAAAGTATATAAGGCCTGAGGACCAGGAATTAAAGGAGAAAAAGCATGTAGTTAGTTAAGCATTTGGTTGGTTAAGCATTCAGGCTTTGGAGCAACACAGTTCAGCTGAGAAGCATTAGGATGAAGACTCAGAAGTTTCCAGCCTGAGGAAACAGGATCATCTGAGGAACTAGCAAGGTGAGATAGCTGTGGCTTGTTCTGCTTCTCTGATCTTCTAGCATTCACCCCAATAACTGGCCTCAGGTTTGATTTCATTAACAAGTACTTTTAAGATTCCTACTACAATTGTATACCTATTAGAAGTATGACCATCATGGGAATACCTGTACAAATTAAGATTGACAATTCCCCAGCATCTGTCTCTAATAAAATGAGATAATTTTTTGCTTATTACAATATAAAACATGTTACAGGTATACCACACAATCCCACAGGCCAAGCAGTCATAGAAAGATCCAATCGAACTTTAAAGGATATGCTAAATAAACAGCAACAGGTAACAATAACCCCCTAGAAATAGATTGCATAGTGCTTTATTAACCTTGAATTTTCTCAATGCTGATGAGAAAGAAACAACAGCTGCAGAGAGACATTGGACGACAGACAAAACACCTGAGCTAAACCAACCGGTTTATTTCAAAGATGTGTTGACCTCAGAATGGAAACCAGGACATATCCTACATCGGGGAAGGGTTTTTGCTTTTGTTTCTGCCGGAGAAGAAAAGCTATGGATGCCAACAAAATTAATAAAGATTCAATTGAAGAAGAAAAACCCCTTGATGAGAAGTAAAAGCTCATCTACCAATGTGACATCTCTACAAGGTGTAAGAAAAATTTAACAAACAAGGGTTGGGGAAGGGTATTGGTTTTTTTTCTTTACAGGATAATAGAAATGCCCATCTACCAGAAATCATAAAGCCATGGATATCCAGATATCTACAACAGAAAGAAAGAATATATCGGTACCAATCTACACAGAGTAATATCTCTCTGCCTAACACCTATATCTCTTTACTCTAGAAAGGTTGTAGTTCTTATTCAATTATATATCAAGCTGGCTTTGGAGTTGGAATTTGACTCCCTCCTTCTCTAAACCCAAGCATATTGCTCAAAGAAAAAGTGAAGAGATTCTGTCTCATACCAGAAGAGCAATGTGGGGTGGAATAGAAGAAAACAAATAAAATGGTCTGTTGTTGTCAAGATTCTATTTATTTCCATGCTTATTCTTGATTTCTCAGAATCCTTTCTCTTTTCAGAATAAATTCAAACTTTCCATTTTGATATTAATAATGTTCAAGTTTTCCACAGTGAAAACAAGTCTTTCCAATAGCAATCTCTGAAGTCTCCAGAATAAAGATGGGGTCCCACAATGACTCTACTCCATCCAGAAAGATGCCATGATACCTAAGAACATTACTCAATGATCAGCTTTGGACTGAAAACTCTTCAGGTCAGTTCTAAAATGAGATGGCCCATCATACTATACTTCTAGCCAGGATCTCAGACAATCTTATCCATTTCTGAAATTGGCTGCAGAGTCTATGACTAGCCCTATTGAGACCTAACATTCTAAGCTTTCTTACAGGACTCCACAGAAATACAGCCACCTCCTAAAAAGCAGGAAGCAATTATAAGAAAACAATGCCCCTCTCCCAAATGTTTCATTTTTCTCAGGATTATTGATGGATGTTTGTAGGGTTTTGGATGGAAAAATAAAATTTGGGCTCAGTAGTCTTTAGAATTTTAGAAAAGAAAAAGGGGAATGAATAGGTATGAAATTTTCAGGTAGATTATTGTATCTACTAGTAAACTAATTCATTAGAATATCAGCTTAGATAATTTGCACTGATTCTTGTATATTGATGCAAATGTAAAATATTCTTATATTCCTATTTAAGATAATTTGTATATTGATACAAATACAAAACTATAATTGTTGTATTGTACACATAATTCCTACTCATGTTTGAAATATTTTGTATGTTTTACCTCTGTTTAGGATATTTTGTATATTGATACATATTTAGGATTACTGTCATGTTGCATATTATACTATACATTCCTACCTCTACTTAAGCTATTTTATGTATTGTCACAATTGTGAGGTCATTGTCCTTATATGGTACATCTGCTTACAGACTGTTTTATCTTGTTTATGTGCTTAAGAGAGCTAATTAGTGAGAAGCCTGAGCCATGACCATAGTTTAAAAATAATATAAGCCTTTGTTTGCTCATTTGGGTCTGAGTGGCTGTGGACTGAGCAGGACACAGGAAACTTCAGCTACAATGACTCCAAAATGTGGGACAAGAGTTTCCACTTAAAACCTGAGAAAGCTTTAAAAAAAAATCTAAAATGGAACTAAAAACAGCTTCCTAGTTGTGTCTCTCAGGTAAGCCATGAGCTATAGTATGGCAGGTTTGCAGTAGTATGTGGGCTTGACCTGCAGCCCAGACACAGAGGCATCTCCAAGCCACACAGATTGCTTCATGGTGAATTTAGCTTTTTTAAAAAAAATATCAAAGTTTAATATGCTGCAATAAAATAAACGCCTTGAAAAGCTCACAGAATAGATGTCAACATTAGAGTAATCCCTCCCACACATCATCCTCGAGCTCCACACCCCATCACCTTAAAACCAAACCAGGAAATCTTCACCACCACAGGAAATCCTTCCAAGCTTGGATTTCAGTGTGGGCCCCTTTATCAATAAAAAGAACACAGTTATCTATGTGGTCCAACAGGAAAAGCAAGACACAGAAGCACAAAAAGTCTACAAGATTTCCATATTTAAGAGACTTAGTACATACTCAAAGTTAAAATAACTCCAACTTTTATAGCTATACATACTGACCCCAGCACCTTCCAAACTAGTGAAGTGAGAAGAGTCTGCCTTTAGCCACCCGGCAGAGCAGCACATGCCTCTTGGGCCTGGATTTCACTGTTAGTGAGTGTAGGAAAATACTGTGTATTTAATGGATGAAGATTCAACGTATGCTGTGAATTTGTTGGTTTTAAACACTGAAAATTTTTCATTAGACAATGTTTACATACCTCACCTAAAGAACCTTTGAGAGTGCATATATGAAATTTAAAAATATATTAAGTTTCTTTAAAACAGTATGAATTTAGCTTTTACTAATACAAAAAAAAGAGGTTTCTGGGCTGCACATTGTTTGAAAGAAACATAGACCCACTGCTTCCCAGAGTCAGCAATGAAGATGGTTCCCACAGAGCTGGCAGGAAACATAGATGGAGTCAGCAGCCAAGGCTGCCAGTTTTTATACTAGTCATACGCTTTAGTGGTTTAAAATCTCTCCTGGTCAGAGAAGGATTATAGATTCACAATAAGGCATATTCAGATGGGATAAGACTTTAAAGAGTTTACAATGTGTGTAAAAATTATGTATGCTTGAAAGAAAGAGAAAAAGGAGGATAGATACTTAAATAAAAAAATAGTTTTTAAAAATAAAGTATTTAAAGAGAAAGTAAAAGTAATTTAAAAATAAGTACTTGACAACTGTTTTGTTATATGTAATTTTACTATGTTGAAGTTAAAACCTTCTTTTTTAATAGAAAGAAAAAAGGGAAATGATAAGTGATGCCATTCTGTATGCTGTGAATATGTATTGCTCTGATTGGTTGATAAATAAAGCTCTTTGGCCAATGGTGAGGCAGAATAAGGTTAGGCAGGACATTCTAACTAGAGAGAAAAGAAGAAAAAGGGAGCAGAGGAGACACTGCTAGCCACCTCTAGAAGAAGTAAGATGTAAAGTCCTGGTAAGTCACAAGCCATGTGGCAAAGTATAGATTTGTAGAAATGGGTTAATTTAATACGTAAGAGCTAGCTACTGAGAAGCCTGAGCCATGGCCATACTTTAAAATAATATAGGCCTTTGTGTGCTCATTTGGGTCTGAGTGGCTGTCAACTGGGCAGGACACAGGAAACTTCAGCTACAAAGGTTCCTTTTGGGACATGTATAACTTTAGTAAATGACTCCATTCTCTTTCTGACTTCTTCAATTCTGTCCTAAGCATTCAAAGCTGCTGCATGGTATAGAGCTAAGGTGTGGTCATCATATAGAGACTGTCTTTGTTCATTAGCATAATTATCCTCTCCAAGAAGTTGGTCTTGGGATATTTCAATACCTCTAGCCCTTCTTCATTGTTCAATAGCCCTAGCCCCATCTTTCCACTGGGTCCTCCAATGCAATTGAGGACCAGTCTCCAATACAGCTGGAACTATGTTTCACTAGTTTTGTGTGACACAATTCTGTTACTAGTTGACAATGAATTTAGCATCTGCTTCCCAAAAGGTGAATGAATACCAAATGAGACTATCACTTGCTTAAATATCCTCAAATCTAACATTTCCAGAGGAATACAGTCAGCTCTTACAATAGCCTTGGAGATATCTGCCATTTTGCAGTTGTTCCTGTAAGATTACTAGATACATTAAGGCCAGTTGTTTGAAAACCTTTGGCTGTTCCTCTCTAATTTTATAATGCAATGATGAGGTTGGTTCTCCTTTAAATCCCTCTGTCTGGGTTTGAATATCTCTATAATCTGTTTTAATAAGTTTTCCTAAGGCCCATCTTGGCACTTTTATCAACCAACTTTTTTGTAGAGAAAAACCAAGAATTATCAAACCAACAATAAGGATTATCAAAATGAAAATTAAGATTATGTAAATTCCAGTTAAATTGATTATCCCTTCATTTAATTGTTCCATTTATAAACCATGCATTACATAATCATACAGACCTAACTCCCTCCATCTTAAGAGTGTTCCTCATTTTTTAATGTGGGGGAAATGCTCTCTTTTTTAAAAATAATATCCCCCTTTAAAAATTCCCAATTTGTCTTAGCAAATCTGTCAATGATGAAGGTGAAGATGACAGTGAAGTATGAGGGTGACTGCTGCTGCATAGAATAATAGAAGCCTGAGCAGCAGTCAAGGCAGCTAACTAGTATAGCAGCAGCCCAAGGACAGGGTCCAGAAAAAGATCACAACCCACTGGGAGAGAAAAAGCCAAAGAGTCAACCAACTGCATGGGAGAATGTGTAAAATTGGCTAACTCTGGTGTTTGGAACCCAAGAGCCTGTGGAGTTTAATGCAGAGAGGCTGCAGCAGAAAAATCTCATACTCGTTCAGAGGATAAGGGAGGGTGGAGGGTGGGGTGGGAGGAAAACCACCTAGCAAGTGAGTGGTGATTCTGGCAGGAGCCTCTGCATGCAGCTTGGCAGGTGCCAGTGGCTTTAAAGCCATAGGCAAGCAGCGTTTTCATAAATTCATGCCTCAAAATTTGGATGCCAAATGAAGGGCTATCCTAATTAGTCTTATCAATCAAAATACAGAGTCAAATATTGAGGATGAAAGCTGAGACTTCTTGCTTCTTTGAATCCTCAGACCAAATGGAGGCTGAGATCCTGTCTCCATCTGCCTTATATTCCTGTTTCTACCTCGCTAGTGCTGGGATTAAAGGCATGTGCCACTACTGCTTGGCTCTGTTTCGCTTTTAGACAGGTCAAATCTTGTGTAGTCCAGGATAGCCTTGAACTCTTGATATTCCTGCTTCCTCCCACCAAGTGCTGGAATTAAAGAAATGTGCCACCATTGCCTGGCCTCTGTGGTTAACTAGTGGCTAGGTCTGCCCTCGGATCTCCAGACAAGGTTTATTGGTCAGAACACAAACAAAATATCACACAAACATACATATGTTTTAGATACATAAATTGTCTTCAAACACTTCAAAGACCTATAGAATATGATATTTAAAATGTTTTGTTAACTCAGAGCTTTTCATAACAGTGGGACACATTTGTTCCTGGCAGCATCAATTTACTTCAGAGAAGATGATGGGCATCGAAGAAACTCCTTACAGAGTTTGCTTTCATTGTGGCAAGGTTAGCCACTGAGCAAAGAAACTGCTTTGCCTTGACTATTTGACAGTATGTTGTATAAACTGGACCTACAGGAACGTGGCTGGTGAACTGGTGGGACATTCCATTAGGGTTCCTGCTTCTTGGAAGAGTCTGAAAGACATTCTGCAGGACACAGAAGAAAGTGACCGATAAAATTTGCTATTACAATGTGGAACAGTTCTTCAAATTTCCTGCTTCATTAAAAATTCTCAGTTACTTTTAAGACTGTCAGGTGAAGATGGGTGCCCCAATGTTGCACAGGAACTTTGGGTGAATTTCTAGACAGTCAGGTGTCTCTGTCATTTTATGAATTTTAGAAGTTGTGTGTAATGTCCTTCCTGTTTATTCAGATAATATTCATCCTCCTGGGAGTTAAAACTAAATAATTAGAGTTTCAGTTTTCCTTAGTTATGACAGCAAGCAAATTAGGTATAAAACTGGCATCACTAAGATGGGATGGATGGTGGAGTGTTTTCTCTAAATTTGCTAAAATACAAATAGACTGAATATTATAAACTAATTCTTACATGGTAACTAATTTTGTTATGTATAGTTGTACTATGTTAAAGTTAAAACCTTTCATTTTTATTTAGACAAAAAGGGAAATGTTGTAGAATATTATTTTAAGATGTGTCATATTATTTTATACTGTGGAACACTTGTTTAATAATACAAATGTATGCTGCATTCTTTTATGTTGCATTTGTTTAACTCTGTGAAGTTGTGTTACTTTGCCTGTCTAAAACACCTATTGCTTTAATAAAGATTTATATCACCAACAGCTAGGCAGGAGAAAGGATAGTCAGGATTGGCAGGCAAAGAGAATAAATAGAAGGAGAAATTTGGGGGGAAAAGATGGAAGAGCAAGATAAAAAGAGAGAAGACACCAGGGGCCAGCCACCCAGCTACACAGCAAGCCACAGAATAAGAAGAAAAAAAAAAATCAAGAATGGGAAAAGCCCTGAGGCAAAAAATAGGCAGGATAATTTAAGGTACAAAAGGCTGGATAGAAATAAGCCAAGCTAAGGCTGGGCATTTGTAAGAAAGAATTTATCTGGGATTTACAAAGAGTAAGAGAGTAAAAAGTAAAAATCCAACTACACTTTCCTTAGAGCTACTAGATCTCATAATAAAATGGCAGACTCAGACCGCTTACCTTGCTGATAGGCTCCGTGCTAACAGAGATAAACTCACAAAACAAGTTTTAATGTAATTTTACTATTCCTTTATTTTAAAAATACTTGCCTTTAAACCAGTAATTACTTATGTGTCATAGTAAATAATTGGATTAAAATTGGAGTTTATAAAGGTTATGAGGAACTAAAAAAAATGATTTGGTGTGCAAATTGTAAAAATCTAATGATATAAAAGCCTAAGTAAGTTATAGGGACCTAAGAAAGATTTAAATTATATTAAAAAAGTTATAAAATCTTAGGATATGAAACCTTATGTAAGTTGTGAGAGTCTGAGTAAATGATTTGAGGTATGTAAACACAAGTTGTAAAGGTCAGAGAAAATTATTTAAGGCACATAAATTTTTTTCACTATTTTAGATTTTTTTCCTTCTCACTATACTATTGTTTTGTTAAGACATCAAAGGATCAGAGTTTTAATATGAATCAATGGAGTTCTGATAAACTATTAATCTAGCCCTAATACATCACCTATAATGGAGGTCATTATGAGACACAGACAGACATCAAATTCTCAGCACAAAGGAGATTTATTACTTTGGAGGAGCAAGCATTGGGGAGCCAGGGGTGGGGAGCTGCAAAGATAGACAAAAAGCAGTAGCAGCAGCAGCAACAAAGTAAGCAAGTGATTTTTTTTTCAGGAGTGGATTTTTAAGGAGAAAATTGGAGAGGGAGTCTGTGTTAGGATGACTGGTAAGACTTGATTGGACATATTAGCCAAATAATGAATTTTGATTATTGAACCTTGGAGTTTAGTCTCAGGAATAAGTCAGTGGCCAAATGAAAGAATAGCTCTTAGGGGCTAGCTTTAGGAATGTCATCTAATGGTTTTTAGAAAGAGGGAGAAAGGTAAAAGGCACAACCTGTATATGCCTTATTTGCCATGCTTGAGTCTGTTAAAGCCCTTCAGCATTGACTAATATTGTCATAGTCAGAGGCTCAAAATTTAAATTCCCTTTGGTTTTCTTCTAAATATAAAGTAAAGGTGCTTCCCATTATGCCCAAAACATTTATGTCATATCTATATTTATATAAGACAGTCCTCTGGACAGAGGGAAAAATGTTCATGTTTTTAAACCAAAATCATTTTGGGGAGTCCTTTAAGTTTTTGCTTTGATTCAAAGGTGTGGGTCTAGTCCATATGTTTATAGATACTCATTATTTTTTCTACAGTGACAATTTCACTACAGATTACAAACAGTGACAAGGCTAATATATCTAAAAATTTGTCTCTTTTTGTAAACTTAAATAATTCATGTAAGCTTCAGGGAGTTGTAACTTGGACCCACCTGTCACAGGTCAAACATATTTCAGAGAAGCACTCCTGTCATGTTGGTCAAAAACCTGAGCTTCTCTGCCTGTTGCCTATTCTGAGGGTAAGCTCTCTCCTTCCTCTGGTCTTGAGACTTCTTTCACTGCCCTAGTTACCAGGACTACAGACCTGAAAGTCTCAAATACACACCCAAGATAAAGATTTTTCCCTAAGCTCTGTAACTTTTTCTTCTGTCCTCATCTCTATCTGACCCCAGCAGATTTCCAATCAACTCAACACTGCAGACAATCCAAAAATGCCAGCCTCAGGTGCTCCACTGAAACCAGCAAGCCCTGGACTTGCTGAAATCTGAGGTAAACTACATGTTTCTGATGAAATTTCCTACCAACCTGGGACCCAGCTACAGATCAGCATTCCAGACTGCTCTAAAGCTACCTGTACATTGCTAGTCCCAGGGATTTCAACAGAATCTGGACTGCAAACTAGGTGTATTCTGCCCCTTCCTGGCCTTTGACTGGCATCCCAGCCTCCCCATGCCCTGACAACCATATCCTAATTTCAACTGAGAAGCAGTTATAGAAGATATTACATCATCCCTTGTCATTAACAAACAGATGGAATGTTGGATACAACAGAAACTAGTTCCCCTATACCAAAGAAGCCATTTCTCCATTAATGCCAAAAGTGACAAATGACTACAATTCCCATTAATATACCAAAATTCACACTAGCCTCCAGGCTCCTTCAGTATTACAAATATATATGTTCAACATAATTAAGTACTAAATAAATGTGATCAATATTTTGATTCATATGATGTAGAGACAACGGGGAATGTGATGTCTAAGAGAAAAAAAAGAAAAAAAAACAGAACAAAAACCCCATTTTATGCTAGATATGTTTAATAGCCACTAGCTGTTTTTCTCTGAGTCCAATCCCTTGGAGATAAGTTTCCAGTTGTCCTGACTCAATGAGCCCCCCTGCCAGAATTGTATAGCCATGACCTACTTATTATGTTGTGACTAACTGCTTTTTGGCTTCATTACCTGCTTATACAAGCATTGAGATCATCTTGACTAACCAGCCTTGGCAGAGCAAAACAACTCTTGACTTTCTTGTGCAGATATTCAAGATCTTGTGGTTTTTACCTTTAATCCTTTCCTCACCTCCACTCTCTTGCAATCTCAAATTTGGCTCAAAGACTGTTGTTCTGATAGCAGTAATCAATACATCTTTTAATTATAATTGGATTAAGTCTATGATCTTTTCCCCAAGGTAAAGGAACTCCATAACAATACTTCTCATTTACCTCACTTGATTATACTTCATAGACTTGTTAGCTAATTTTGGTGATTTTACTGAAAGTAGCTCCCATAAGTTCATAGGGAGTGTCACTATTACAAGACATGGCTCTGTTGGAGTAGGCATAGTCTTGTTGGAAGAAGTATGTCACTAGTGGTGGGCTTTAAGGTTTCAAGTGCTCAATCCAGGCCCAAAGATTCTCTCTTTCTATTGACTGCTGATCCAGATGAAGAACTATCAGTTCCTTCTCCAGCACCATGTCTGCTGCTTGCATGCTGCCACACTTCCCATGTTGACAATGTACTAAGCCTCTTAACTATAAGCCTTCCCCAATTAAATGTTTTCTTTATAAGAGCTAACATGGTCATGATGTCTTTTCATTGCAATGAAACCTTGGCTAAGACATCAATAAAGTATAGTCTCTATAGACAACTCCTAGCATTGCTACTATTTTAAAATATATATTTATTGGGCATTGAGGAGAAAGATTTATGGGTAAAGTATTTGGGATGCAAATGGAAAAACCTGAGTTTGGATCCTCAACACCTACCAAAAAAGCCAAATGTGATGAGACAATGGTACATGTCTGTTACTCCAGTGCTGCAAGGATGGAGACAAGGGGTTCACAAGGGTTCACTAGCCAGCCAGTCTAGTTATAATCAGTGAGCTCTACATTCAGTGAGAGACCCTGTCTCAAAAACTAAAGTGAAGTGTTAGGGGAAGACACCAAGATGAACTAACCCCTGGCCTCTACACGTGCATGCACAGGACATCTATCCCACCTACACACACATATGTCACACATGCACACATACGCAAAACAGTAAGAATAAGTTTTAATAGGAAATTTGTGTCTTAAAAACAACATTTACAAAGCTTATTCACTGGTTTTAATCCTTTTGTTTAGTTTCTATTTTTGTTTGTTCTTTCCATTTCCTGATTTTTTCCAGCTGTTATTCAATACTTTGATAGTTTTTTATTTCAAACTCTGATCCTTGTCCTACAATTAGAAAAAAAAATAATAATGCTGTCAGTTTGCTTCCAGGATTCATACTGTGAAAAATACTGGTATCAGATGTTTGTTCTTTCAACATACTATTTCTCAATTATACTCAGAAGCTAAACATCAAATATTTTTAAAGGTGTTCAGGGATGAGCATCCTAGCCACATAGCTTGGCCAAGATATCACCCATGGTTGTGAGAGATGGGGGGGGTGAAAGATCCATAGAGGGTAGAAGAGAGCAAAGGAAGCCTGCTGTGCATGGATGACATAGATGCTAATAGCATCCCCATCATTTGTGGTCCCTTCAGGAGTCATTTTGTCGTTGGACTAGCTAAGGATTATAGGCCTCTTTTTGTACTCCTTTGTAGTCCCTCCATGGTTTCATTTGGGGAAGAGGAATTATCAGTGTTTTGAGGAGGTGTTTTTAGAGACTGCTCAAAGAGACACAATCTTGCCATGAGTTCTTCAGCTTCCATATGTCATCCCTAGATATCATAAGACATCTTTCTTTTTTTTAAAAAAAGATTTATTTATTTATTATGTATACAGAATGTTTACGTGCAGGCCAGAAGAGGACACCAGATCTCATTACAGATGGTTGTGAGCCACCATAAGGTTGCTGGGAATTGAACTCAGGACCTCTGGAAGAGCAGTCAGTGCTCTTAACCTCTGAGACATCTCTCCAGCCCAAGACATCCTTCGAACAGAGCATTTCCAGTGCATCCTTTGGCACATCTTCCTGCTAATATACCAACAGCCAGACAAATCACTGATAACCAGAACCTAGTGCACATGCAGGTTAATGATGACCTGATCACACATTTTCCTATGGATCGCAAGGCAGAAGCAGCAAACCTGAGAACCACTTAACTGGATCTAAAGATTTCCCAGAGCCATTGCATAGTGTCTCACATCTGAGGTCACAGACCATGTGTGAAAGCAGTATTCAGTTGCCAGGGCACAAAGCCAGTCATGGTCCAAGTTGTTAGGACACAGTTGTTTAAGTGACAATATCCTTAGCTCCTTCAGAGATGGTCTTTGTTTTAAAAACTGCAATCAGATCCCTTTATCTTTCAGATTGACAATTATGATGCTGCACTCTCTTTCAATGGCTTGGTCCTTTCTGCAAGGCTGTCTTTTGAAAGAAAGTACATTCTACCATCACTTTTGGGGGGAACATATCAAGTACACAGGGAATTCCATGCATCACCAAGGAATAATCAATCCTGCTTCCCTGACACATTCAAAAAGCTCCTTCTCTGTTTCATCATCAGTATTTAGAATCATCAGTAGGGGGTGTGAAATGTGTTGAGTTTTTGGTTTGTTCTTATTGCATCTGCAGCTGTGGACTGAACCATCAGAACTGTACATCAAAAATACCATATCAAAACCCTGGATAAGCAGACACTGCTCCCCCCACTTGGGAGAATGGGGATGCTATTTTGTTCATAGAAAGAAGTTGCTTTTTAAATTTTATTTATTATTTTTATTTATGTGTGTCTATGTGTGACCACAGAGTATAGAAGAGGATGTTTAAGCCCTGGAGCTGGAGTTATGATGCTTGAGATTCGCTGACATTTGTACTGGGAATGAAACTTGGATTCTCTGCTAAAGCAGGAATTGCTATTAACCACTAGGCAATCTTTCCACCTACCAGTTATTTTTAAAGACAGGGAGTTGTTGGTTTTTTTAATTATATCTAAACTTTTGTTCAAAGATTTATTCCTGACATCTATGTACACAGGGACCTGAAGTTTGTGTAATGGAATTTCTCATACTTTTAATGCGCATTATTCATTAATGAGGGCTCTACTTATCTGATAAAGGTAACATAAGGCCACCAAGAGTGAAGCCTTGAGAATAAGTGTCATAATGCAAATGTATTTGACACTTTCTTTTTAAAATATTTTTGTTTTATAATTAATTTAATTTTACATATCAACCATGGATTCCCCTGTCCTCCCTCCTTCCACCCCCAGCCTTACTCCCCCACAATCCACACCCCATTCCCACCTTCTCCAAGGCAAGGTCTCCCCTGGCGAGTCAGCCCAGCCTGGTGGATTCAGTTGAGGCAGGTCCAGTCTCCTTCTCTCTGCACCAAGGCTGAGCAAAGTGTCTCAGTATAGGCCCTAGGTTCCAAAAAGCCAACTCATGTACCAAGGATAGGTCCGGGTTCCACTGCCTGGGGGCCTCCTAAACAGTTCAAGCTAATCAACTGTCTCACTTATCCAGAGAGTCCAGTTCCATGGGGGCTCCTCAGCCCTTGGTTCAGAGTTCATGCATTTCCACTAGTTTGGCTATTTGTCCCTGTGCTTTTTCCAATCAAGGTCTCAATAGCTCTAGCTCATATAATCCCTCCTCTCTCTCACCTATTGGACTACTGGAGCTCACCTGGGGCTTGGCTGTAGATCTCTGTATCTGCTTCCATCAGTCACTGGATGAGAGCTCTGTCATGACAGTTAGGGTGTTTGGCCATCCTATACCAGAGTAGGTCAGCTCAGGCACTCTCTTGACCATTGCCAGTAGTCTATAGTGGAGGTATCCTTGTGGATTTCTGGGGACCTCTCTATCACTCTGCTTCTTTCTATTCCCATGAAGTATTCATCTATCATCGTATCTTTTTCCTTGTTCTCCTACTCTGTTCCTGATCCAGCTTGAACCTACTGCTCTCCTAAGCTCTCTTTCCCCTGACCCTTGCCCTCCCTTACCCCCTTCACCCCCAGTTTGCTCATATAGATCTCATCCATTTCTCTGTCATTGGGTGATCCCTGTGTCTTTCTTAGGGTCCTCTTTACTGGGTAGCCTCCCTGGAGTTGTGAGTTGCAGTCTGGTTATCCTTTGCTTTATATCTAGTATCCACTTAGGAGTGTGTACATACCATGTTTGTCTTTCTGAGTCTGGGTTACCTCACTCATGATGATTTTTTTCAAGTTCCATTCATTTGCCTGCAAACCTCATAATGTCATTGTTTTTCTCTGCTGAGTAGTACTCCATTGTGTATATGTACTACATTTTATTTATCCATTCTTCAGTTGAAGGGCATCTAGGTTGTTTCCAGATTCTGGCTATTACAAATAATGCTGCATTTTTTTTGGGGGGGGGCGGGGGGGAGGTAAATGCTGAATGATCAGAGAAGCAGAAAAAGTCACAGCTACCTCACCTTGCCAATTTCTCAGCTGATCCTGTCTCCTCAGATTGGATGCCTCTCAGCTGAACTGTGTGAAAACTGTGTAGCCCAGGATGGCCTCCTGCCTCTGCCTCCTTCAGCAAATCCTACCGGCATGCACCACCACAACCGGCTGTATCTTATGTACATAAAGTTTCCATCAATGTATTTGAAAGTGTCTGGATTTATGACTTACTTTATTCCATTACTATAGAAGCATCTTCCAACTGTTATATTAGAACATGGAATTTGGAGTAACTTAAGTCTGTGTTCCCATGCCATAGTCACTCAAGTTTGGTTCCAGAATAAATTATCTCTTTCCTCCTTTGAAAAAAAAAAAAACAAATAATGCTGCTATGAACATAGTGGAGCATGTGTCCTTGTGGTATGATTGAGCATTCCTTGGGTATATGCCCAAGAGTGGCATAGCTGGGTCTTGAGGCAGGTTGATTCCCAATTTTCTAAGAAAGTGCCATACTGATTTCCAAAGAGGCTGTACAAGTTTGCATTCCCACCAACAGTGGAAGAGCATTCCCCTTGCTCCACATCTTCACCAACATAATCTGTCTTCAGCGTTTCTTGATCTTAGCCATTCTAATGGGTGTAAGGTGGTATCTCAGAGTTGTTTTTATTTGCATTTCCCTGATGATTAAGGATGTTGAGCAATTCTTTCAGCCATTTGATATTCTTCTGTTGAGAATTCTGTTTAGCCCTATATCCCATTTTTAATTGGACTGTTGGTTATTTTGATGTCTAATTTCTTGAGTTCTTTATATGTTCTGGATATCAGCCCTCTGTCAGATGTAGGTTTGGTGAAGATCTTTTCCCATTCTGTAGGCTGTCATTTTATCTTGTTGACCATGTCCTTTGCCCTTCAAAACATTGTTTTGTTCCTGATTTTAGTGGAATCACTTTGAGTTTCTCTCCATTTATTTTGATGTTAGCTGTTGGCTTGCTGTAAATTGCTTTTATTATGTTTAAGTATGTTCCCTGTATTCCTGATCACTGCAAGACCTTAATCATGAAGGGGTGTTGGATTTTGTCAAATGCCTTTTCTGCATCTAGTGAGATGATCATGTGGTTTTTTTCTTTGAGTTTGTTTATATGGTGTATTACATTGATGGACTTTTATATGCTGAACCACCCTTGCATGCCTGGGATGAAGCCTACTTGATCATGGTGGATAATTTGATGTATTCTTGGATTCTCTTTGCCAATATTTTATTGAGTATTTTTGTATCAATGCTCATGAGGGAAATTGGTCTGTAGTTCTCTTTCTTTGTTGCATCTTTGTTTGGCTTGGGAATCAGGGTAATTGTAACATCATAAAAGGAGTTTTGTAACATTTCTTCTGATTCTATTGTGTGGAACAATTTAAAGAGCATTTGTATTATCTCTTCTTTGAAGATCTGGCTTTTTTGGTTGAGAGAATTTAATGACTGTTTCTACTTCCTTAGCAGTTATTGGTCTATTTAAATAGTTTATCTTGTCTTGATTTAACTTAGGTATGTGGTACCTATCCAGAAAATTATCCATTTCTTTTAGATTTTCCAGTTTTGTGGAGTAGAGGTGTTTGAAGTGTGAACTGATGATTCTCTGGACTTCCTTAGTGTTAGTTGTTATGTTTCCTTTTTCATTTCTGATTTTGTTAATTTGGATGCTCTCTCTCTGCCTTTTGTTAGTTTGGATAAGGTCTTGTCTATCTTGTTGATTTTCTCAAAGAACCAACTCTTCGTTTCATTGATTCTTTGTATTGTTCTCTTTGTTTCTATTTTATTGATTTCAGCTCTCAATTTGATTATTTTTCTGGCATCTATTCCTACTGGGTGACTTTGCTTCTTCTTATTCTAGGGCTTTCAGGTGTGCTGTTAAGTCACTAGTGTGAGATTCTTTATGTGGGCATTTAGTGCTATGAATTTTCCTCTTAGCACAACTTTTATAGTGTCCCATAAGTCTGGGTATGTGGTATATTCATTTTCATTGATTTCTAGGAAGTCTTTAATTTCTTTCTTTATCTCTTTCTTGACCCATTGGTGATTAAGTTGAGCATTATTAAGTTTCCATGAGATTGTAGGCTTTCTGTAATTTTTGTTGTTGTTGAAATCTAACTTTAAACCATGGTGGTCTAATAGAACATAGGAGGTTATTCCAATTTTTTTTGTATCTGTTGTGATTTGCATTGTAGCTGAGTGTGTGGTTGATTTCAGAGAAGGTTCCATGGGGTGCTGAGAAGAAGGTATATTCTTTTTTTGTTAGGATGGAATGTTCTGCAGATATCAATTAAGTCCATTTGCATCATAACATCAGTTAAGTCCCTTATTTCTCTGTTAAGTTTCAATTTTGCAGATCTGCCCAGTGGTGAGAGTGGGGTGTTGATGTTTCCCACTATTAATGTATGGGGTTTTATGTATGATTTAAGCTTAATAATGTTTCTTTTACATATGTGGCTGCCCTTGTGTTTGTGGCATAAATGTTCAGAATTGAAACTTCATCTTGGTGTATCTTACCTGTGATGAGTATGGAATGTCCTTCTTGATCTCTTTTGATTGATTTTAGTTTGAAGTCTATTTTGCAGGATAGCTATACCAGCTTGCTTCTTAAGACAATTTGACTGGAAAGACTTTTCCCAGCCTTTTATTCTGAGGTTAGTGTCTATCTTTGAAATTGAGATGTTTTTCTTGTAGAAAGATGTATCAGGCTTTTGTATCTATTTTGTTAGCCTGTGTCTTTTTATAAGTGAATTATGTTCATTGATATTAAGGGATATTAATGACCAGTGATTGTTAGTTCCTGTTATCTTTTGGTGGTAGTGTGTGTACTTCTCTTCTTTGGGGTTTACTGCTGTGGTGTTCTCTATTGCCTGTATTTTCATGGTTGTATCGGACTTCCTTAGGTTGGAGTTTTCCTTCTAGTGATTTCTGTAGGGCTGGGTTTGTGAATAAGTATTGTTTAAATCTGGTTTTGTCTTTGAATGTCTTGTTCACTCTGTCTATGATGATTGAAAGTTTTGCTGGGTATATTAATCTAGGCTGACATCCATGGTCTCTTAGTGTCTGCATTATATCTGTCCAGGTCCTTCTGGCTTTCAAAGTCTCCATTGAGAAATTGGGTGTTATTCTAATGGGTTTGCCTTTTTCCTTTGCTGCTCTTAATATTCTTTATTTATTTTGTAGGTGTAGTTGTTTGATTATTATGTGGTGAGGGGACTTTTTTGGGTGTCTAGTCTATTTGGTGTTCTATAGGCTTCTTGTGTCTTCATAGGTATTTCCTTCTTTAAGTTGGGAAAGTTTTCTTCTATGATATTGTTGAATATATTTTCTGTGCCTTTGAATTGGTATTTTTCTCCTTCCTCTATCCTTATTATTCTTAGGTTTGGTCTTTTCATGGTGTCTCAGATTTCTTGGACATTCTGTGTTATGTCTTTTTTGTCTTTGGAATTTTCTTTGACTGATGAATCCATTTCCTCTATTGTATCCTCTACACCAGAGATCCTCTCTGCTACGCCCACAGCTGTGACACCTGTGTAGCTGTAGCAAGTATGCCACTGCGCTGGGGCCCAGCAGCTGAAGGGTTGAGGTTAGAGCTTCCTGGAGCGTGGCCTCAAGTGGTTCCCCCACAATCAGCGATCGTCATGCAGCCTGAGGATCCCAGGTAGCCCTGGAGAATGAATGGCCTTGACAACAGTCCTTGTTGGCACTAATCATGATCTTTCTCTGTATGTCTTATCTGTGTGTTCTCCAGTTAACAACACGACCAGTACAGGTCGGCACCAACATGACTGACCCAGATGACCCTGTACCCGGAGCACCTCCATTTATCAGACCAGTGTATAAGGAAGCTCAAAAGACTTCCTCAAATACATCTCTGGGGTCGTTCCTGTTTAGAGTAGAGCAGCACGAGCTCTTGTCAGAAACACAGCCAGAGAGCCCAAAACTAAAGTAAAAATAAAAATGTTACTAGGGAATAAACATAGCGTGCCAGACCCTTCTAGAGAGAAAGAGTTAGAGAAAATTCCTCAGCACACACTTCCCGGGGGGTATACACAGTACTTTTTAGGAGGGAGCTGGTGGACAGCCCCTAGGTGGACCCCCGAAAGTGGAAGTTACCTAGAGCCGCTCCCATATACAGGAAGTTATGATGAAGTTGGGAACAGATGGGTAAATTATGAGGGGAAAAAACGGCTTGGAAAGCAAATGGATATATGATAAAAAAAAATATATATATAACCCAGACTGGCAAGAGTTTGGCTCCCCACAGATGTGGTCGCTGGCGCGAGACAGATTTCACAAAATTCTGAGATCATGCCTTCAGACAATAGCCACAGTGAACTCCCGCTGCGGAAGTGATACACAAAAATAGATATGGATGTCTCTTGTTATTGTTTCTTGCTGATTCTGAGTAATTGTAAAAAATAATGGTCTGATGTAACCCCCTGCCAAGTTCCTCGATTGTAAAAGTATATAAGCATTGCCTATACAGAAGGAAAATTGCAGCAGCACATCAACATATGTGTCTGTCTGTCATTCTCCTCGGCGATTCCTGACTTCTCCTTGAGCCTTCTCCCTGGTTCTCCCGCAGTGGTGGTCTCCCTCTGGGTGGTCTGCGGCACCTCTCTTCCATCTCTTCTATTCTGTTGGTTATGCTTGCTTCTGTGTTTCCTGTTCGTTTACTCAGATTTTTTATTTCCAGCATTCCCTTTGTTTGTGTCTTTTTCATTGTTTCTATTTCCCTTTTCAGGTCTTGAAGTGTTTCCCTCACCTTTTTAATTGCTTTTTCATGGCTTTCTTTAAGGTATTTATTGCTTTCTTCCAATTTTTTATTTGTCTTTTCCTCTATTTCTTTATAGATTTCTTTCATTTTTTTTTTGTTCGTCTGTAGTAGGTAGCCATCCCAGCATTGGCCTGGAAGTTCCAACCCCCATTGAAGCTTTGGTCATGGTCAAGCCCACAAGGTGGGGCTGAGAGAGGAAGCAAAAGACCCAGGATGGAGAGGAGAGGTCTCCCTCCCTCAGCCTCCTCTCCAGCTGGTGGGTACCTAAACCTGCCTGCAAAGTTCCATTTAACCAGGGGACGCCTACATGGTTCCATTCCTGAAAAAGGGAGCAGCTAGTCCGGTCTCAGTTCCCTAGCTTAGCCCCTAGACCAGCGAAAACCGCTGTGAGTGAGGCATTCCCACTCCTCCCTGAGTGCCGGCTCCCCGCCATCTTGGCTCCTGCCTTCAGCTGCCACCAGCCAAGGTTGCCAGCAGGCCCTGCTTTGGACCTACACCAACTCCTCCTGCTGGCTGAAAAGTGCTACTGCACCCCCCCCCAAACCACGGGAAGGTAAGTTTATTTCAAGTAAAAGTACTTGATAATTTTACACCTTAAAACTGACTAACAAATTTTGAGTAATTCTTGTACTATGGCTGACAACATTACCTCACAAGAATTTAAAAACCTTTTTGCCTGTATGATGAATGAACATTTTCCTGGAAATATACGACCTCCCTAAGGCATATCTGGCCTGTACCATTTTGACATTCATTGTAATAATTCACACAGTGTTCAAACACTGGTTTAATAATAAAAACAAAGGTAAATCATTATTGGGACTGACACAGGCTTTAAAAGATAACAATGAAGGCTTACAGAAAAAGATTCTTTCTATGGAATCTGCTGACCAGGACTTACAGGCTTTAAAAGATAGCAATGAAGGCTTACAGAAAAAAGATTCTTTCTCTGGGATCTGCTGACCAGGACTTACATAAAAATATTCTCTCTCTGGAATCTGCTAACCAGAATTTACAAAACAAGCTTGTACCCAAAATTGCTTTTATTGATAATAAATATGAGTATTTAATGGATAAAACACTAACTCTCCAGAGTGAAGTTATAACTACTCAGACACTATATAAGGAAAAAAATTATCATTACTTGATAAGATAAGTTCCATGGAATCATGTGATTCCATGAACAATCTAAAATCCTTTACAAGAGAGGAGGTTTACTCCCTGGAACAGGTGCTCATTTACAAGCCCTGGAGGAAACTCTCAATAAACATGACAAGGGGCCTAATAAGCAGAAGGGCAAGACCATACAAGTTGTAACATCTCCAAATGGCTCTCATACAATGGCTTATCCTGTTATCATCAACAGATGACACATGCCCCAAGCCATATACGACATATACATTGCAACCAATTTCAACAAAGGACTTTAAAAATATAAAGGAAGCAGTAGTTACACATGGGATACACTCCACATATGTAAAACAGATGTTAAATTCGTAGTCTACCTCACATAGAATCATTCCAGATGACTGGCAACAGTTAATTTCAGCTGTTCTAGAATATAGCCAACAGTTACAATGAAAAAGCTGGTTGAGAGCAGAGACAAGAAATTTAGAACAACAAGGTAAACTCAGAGGTTTTGAGATCTCCCAAGAACAAATACTTGGTGAGGGATGTTTTGCTGACAGGAATGTACAAGCCATTTATGATGAGCATACAATATCCCTATGCCGTACAACAGCTCTAAATGCTTGGAAAAAAAATTCCAGAACCTGGAAAAACAACTGAGGTATACACAAAGATATTTCAGGGACCACACAAACCCTTCACTGATTTTTTTACAAAGACTAAACACAGCTATAACAAAAGCTATGTCAGATAAAGAATTAAGAAAAGTATTAACTGAGTCCTTGGCATTCAACAATGCTAATACAGAATGCAAAAAAAAAAAAAAATACTTACACCATTAAAGATCAGATCAGCTCCTTTGGAAGAATGGATTCAGTATACTAATGGTGTTGAGTCTCTTAACTACAGTAATGAGGCTTGGATAGGAGAGACAAATCCCAGAGGTGAAAGAAGGCCCCATGGTACCAAATGTTTTAAATGTGGTACACCAGGTCATATAAGTAAAAACTGTACGTGGAATAATCCTAGAAGTAATACTCCTTCTAGGAATAGCCTAAACAGGAGACCCCAACCACCTCCTGGATTATGTAGAAGATGTGGCAAAGGCCAACATTGGACCAGTGAGTGCAGATCAAAAATAGATATACCAGGCAACCCTTTACTGGTGGGAAATGCCTCAGAGGGCCTTTTGCAGGGCCCCAAATCAAATGTGGTAAGAACATTCCCAGCCACTGTGGAAGACATTCCTCTCCAGGACAAGTGAATAAACCAATGCCTAATGTAAAAACCGATACTGCAATGGATGATAAAACAGCTCTGATAGATGAATCACAGTTTACAAAGAACACAATAAAATAAATATTTTGACAGACTTCCATAAATGAACAAAGACCAAAACTTAAAATTCAAATTAATGGCTTGGTTCTGGAGGGCCTGGTAGACACAGGTGTGGATGTGACTATAATTACACCAAAATCATGGCATCCGAATTGGCCTCTTCAAGAGGTAGATGTCCAACTTTGAGGAATTAGCACTATATCTCATATAAAACAGAGATTGAGATGGGTTGAGTGCATAGGGCCAGAAGGACAGAGAGGAAGGCTGAAGCTACATGTAACAAATATAGCAGTAAATCTATGGGGCCAAGATCTGTTACAACAGTGGAATACCCAGATTAAAATTCCTACACTCTCAAAAAAAAAAAGTCAATGCATGTTTCTAGGAATAATGTCATAACGTGCTATAAAAAAACAGTCACCAACCATTCAGGCTGTACACAAACAGAGCACAACTGCTGTTAAACTCTCAAAAGTACCACTGCCTTACCTTTAAAATGGCTAACTAATAAATCTGTCTGGGTTGGACAATGGCCTTTGACAAAAGAGAAGATACAAGCTTTAGAATAGCTGGTTCAAGAGCAGTTAAATGCTCAACACATAAAGAATCTACCAGCCCTTGGAATTCTCCTGTATTTCTTATTTTTTTAAAAAAGTCTGGTAATTGGAGAATGCTGACAGATCTGAGAGCTATTAATAAAGTAATTCAGCCAATGGGCTCCCTACAGACTGGGATGCCCTTGCCCTCTCTGCTACACAAAGAATGGCCTATAATAGTTATTGACTTAAAAGACTGTTTCTTTACCATACCCTTACAAAACAATGATAGAAACTGCCTTCACAGTTCCTAATTATAACAATTCTCAGCCAGTCAAGAGATATCAATGGAAGGTCCTCCCACAGGGAATGTTAAACAGCCCTACCTTATGCCAATACTTTGTGCAAAAACCATTGGAGATAATTCATGTAAAGTTTCCACAATCCATAATTTATCACTATATGGATGATATCCTATTAGCTGATCCAAAGTTAGACACATAACAAAGCATGTTTGAAGAAGTAAAAAAGGTTTTGCCTCACTGGGGACTGCAAATTGCTCCTGAAAAAATACAAAGAGGAGATTCTATTAGTTACTTAGGATATAAGATAGAGTTGCAAAAAATTAGACCCCAAAAGGTACAACTGAGGAAAGATCGATTAAAGACTCTTAATGATATTCAAAAGTTGTTAGGAAGCATTTCCAACTTATTGGTTATCATGGAAATACCCAAAGATGAACTACAAAATTTGGCTAATATTCTAGAAGGGGACAAAGAATTAAATAGTCCAAGAGAATTATCAGCCAAAGCTGAGAAGGAATTGGCTCTAGTAGAAAAGACTATTTGAGAAGCACATGTGGATTGTGTGGATACAGAACTTAAATGCATTCTTGTCATATTCTCCTCCAGACATTCCCCCACAGGAATTTTAATGCAGAGGGAAGATACTATATTAGGATGGATATTCCTACCATGTAAACCAAATAAGAAATTAAAGACTTATATAGAAAATATCTCTGATTTGATTCAAAAAGGTACATTAAGACTTCACCAGTTGACAGGAATGGACCCAGCAGAAATTGTAGTACCTTTAACTAATAAGGAAATTTCATCACTATGGAAAGATAATGAATACTGGCAGAGAGCCTTCAGTAACTTTGTGGGAGAGATTAACAACAATTATCCCAAAAGCAAGAGGATACAATTCATAAAGAAGACTGAATGGGTCCTTCCTCACATTGTAGGACACAAGCCAATTTCTGGAGTCCTCACATTCTATACTGATGCAAATAAATCAGGGAAAGCAGGATACAAATCAGGAGACTTAAGTAAAGTGGTACAAAGTCCATACAGCTCTGTACAAAAGGCAGAAATGTATGCTGTTCTTATGGTACTGATGGACTTCACAGAACCCCTCAATATAGTCACTGACTCTCAATAAGCAGAGAGAGTTGTTTTACATATTGAAACTGCTGAATTTATTCCTGATAATACAGAATTAACTTCATTATTCATACAATTGCAGGAAATCATCAGGAAAAGGGAACATCCATATATATATGGATATATCACATATCCCATACAGGTCTGCCAGGACCTCTAGCACAAGGTAATGATGAGATTGATCAGTTACTAATATGTAATGTGCTAGAAGCCTCGGAATTTCATAAGAAACACCATGTAAATAGCAAAAGTTTGAAGAAGGATTTCTCCATTACTTGGCAACAAGCTAGGGATATTGTGGAAAAAAAGTCCTACTTGTTCCTTCTATAACCAAACTCCATTACCTGCAGGGAGCAATCCAAAAGGTATACATAGAAATGAAATTTGGCAGATGGATGTGTTTCATGTTGCAGAATTTGGAAGATTAAAGTATGTACACCATACCATTGACACCTATTCTGGATTTCAGTGGGCAACTCCTATGAGTTCTGAAAAGGTTGATTCTGTGATTATACACCTATTAGAAGTTATGGCCATCATGGGAATACCTGTACAAATTAAGACAGATAATGCCCCATCATATGTCTCCAATAAAATGAGACAGTTCTTTGCTTATTACAATATAAATCATGTTACAGGTATACCACACAATCCCGCAGGCCAAGCAGTCATAGAAAGATCCAATCGAACTTTAAAGGATATGTTCAATAAACAGCAACAGGTTACAATGACTCCTAGAAGTAGATTGCATAGTGCTTTATTAACCTTGAATTTTCTCAATGCTGATGAGAAAGGAACAACAGCTGCAGAGAGACATTGGACAACAGACAAAACTCCTGAGCTAATCCAACCGGTTTATTTCAAAGATGTGTTGACCTCAGAATGGAAACCTGGATATGTCCTACGTTGGGGAAGGGGTTTTGCTTTTGTTTCCACAGGAGAAGAAAAGCTATGGATACCAACAAAATTAATAAAAATTTGATTGAACAGGAGAAACCCCTTGATGAGGAGAAGTAAAAGATCATCCACCAATGTGACATCTCTTCAGGTTGTAAGAAAAATTTAACAATCAAAGGTTAGGGTAGGGTTCTATTTTTGTCTTTCCAGGATAACGGAAATACCCATCTTCCAGAAATCATAAGGCCTTGTATATCCAGATGTTTACAGCACAAAGAAAGAATCTATTGGTACCAATCTACACAGGGTAAGATATCACTGTCTAACATCTATATCTCTATCAATCTAGACTAGTCATGGTTCCAATTCAATTATAAACCAAGCTGGCTTTGGGGATGTAATTTGCTCACTCCTTCTCTAAACCCAAGCATATTGATATAAGAAAAGGTTGAGAGATTCTTCAGTCCCATATCAGAAGAGCCTTCTGATGTGAGACAGAAGGAAACCAATTATAAGGGACCATTGTCTTCAAGATTCTAATTCTCTCCATGCTTACTCTTGATTTCTTGGAATCCTTTCTTACATGTCATGACATCTTTAAATCCAAACCTTCCATTCTGATAAAAAATAAGCTTTTCCAATAGCAATCTCTGAAGTCTCGAGAAGGAAGATGGGGCCCCAACTACAACAACTCTACCCAATCCAGAATGATGCCATGGTAATCATCATCATACTACACTTCTTGCCAGAATTTCAGACAATCTTACCCATTACTCTGAGAGTTGCTGCAGAATCTACAGTTAGTCTAACTGATATTTAACTATCTGAGCTTTCTCACAATACCCAACAGAGATACCATCGCCCCCTAAACAGCAGGAAGCAATTCTAAGAAAACAATGCCCCTTCTCCCTAAGGTTTCATATTTCTCGGGGTTATGGATAATGGTTCTAGGGTTGGGGGTGGAAGAAACTGTTAAACTCAGTACTCTCCTTAAGGAAAGAAAATATGTCTCAAAAAAAAAGGGAAAAGAAGAAATGGAATGGATAGGTATAAGATATTATGGTAGACTATCGTATACATTAGTAAACAAATTTAGTAAAATAGCAGCCTTAGATAATTTGCACTATAATTTGCACTGTTATGAATTCTTATATGTTGATACAAATATAAACTTTTTATATTCCTATTTAAGATAATTTGTATATTGATACAAATACAGAACTATGTTTGTTATATTGTACACATATTTTTACTCTTATTTGAAATATTTGTATATTGATACAAATGTAAATTTGTATCTGTCATACTGTATGTATGTTCTACTTCTGTTTAAGATATTCTGTATACTGATATATATTTAGGATTATTATCATATTGCATATTGCACTATACATTCCTACCTCTGTTAAAGATATTTTGTGTATTGTCACAATTTAACGTCATTGTCCTTTTACTGTACATTTGCTTACAGACTGTTTGCCTTATTTATATGAAGCCTTAGTCTTTAGGTTATTTATGTAGATAAGACTTACAGATTTATTGTCACCTATGCTTGTTATCTCTATAATTATGTTAGTTAGATTATCCAGATTTATAAACACATAGGTCAGATGGACAGGTAATCTTCAAACACTTTGTGGACCTAGAGAATATGGCATTTAAATAACTTAGAATTCTGTTGACGTGAGACACAATTGCTCCTGGCAGCACCAATTTGATCCTGAGAGAATGTTGGGCTTCTAAGACATTTCCATTTGGAAGTTTGTCTTCTTGGCACAAATTGGCCCACTGGGCAAAGAACTGCCCTTGCCTCAATTGTTGACAGTACAAATGCTGTCCTTTCTGGACAAGTGGTGGACACAAAGAAAGCGACCACTATACTTTGCCAAGACAGGTAAGATGGTATCTCAGAAATCCTGTTTCTGAAAATGGTCTGTCAGATACTCTAGGCCTGTAGCCAATTTGAATGCACCAACAATGCTGAGAAACATTAGGTGACTGTCCAGGCTGCCAGCTGTCTCTGTCTACTCTTGCAAGACTCCCAAAAGTTGCTTGTGTCCTTCTCCCATTTCTCAGGTATCATTATATTCCTTCTCAGGTCTTTGATGAGGTTGAAGACTAGCAGTTACAGTTACAACTTAGTATATATACATATGTAATATCCTAGATAGAATATATTAAGTATTAGAATCAGGTTCTTTAGGATAGGACACCTTTTGGAATGATCTTTGTAACATGCCAACTACCCATGCTCTAGACTTCCCTAGATTTTAGTATGTATTTTGCTTGATATTGTTTGCATTTATTGTAATTCCAACTTAACTAGGTCATTATCCCTCATCACTCCTGGACAATATTTGATAACCATTTCTTTGTATATAGTCTTGTATTAGGTTAGAACCTTCTTATTTAGACAAAAGGGGGAGATGTAGTGGGTAGCCATCCCAGCATTGGCCTGGAAGTTCCAACCCCCATTGAGGCTTCGGTAATGGTCATGCCCACAAGGCAGGGCTGAGAGAGGAAGCAAAAGACCCAGGATCAAGAGGAGAGGTCTCGCTTGGTTCTGGGACCCTGGATGCTGGAGGTGGACCAAGCAGAGTTCTCCAGAGAACACTGCTGGACTGCGCTATACCTTTGCCAGACCCTACAACCTATCCCTTAATTTGTAAGTTACCCTACAAAATAAACCTCCCTTTTAACTATGTGGAGTGGCCTTAATAGTTTCACTAATATTTGTCTTTTTCTCAATGTCTTTTTTGATCTCTTCCACTTTTGTTTCTCTTTTCCTCAATTTCATTTTTTATTTTTTTTCTTGAAAGGCCTCTAGCATCTTCTTGATGCTATTCTTAAGGTTTCTTTCTTCTGCTTCTTCTACCTTGTGATGTTCAGGTCTTGCGTTGGAAGAGAGCTATGTTCTGGTGATGGTGTATTGTTCTTCTGTGTTTTTTGATGTTGCATTTTAACTTCTGGCAATTGTGGTTACATTGGGATTAAAGCTACAGTGACAAACTATCATATATTCTGTTAAGTTTAGTCACATAACAACGCTAAATAGAAAACTAATTCAGCTTCAGGTTTCTCTATCTCTTCCCTTGCTTCACCCCTGCACATCTGTCTGCTGTGCCATGATCACACCATAATGAAAATAAAGCTTAGAATACTACCCCATCTGCCCAGGCCTATTGGACAACATGAGGAGTCCTCAAGCATGTCAATGCTTACATTTGCTGGACTGCTTTTCCTACTAAGAAGTGTTAAGGAAGAATCTGTGCTTTTAGAACAAAAACTATTTCCTTTATAAAGTATGATTCCCAGGTAATGGGTATATACATGTGAGCATAGGTACCTCAAAGATCAGAGACATCAGATCCCCCAGAGCTAGTCACAGGTGGTTGTGAGCCTCCTGAAGTGGGTGGTGGGAACCAAACTCAGATCCTGTGTAAGAGCAGCACATGCTCTTAAATGCTGAGCCATCTCTCCACCTCCATGAAACTTTCCTTTTATAAGACACACTCACTAGTTCAGGAAATCGTAACAACTTAAAGATAATGGCAGAAAGTCCTTCAGTTAGATTGTCTACCTTTTCTTTTCTGTTGTTTGGGTTTGGACAACCCCCCAATGTGTTAAAAGCTTAGTCTTCAGCAAGGTGCTCTTGAAAGGTGGTTGAAGCATTAAGAGGTGGGGCCTAGAAGGAGGAAGTTGGGTCCATGATGGTAAATGCATGGAATAGATTCTAGGCCCTTTGTCCCCCCCCCCTCTCTCTCTCTTTGATTTCCAGCCAAAGTGGGGTCAGCAAATTCCTTCCTGTGAGTTTCTTCCCCAATGTGCTGCATAGACACAGGTCCAAAGCCACAGGGCTGACTGATCATAGCCGGAGACCTCTGGAGCAAAATAAGGCTTTCCTTCTTAGAAGTGGATTGGCCTCGGTTCCAGTAACAGAAACTGTCAACTTAACTCTCCCATAAACATTCTGGCTCCCTTGAAGAGCTTTTAAGATTCTCTAGCAGGTAGATGTTCTTTCTCACTTTACTATGCATAAATAACCACAGGATGTTGACCTCCATCCCTCATATTTCGTTTCATCATCCTCCCCATCTTTAGGGATTTATGCCATTTTTATATTATGGAATTCATTACCAAGGGAAGAAAAATGAGGAACAGAAAGAACTAGTTTTGGTCATGCTGTTGTCGTGAACCATGGCTTGTTGTTCCTTAAAAATCTCTTCATTCTTTATCATCACAAAATAAGATGAGTTCTGTGTCAGTTACTTTTCACTGTTGTGATAAAACACCACAAAGCAACCTGAAGAAGAAAAAAGGGTGGCTTTTGTTGTTGTTGTTTTTGTATTTTTTTTTTATGATTCCTGAGGGATGGAAAATAGAAATCCCTCATGGCAAGGAGGCATGACAGCCAGCAGCAGCCATGGTGACTGGAGCAGGAAGCTGAGATTTCAGATTCTCAACCAAAACACAAGGCAGAGGGAACTGGAAATAAAAGAGGTTTTTAACTCTCAATACCTAGCTTGGTGGTACACTTCCTCAATTAAGGGTGCACCTCCAATCCTCCCCAAGCAGAGTTATCAACTGGAACCCAAATGTCTTTATTCCTGAGCCTAGGAGGGACAGTTCTCAAACAAACCATCACAACTTGATTTTGATTTTAAAGTGCACCTTTAATTTTATTAATCCCAATGTTACAGCAATAGTCACACTTTACAACTTTCTACATTTTGTTTCATGTATTTATTTGTTTGATGGTGAGGAAGTACAGAAGAGGGGATAGGACAGTTTACAAGAGATGGTTTTCCTTCTTCATCCCAGGGATCAAAATTATCTTGTCAGACGTGGTGCAAACACCCCTTTCCACTGAGCCATCCAGCCGGCCCCTGTGAAATCACTTTACTATAAGATGATTTTGAAATTTAATAACCAGGTGCTCTTAGGACCCATGAGTAAATTGAACACTGGATCAAAGAAGCCACCTGCATATGAGAAGGTATTCTGTTGAACTGTAAATACTGCATCTATCCTTGACTTTTAAAATATATTTGGTTTTATTATCAGTAGTTTACAATGGGGTTGCCACAAAATAGGCAAGCATTCTACTACTGACATAGAGTTCTGTCTCCCAAAAGGCCTTTGGAAGGCCTTGCTTTCTCAAATACTGGTTTTTAAAAAAGAATTTCATGCCCAGTTTTGAATTACTATTAAAAAAAAGTTTGAACCATCTTTGCTACAATATTTTTAATATTGTTATAAACAAAGTGATTAAAAGTTTGACAAGAGTAATAAAAGAATGGATTCAAAACAAGACGTCACACATTAATGAGAAGTCATATTTTGGAAGTAGCATGTCTCAAAAAAAAGTTTACAACACCTAAATAGACACAGACATGAGCAGATATCTTGCATGTTGATAGGATAATTATTCAACATGACACAACAAAAGATGCATATTTTCAGCTCTAAATACCTCCAACATTAAAGCATAAATTTTGTGAAATTGGATATTGTTTTAGGAATGGACAGTTTTAACGCTATTTGAAGATATGTGGGAAATACTCACGGGATTTGATTTGAGTTAAAAGAGAAAATGCTGTTTGAAAATGAAGACATCTTTAAAGTTTAGTGTGGGGTCACCATAGTCTTTCCTGGGAAAATCCTAAATGCAACCCTGATGTTCTAAAAATGCTATCAGTAAATATTTTTATCAGGAGTAAAATAATTTTTGAGGTCCTTAAGGATAAGAAAATAGTTCTTATAGTATTTTCATGATTCAAAAGAACCAAAGGCACACTCTGTCATGGCTTGTGCAGGCCAACAGAAAACTCATTACAGCTTAGTTTTCAGTTCCCCATCATTCTCAACCCCAGGACTTTTGTGCACATCCACGCACTCGCTTTTCTTCTCTGTGAGCTTTGTCTCTGCAAGTTCAGTGTCTGAAGACTCAATTTCCCCAAGGAGTTGGCACTTCCTCATAAGTATTAGAATGAAGAACGCTGGGAGAAAGCTTGATCCTCTAAGTAGTGCAGGCACGCCAATGTAAATGTTCCTGTTAAAAACAACTGATCTGTATTAATATAATTCTTAATGAGTTCAGTGGAAACTAACTTTTTATATTCTTACAAATCATTTATTGTTCAAACAAAAAACATCAGGTCATTATATTGCCCATGTAATTTATATAATCTACCTTGCTAAATTTTTAATTCTTTAGATTTGCTGAACTTGTCCAAGTTAAGCATGAAGAATGTGAAAGTTTCCTGAAATTAATTAGAAAATTTTCCCTTTCAGCATTCTGAGAATAACTTTTATACTGTTATAAGCATCTGTTTTTTGTAGATTTGATAAAAACATGTCTTCCGTTTTCTGGACTTAATGTGTTTGGGAAATAGGTAATGTAACATGTACATTTTAATAACTATGAAAGCATTCTTTCCTATTCTCAACATGTTTATAGGAAAATCTGGTATGATGGATAGGGCCATCAACTTTATATAATCTAGACTCTCCAGGGAACGAAGTTTCAGTGAAGGCCTGTATGGAGTATGTTGCCCAGTAAACATGTCTGTGGGAGATATTTTGGTTACATTAATTGAGGTGAGAAGAACTAGCACACAGTGGGTGGCGCAATTCCTTCAGCAGGAAATTCTCAACTATTGTAGCACAGAGAAAATGATCATGGCTACTTCTACAGAGAGAAAGTATAAATATCTTATATATGTAGAGATGATTAAGACTTCAGATACAGCAGTCTAGAAATAAAATTGAGGGGTTTTTTTTCTTACAATGGATAATAGATTAACAAATATCTTAGTTTATTCTCCTGCCACTATTATAAAAACCCTGACAAAATCAGTTTAAGGAAAATAGGGTGAATTTGCTCACAATTCTAGGTTACAGTCCACCATTCTTGGGATGTCAAGGCATCTGGAACTTTATCCAACACAGACACACTGACCTAAGTAGTTGAGGCCTTCCACACCTTTACTTCAGGCACACCAGGCTGAGAATGGGATAGTTGCTACCCCAGCCATATACACTTGGGGACAGGGCAATAGCCCACACCTTTCTTTTCCAGAATTTTTCAGTATCCTTCTCACCCAGAAAGAGACAGAACTGAGTCATACCTAGAGAGAGCCATAATTCATTTTGGCTGAAGTTGTTTTATGAGCAAGGAGGAGCACAAGTACAGTCTGTAGCAAAGAAAGTTTCTCTCTGGGCTTTCTTCAGCCTGCTTCCCTCAAAGGCCATCAAGGTAACAGCCTAAGTCTGGCTCAAGATCAGCCTGTCATAACCCCTGGGTGTAGGGCAGCAGTGAACCCACGATTCTTTCCTATACTGTTAATGACAGGGGCCTGTGTAGCACTGAGAATGGTGGGAACCATGTGGGTAACTGCCTTTTGTCTAAACAGAAGCATGAAAGCACACAACTGGATACACCCAGATCTCAGAGGCCAGGCCCCTGGTCTGCTGGGTCTTGGGGTTAATGGTTACAGTTATGTCGATGTGTGACAACATCTTCCCCCTTTGTGAAACTCTCTTTGTACCACAGTCACTCTACTGAGCTATGTCATGTTCATGAGGCAGGCAACCACTAAGTGCAGGGGAGCATCTATGGGTTCCCGGATATGAGACCATCTGTCAAATTCAGGCAGCAGGCCCCTTCTCAAGGAGGCCCCTGGCAACAGCACCAGGCATGCTGATAAACTGCAAGGGCCATCCACAGATTTGGGGTTCTTATTATCAGGCTGCAAACATGAGAGGGCTGTGACTATTCCAGGGCTAGAACATCAGAATCCATACTGCTTGAATATGCTGGGACCTCCATACTGACCCCCTGTGGATGGGAAGAGTCCTCCTCTCTATTCATAGATATGGGATGGTAGGGGCCAAGAGATTTGTTTCCACCAACAGTGCCATTGTTCCTGGTCTCTGCATCTTGCTGTCCTGTTTATCTAGTGTTCTGTTATGCTAGCTCAGCTCCAGATGCAGCTCTCCCCCTACTGCTCCAGGGCCTCTACACAGACACCCTGCTCCCTTTTAAAAGTATTATGAAGGGTTAGGTTAGGAAACCCACTCATGATAATTGTATCAAACACCTTAGAAAGAAGAAATATTAAAATACTTAAAAAGGAAGTTATACCATCCACATGCATTCTGAAAATGAAGCCAAATGTCATCTTTTCACTCAAGAAAATGTTAGATATGAATGAGGACAGTTTATGCACTACAAAAGTAGGTCTCAAAAATTAACTTTACCTGAAGTTATTTGTATCATAAATCCTGCATGCCCTTGGTTCACCACATTTCAGAGTTCCCCAGTGTAAACAGGTTCTGTCTATCAAGGCGCCAAAGTACATAGGTGCTGGAATGCCAGCTGCAGTGAGGAGAAAGAAAAACAGCCCATTGCCAGGAAGAGAGAAAAGAGAGAGATGTGTTATTTTATTTGGAGGTACCTCCAGTTCCCTATTAAATAAAAACAACATACCAAAATATAAATCAATGACTGCACTTTTAGATATTGTATTTTAATGTGAAGTTTCTAGATCAAACAAATAAAACTATGTAAAAATGCTAATAAAGCATTCATTATGTTTATAATAATGAACCCATGTATTTTCTCTAATGCCTTGTGCTAGTTCATCTAACTACCAAAACCATTTCCTCCTTTTTTTATTCTTGAATCTACTAAGGTATGAAAGGTGTAATTAAGTTCAGGTAAACTTTGGAAAGACAAGAAGAAACATTTCTCACTACTGCAGTTACCTCATTCTCAGACTAATTAAAATTTGCCATTTCTAATCACAAGGGCTTTAAACTTGAGTTCAGGGTTATGTGGACAGAGCACATGTATGTTAAGATACTACAAGGTCCTTGTAATTTCCTGGATGTGGACAGTTGGGATACTGCACATCCAGAGACAGATTCTCTTTTCTTCTCTTTTTTATCATGCATTGCCCCTTTTCTATGTCTGCCCTCATGTCCATCTGTAACTATCACATGGAGCCTTTGAGGGGATGTGGTGACTGAACAGGTCTCTCTCCTCCATGCACCTGAACCCTAAGATGCCATGAGATAGTATTGGAGCCTACAGCAGAGAATTCCCTGCTTTGCTGTCCTTAGCTGACATTCCCACAGATATATTTGAGAAGTGCCTAACTCATGACTTCCTGTGTTCTCCAACTAAAAGTATCACTAATGTTAGTGATCACCATGTTGAACACTGATATTTGGATGACCGGAACCTATGTTCCCATTATGGTGACTCATGTTTGATCCCAGAATAAAACCTCTTATTCCCTGTAAGGTGAGGGTTGTGATTTGGGTTAACAAGATAGTTGTTATCTTTTTATTCAGAGAAAATTAACTAGTTTACTAAGTACTTAGTATAGTATTGGTCTGATGTGTTAGGAAATTGTTCATACCAAATACTCTTGTACAAAATGCATGTAATCCAATTCCAAGTGACTTCTCTTCAGACTTGATACACCTGGAAAATACATACACATAAATAAAAGTACAACAAGCAAACCCATATCTGTCCTAGCATCCTTCTAGTGACTGTGATAGTTCATGATCCTAATGCTTAAGGTTTTCATTCTGTGGTGAGGACAATATAGCTGTACTGCTAAGCTCACACAGAGAAATGCATATGACTTCTGAAAGTTGTCCTATGATCTCTATACATCTAAAACACACCCACCACACTAAATGTTTTTTTAAATCATACATTAAAACATCAATGAGTCACATTTTTAATACCCAGTTACATAGTCAACTTCAAAGAGTAAGACAATTGAGAAAGACTGTGAGGCATGGAAGTGGGAACGGGCATTCAGTAAACATGAGAGCATATCTTGAGAGTGTTTGGAAGTTTTAACAAAAGAGTATAACTGCTCACATGCCCTTCTCCTATGACCATCCTTCTCTATGAGGAAAACACATTCTTATCAACTGAGCATGCTGCTCTGGAACAGAGGTACCTGGAGTAGTGAAGGAGAAAGCAGACACCATGTAGCCATATCAGTTGAATCGACCTGGAGCATTATGGGGTGATGCATGTCATAGCCAAATATCCCTCACTAGTAAGAACCAGCAATACTTTGTAGTGGATAGCCATCCCAGCATTGGCCTGGAAGTTCCAACCCCCATTGAGGCTTCGGTAATGGTCACGCCCACAAGATGGGGCGGAAGAGGAAGGGGAAGACCCAAGATAGAGAGGAGGTCTCGCTCGCTTGGTTCTGGGACCCTGAACGCTGGAGGTAGACTGAGCAGAGTTCTCCAGAGAACACCACCGGACTGCAACATACCTTTGCCAGACCCTACAACCTATCCCTTCATTTGTAAGTTACCCCACAAAATAAACCTCCCTTTTAACTACATGGAGTGGCCTTAATAATTTCACCAATAATACTTGATGCATTTATCTGTTCCTGAGCCTATAACAAGGCATATACCACCTCTCCATTTGTGTGAATTTAAAAATAGTATATGTTGCCATGAAAAATTAATATATTAGAATATATATCCTAATACATATACTATTCCACTATAGTCTATGATGGGTAGAAGCAAGGGAACAAAAGAACCAAGGGAGGGAAGGGGAGGAAAGAAGAGGGGAAGAGAGAAGATGGGAGAGAAAAGGAAAGAAGAAGAGAGAAGAGGAGAGGAGAGGAGAGGAGAGGAGAGAAGAGAAGAGAGTTGTGAGGAGAAGGGAGTGGAGTAGAACAGAGCAGAGGAGAGGAAGAGGAAGAGAGGAGAGGTGTGAGGTGAGAATAGGAGGGAAGTGAAGAAGGAAAGGGAAAGGGATTTGGGGATGGAGGAGAAGGAGTAGGGATGGGATGGAAAGGGAATGTGGGCAAAATAACAGAAAAAAAGCACAGGGAAGGGAAGGGAGGAGGGAGAAGCTTGGTACATCCTCTAAGGATAAAATGTTATGAATCACACACCATAGTTAACTCGACTTTGCTTCTAAATTCCAGTGAGACAAGAAAAGAAGGCTTCGACTGTTGTCCAATTGTTGGTGGGTGTGAAATTTGCTAGAGTGGAAAGAACACATGCTCACTATGAACAACTTTAGATGTGGCTTTGCTTTTCCTCCTTCTTTTAGAAGTTTGAGTATCAAATATTGCATTACTGTACACCCTGTTTAGAGAATACCTATTATTGTATTCATGTATCCAAGCACCTCATTGTTAGAAAGTATCTGTTATTGCATTCATCTATTACATGGTTAGATAGTATCTATTATTGCATTCATGGTTTTTGTTAAAGACAGGTTGAGCTCAGGATGTCAAGGGAGCCTGGTCACTTTTACACAGAGGGTTTCACTCTCTGCAAGTTATTTAGACAAGCCTTGGAAGTGAGTGTTAGACAACTCCTCTCTCCCTGTTAAAACAAGATGTCCCTTAATGTGGGCTTAAGACATAAGGAGAGGAAATAGGAAAGTACCAGAAGAAAAATTCCAGAAAACATTAAATTACTGTTAAATATAGCAATGCACAGTATAAGAATATTGATAAGGTGTCTCAGAGCATTGAGGTTCTGAGAACCACAACTCCAAAAGCATTTATTGGGAAAAAGAATTTTAATAACTGACCCAAAAAATCTAAATGACATTGGTGGGGTGCTCAGTGTGTAAAGTTGCTTGCCAGAAAGGCTTGATGACCCATAACCCAGGAACATATGTAAAAAATAATTAAAAAGCTCAGTTCAGGGGCATACATCTGTAGCCCCAGCATTCCCATAGCAAAACAGGAGAAAACAGAATTGTTTGGGAACTTGAGTATCTGGGATGCTGGAGTACACAGCCAGGACAGCAGCAGAAGAAAGAAGGGAGACCCTGCCTCAAAACAAGAGGAACAGAGAACTGATTCCCCAACACTGTTTTCTGACCTCCCTGTGCTCTTAGGAGCACTAGGAGCCCCCCTCCATACACAAACACACCATTTACTCACATATGCACATATTACTGAGAAGGAAAGAGAGAAAGCTAAAGACTTACTTATTACCTCAGAAAAACCATATACCCAGAAATGACTGCTAGCGAGTGGATGAAACTGCTAATTAGTGCCATTATGAAAAAGTACTGCAGCTTGATAGTACAGTCGGGGCCTTTTTTACACAGCCCAAGGACTGCAGATGAGTTTCCTGAAGCCCCAATGCAGCTGCAGTTTTGAAACACCTGCAAAGAAAGCAAAGTCTTATTTAAGGAAGAAAAATATTGGGCATAAACCTTCAGTATTTTCTGCAGGGCCAGTTAGACCAAATGGAGCATGTTGGGGCTGAAATTGCAGCTCAGAGGAAGAGTACTCATCTAGAATGAATGAGGAGCAAGTGGAGCACAAAGTTCCCTCAATAATAAATACAGAGTAAACAGAGATTAGATTCCCCCTTTACTTCCTCCCTTTTGGTTTTTGTATTGTTGAATTCTATCATAAAATATAAAGGGGTAGATTTAAAATTCTAGTACATTCTTCTAAATACATGGAGTAAATTTGCCAAAAAATCAATTATTCTGAAAGAACACTTTATTTTATTTTATACTAATATTTATTTCCTTTTTTGTTTGGTTTTTCTTGCAGGTGTGTTTACGTGTGTGTGTGTGTGTGTGTGTGTGTGTGTGTGTGTGTGTGTGTGAGTATAAGCCTGTCTATGTGTAAACACGTGTATCATGGCATACATGTAGAAGTCATAGGATAAGTTATGGGACTTAGTTCTATTCCTCTACTATGTAGGTCTCTAGAATGTTGTTTAATGGCAAGGCTGGTGGCAAATGCATTTACTCACTAAGCCAACATTCTAGCCTGCAAATAAATTTTCAGAAAGTCAATAAATACTGCTTTGTTTTGTTTTTACCCTCATAATAAGTACTAAAACAGAATGTGTTTCAGAATGCTAATGGAATAGCTAGGGGCTTACTAATAGTCATGTCCCCTAGAAAAAGAGTTTATTTTAACAATAAAGTCAAATCTTGCTAAATTGTTGTTTATGCGTCTGAATAAGAATCAAAATTTATATTTCACTTTGATTACCAACCAAGTCTGTAAGTATTATAACATGTTGAAGGGAAAGAAAATGCTTAACTATTTCCTGCGAAACTATCATGAGGGGATGGCCGGGTGGTGGTGGTGCATGCCTTTAATCCTAGCACTCGGGAGGCAGAGGCAGGCGGATCTCTGTGAGTTCGAGGCCAGCCTGGGCTACCAAGTGAGTTCCAGGAAAAGCACAAAGCTACACAGAGAAACCCTGTCTCGCCAAAAAAAAAAAAAAGAAAAAAGAAAGAAAGAAAGAAAGGAAGGAAGGAAGGAAGGAAGGAAGAAAGAAAGGAAGAAAGAAAGAAAGAAAGAAAGAAAGAAAGAAAGAAAGAAAGAAAGAAAATGCTTAACTATTTCCTGCAAAACTATCATGAGGGGATGGCACAGTCTATAAAGTCCTGCATAAGCATGAGGACCTAAGTTCAGACCCCAGCACACATGAGAAAGATGCACATGTGGAAGATGTGCTCGCAACACTGATGCTCTGAAGATGGGAGCAGTGACTCCATGGGGCTCACTTGCCAGGTAGCCTAACAGAATCAGCAAATTCCAGGCCATGAGATCCTGTCTCCAAAAGCACAAAGTGCGTGGGACCTGAGAGTCACCAGCTGAGGTTGTCTTCTTATCTCCATTTGCACATGACACACACACACACACACACACACACACACACACACACACACACATACATGTGCGTGTGGGTCACTATAATAGATAAACAAACAAATAAATAAATAAATATAAGACGTTCATGATACCAAAAGATAAGTTTTCTGCCTGCCTCAAATACATAGCTAGTTTGAGGTCAGCCTGGGTTTCATGAGACCCTATCACAAAAAGGACAGATTCTGTTCAGAGTATTTTAAAGTTTTATTTTTTATGTTTACTTCTGTGTCTGCTTCTCTGTCTGTATGTATACAAGCAGATGCATGTAGGTGCCTGAGGAGGGCAGAAGAGAGTGTCAGATTGCCAGGAGCTGGAGTTGGGATGCTCCATATGGGTAATGGGAAGGAAACAGGTCTTCTAAAAGATCAGCAAGTGCCCTTTACAGCTAAACTAGCTCCACAGCCCATCCAGAGCATTTTAACCCCAGTCATTTGAATAATGATCTCAACTGCTTTTAAATTACAAAGTAATTCTCAGACTCTGACAAAGTTTTATATAATATCTAGAAATTGTAAGGTCAGGTATAAATATATAAAGGAATTTAGTTATTCATAAAAATATATTAATCTATTTTAAGCATGAACTAATATTTGCTTTTTAGCAGATGTAGGCTTAGATCATAGCACATATTAATGCAGTACACAAAAAAATCAGCCCAGATCAATGAAAGGGTGTTTACCATGTTGATTCCTGTTCCAACAGACTTCTCACAGCCTGCAAGGCAAGCTGACATGTATGCTAGGCCATTGTCTCCACACACTGGATCCCATGTTTTAGTTAAGCAGTTACACCTTGTGTTGCAGTCAGCAAGGACCATATTCCCCTCATACAAAGGCTGCTGGATTCTGAAATGATTGTAAATAATGTTAGGGACACTTAAAAGCTACCCAAGCACTACTTTATTGTCTTCTCTTTATCTCAGATTGTATACATACACACACACACACACACACACACACACACACACACACACACACACAAAGAAAGAGAAATAGAGACACAGAGAGATAGAGACATCGAGAGAAACATTTCAGAAATCCTCCAAATATCAGTGTGTGGTCTCTATGCTATGTTTTGGTGACATGAATTATCTGCTCTGGTGGTCACATAACTGCTTTTTCAATTACTTCAGAAACAAACATTAAGTGCCTACTATATAGAAAAATACCATGATATTAGAGCTAAAAATGAAGATGATAATCTCTCATTGGTCTCCATGATGTGAAATAATAAAAGAGGGCTGGGAACAAAATCTGCATTTCCATTGCTAAGATAGATGCTTCATTTAGCCTAGAAAACAGAGTGGTTTGCATAACCAGACATGCTGTTCTGAGATATAGAGAACTCAGCACTTAGAATGGGATTTAAGAGGGTAATGTGGGAGTCTAGAGTCTGAATTCACATCTTGTCACTCAAACACAGTTTGAAGTCAGCAGGCCTGGAGATGGAGTCAGTACATACAATTCTACTTTGGCATTGTTGAAGGAATTTTCTGTAAACTCACTAATTCCCCATTTCTACTTTCACATCTACAAAGTAAACAGAATAATTACTTTCTTAAAAAGAGATCCAAATCAGTAATTGTGTTTGTGTGTATAGTTATTTATGATCATATATTTGAAATTATTCAAATCATATGATTCACAAGGATTTTTGAAAGGAAATTTTCTTTTAATCTCTCTCTCTGTCTCTGTGTGTGTGTCTGAGTGTGTGTGTGTGTGTGTGTGTGTGTGTGTGTGTGTGTGTATGCGTGTGTGTGTGTGAGTGAGTGTGTAAGCACACATATACAACAACATGCATATAGAGGTCAGAAGATAATCTTCCACCTTGTTGGAGACAGAGTCCCCAGTTGTTCACTGCTGCAAATTCCATACTAGCAGGCCCATGGCCTTTCAGGTTTTCCTGCCTGTGCCTCTCAGCTCACATGGGGAGTGCTGGGATTACAGACACTCTACCCACATTCAGAGGGCCTAGTGTGGTCCCCTGCAGGCTCCCCAGGTCTCAGTGCAGAGCTGATGAGCTCCCACTAGCTCGAGTCATCCATCTCTGTGGTGTTTCCCATCATGATCCTGATCCCACTGTGTCTATAATCCTTCCTCCCTCTCTTCAACTGAACTCCAGGATCTTGGCCAAGTGCTTGGTTCTGGATCTCCACAGCTGCTTCTATCAGTCACTGAATGTAGGTTCTATGATGACAATAAGGGTAGACACCAATCTGAGTACAGGTGATAAGGAGAAAGCTGAGTGGCTTGATGTGTTTGTGGGTCCCCTGGCAATGGGACTAGGACTTAACTTGGGTAGATGAACTGGTTTTTTAGGAGAATGAAGGCTAAGGAATCTTAAGAACACTGGACAAATGAGACAACTGAAGAAAAAGGACAAATCATCTGTCCCAGGAAAAAGAGTAAAATGGCTATTGGTATATCATCTACAGAATTTCATAAATCTTCCTAAATGTTTGTTTCTGCTCTTCTCCAAAATATTAATACTCTTGGTCTTCTTGTAGTCCCAGTTCAATTAAAGCTTCAAGCTGATTTTGGAGTTGGAGAATGGCTCTCTCCTCCTTTAAACTCAAGCATGTTGTTAAAAGGAAAATGAAAACTCCCTGTATCATACCAGAAGAAAGAGCCATCTTCTGACATGGGACAGGAGAAAAACCAAATTAATTAAGGGACTATTCTATTACTAATCTCAATTCTTTGATTCTATTCTGATTCTTTAAACTTTTCTTAAAGTATGAAATTTATATCAAAATTTACTATATATATATATATATATATATATATATATATATATATATATATATTTTAAACTTTGTTAAGATAATAATGGTCATATAGAGTACTAACTAATTCTAGAAAAAAGGCTTCGATTAGCTGCCTATACATGTCTTTGTGTTCAAGTCTCTTTTCAGTTTTCTGCAGGAAATCACAGCCAGGCCTAACTTCAACTGAAATCTCCCAGAAGAAGATGGGGCCCCACAACCACAATTCCACATGGAAAATAATATCACTAAGCTGACAAACATCATCTACAGATCAGCTTTGGACTACAAAGTGCTTAGAGCAATTCTGAGATGGCTAGCTGAGATGATCCAGTTTCAAAGACTACTTGAATAAGGACTTGAGATAAACCCTGAACTTTGGCATTATGGATAACAAAGAATATAGTTACCTTTCCTAGAATTTGTCAATTAACCCAAATTGTTTCTTTTCAGAATAAAGATAACTTCACCCATACCCAGCAGGAAGCAATTTTAAGAATATGACACCCACATTCCCAAAGGGGTGGTGTGGCGCGGGTGGTTTTTTGATCTTTTTATGGGTATTGGGTCTGGGATAGTTTTCATCGTTTAGGAGGGTTGGTTACAAGTTGTTGTTAAGGGTTAGGAAAAGGGCTAGGCAAAAGGTGCTTGTTTAAAAAAAAAGAAAGAAAGAAAAGGAAAAATGAAAAAGACAATTACTAGTTTTAAATACTTTACCTTCGATTGGATTGTTTTATATTGTATACAAATTATTATTATTGAGATTGAGATTGTTAGAATATACCATACACGTATTTCTAATCTTGCTCAAGATATTGTATTTATACCATTCATTTAACAATGTAATGCAATTTGCTAATCCTTGAATGTTAGTATTACCAACTATTAGGATATATAGAAATGAAAATTAGTGGTTAGACATTACAATTGAACTTGTAGTCATATTAGGTGTGTTTTCAAGATCAAACAGATATATTTTAGATAGACAGGTCATCTTCAAACCCTTCAGAGATCTACAGAATATGGCATTTAAAATGTTTTAATAACTTAGGAATTTTTCTTTTTTGCTATGACTAAGAGACATGTCGGCTCCTGGCAGTACCAATCTACTTCAGAGAAAATATGGGCATTGAAGAAACTGCATATGGAACTAACTTTCATTGTTGCAAAAGTCAGCCACTGGACAACAAAGTATCCTTGAATCAACTGCTGACAAACAGGACAGACAGGACATGAAACCAAGGACTATGAATTCTTGCCAAAACAAGTGTGGTTGTGGCTTTAACAAAAGGCATCTTCTGAAGCCAGGACAATATGGCACCATCCCTGAAGTGAGTGACCTTTCCAATCTGTAAAAGGTACCGTGCCCTTTTCTTTGAAGGCAGCTGAACAGGGAGTGGGCCAATGGCTTCTGATGTGCAATGGAACAGCATGATGAAACAGTTATTCTTGAAGAATAACTAAGCTCACCCCTCCCCTCTCAATAGTAGACTGGCATTTAATAGAGGGATGTGGAGAAGAACAGGATGCCGAGATGAAGCCACATATACACAGCCAAGAAAAACGGACAGCTGAATTGAAGAAACATCAATAATTTCCAGAATTTAAAATCCTGAATCATGACATGACACTAATGGAATTCATGTGTTTCTGGTACATGGACTGCTCTCACCAAATGTGAGGTCAAACTGTTGACCTTGTATACATCCTAGTTCACAAAAGAGTACGCTAAGCCTATAGGCTGAAGATGATGCCCCAACACTGTGGAGAAACCTCAGGTGACTGTCCTGGCAGCTGGCTGTTTCTGTCAACTCACATTTTTTTTTTTTTTTTTGGAAGCTGCTTGCATGCACTTCCTGTTTTTATTTTTTATTAGGTAGTATTATTTCCTTCTTGGGTCTCTGAGGGAGTTGAAGATCAGTTAGTTATAGTTATAATTATCATTGTTAAGGATTTCAGAAAAACTCACTAAGAGCTGTAAGTGTATAAATTTGAAAGATGTTATAAGACAGTTCCATTAGCAATATAAGTTAGGACAGAAAGTGAATCAGGTACATTTTGGACTTACCAAAATAGGATAGATAATGGAATTATTTTCTCTGAATTTGCCAACTGCAAATGGACTAGACATTGTTTAGGTATTTATTGTTTGTATATATGGTATATATAGTTATTGTACTTTTGTATATAGTTTTTCTTATATTAGTTATAACTTTTTCCTTCTTTTCTTGTTATTAAAATAGAAAAGGGGAAATATAGAGATATTTTATTTGTATTGAAATGTGATTTTATTTATATGTTAATAAAGTTGCCTTGAGGCCAGAGCAAGCCAGAGCAGAAACTGGGCAGTAGTGGTGCATGCCTTTAATCCCAGCACTTGGGAGGCAGAGCTAGGTAGATCTCTGTGTGTTCAAGGACACAGCCAGCATGGCAGACACACGCCTTTAATCTCAATACCAACCATAGAAGACCTGGAGGTCTGTACAAACAGGCAGTGAGTGATGAGGAGGTCATGTGGCTGGGTTTACAACCAATGAGAAAACAGAACAGAAAATCTATAAAAAAGATAGGACACACAGAGGTGTCTCTTTTGCGGAGAGGAAGAACAGCAGAAGCAGTGAAGGGTAAGGTTTTCCGCTCTTGCTCTGACCTCGTGGTTTTTAACTCTGTAATTGGTTCTGTGTTTCTTATTTAACAAGCTGGTTACATCTATACTAGGACTTAACTTGGGTAGATGAACTGGTTTTTTAGAGCCCATTCCCTATGGTGTGATGCCTTACTCAGCCTGGATACAGGAGGGAGGGGCTAGGTTGGGCCCCAGCTTGGTTTGCCAGACTGTGTTGACTACAAAAGGGAAGCCTTACTCCCTAAGAGGAGAGGGTTGGAGTAGGATGAGTGGATATTGAGGGGAGTGGGAGAAGGGAAGCAGGGGGAACAGGGAACAGGGATTGAGATATGAAAGGAAAGATATTTTTTAAATAAAAACCCTGGATACTCTAGCATGTCAAGCTGTAGGTGGGTTCTGGGGATCTGAACTCAGGTCCTCCTGCCTGCTCAGCGAGCACTTTACCACTGAGTCATCTCCCCAACCCTTTGAAAGGAACCTGCAAGTTTATGCTTTATTTCATTTTAACTGATTGGTTAGTTGTATAATTGTCCCCTAAACAAAGTTTTAAATTTCCCATGCTATGTAAAAATATGACCAGACATCTCTTAAAATGCAAAATCTAAGTCTACAGAATACGTGAGATATAACTATACCAGTACAAAATACTATGCAGTACAAAATACATGGATAATTTAGGCTGCAAAGCTCCAAATTATTTTCTTTATTGCACTTTAAAGTAGACTAGGGTTTTACCATGATAACCACCCATATGCATGTGAAATCATAAACTTTCTCACTGGTCATCCCCAGACTTATTTAATAAGCTTATAACTTATATATGCTGGTATAAGATTGATAGATGGGAGAAAAATATAAGATAACCATGGATCACTACCATTAAGTTGTAATAAAAGGATATATATGGTCATACAGAATTCTTGAAGAAAATGGACTTGCCATTCTAAAAATATTATGATCTTCATTAGGAAACAACATACCCATCATAAGAGGTAGTTAAGCCAGCAACTGGGAAATTATCACAGGTCATTAAGAAGCAAATGAGAAATAGAAATAATTCAGTCAGGGATAGGCAGAAAGTTATGTATGCCGCTTTCTTCATAGAAATCTTGAACTTCTTCATAACCAAGCCACCAGTTAAATATCCAGCAAATATTGGAGGTAAGGTATAAAGCCCTGTAAATGCAAGTAAAATAGTATTTTTAGAAGACATCAGGGGAAAAATGTTACCAATTTGTCTCAAATATCTTACTTAAGAAATTATTTAGCTCTACTATACAGTGATCTTAACCCCTACTCAATCACATGTTACTATTATGTACAAAGAGATTTTCAAATGTCCTATAATGTCACTTTAAAAAGTATTAGTATTTATTTAATCATAGGCTGTATGTTGTAAACACCTGATAAACATCACACACACACACACACACACACACACACACACACACACACACACACAAATGCATGCATGTACATGTCTATGACATTCTATTTTTCATGTAATTACCCCTCTGTTTAGTGGTAATTTGACTGAGCTCCAGGTGATTTTGAAGGTAGTTGCTGAGTCCTTGCTTATCAAGTGTAGAACATTTTGTGTATTGTTTATTCTGCCCAGAATTATTGCTCTCTGAGTCTCCTTTCTCAGCAAAAATCAAAGAAAAAAGAAAGAAAGAAAGAAAACGGAAGAGAAAATCCTGGCTAGGTTGCATTTATACACCAGCACTAGGCTTGGAAGAATCCATCCAACCTTTGAGCTCCTTAACATTGCATTTGATTTTATACATCTGAGAGTAGGGACTGGAATTTGGACTTTCAGAGAACCTTAGATAATGTGGATGCTGGCAGCCTATGATAATCAGTTATTAAGAGTAAAATGAACCAAGAAAAAAATCCAAATTTGGGTAGGATCCCTTGATTTAGTGTAATAATAAGAAAAGCAGAGTGTGGCTGCATAGAATCCTCAGACCACCTGGGGACCAAGCAACTGAATTAGGAGTAATGAATAAGGCAGGACTTGAAGTACAGAAGTAAAATCTAGAGGTAAGATACAGAATCCCAGTGCGTTAACTCTATATTCTTCTTTGAATTAACATATTGCCTCTTAAAACTGACTGATAAGAGCATCCCAATATTTCCATAATGATGACAATTTTCATTCTGACTGGAGAACAGAGAGGACATTTCTCTCCTCTTCCTTGCTTGTTTCCTTGGAGTCTACAAAGAATAAATTTGTAAGAATAGCCCAGCAGATTTCTATTCTGCTGTAGTTTACTATCTGCACTATCTTATTGTTTCTCTCGTCCTTAGGATTCTGTTTACCACGGCCTTGTGGAGGGGAAGCGCTACCGAAGAAATGATGAGACTACATACCTATGAGAAAGACTATCTCTGTAGTTGATTTTCCATACTGCTGCTCCAGGTATTTAGGCATGAAGGTAATAATAATGACAATTGCGTTGAGGTGGAGCACACTTAGGAGGATGAAAAGCATATAAATCAGATTGCAGAAGAGGCTTTTCATGAATGGCAAGAAATCTGAAACAAAAATGCCAAGATCATCAAGCTAACTTGGCCTTGCATGTTCTGTCCAGTGTTCTAAAATCTTCTCACAGATTCTGTGGGGTAGCACAAACGCATTTGATAAATACATTTCACCTCTTTGAGTATCATTGTTTAAGTCACTTCTAGAAGCTAGTGATACAGCTGCCCATATAAGAATCAGAACCCGACTGTGCCATCAAGCAAAACTATAAGGAGATAGAATCCTGTCTGTGGCTATACAATTTCATTTGCTTTTCTCTTTTCCTTCTATTAATATCCTGTATTCACTAGAGAGTGACTAGTCTGTTCTCTGGAATCTGTAAGGGACTCTCTGATAAAGTTTGAGTTCAGACACTGATGTTATCACTCCTTTAAACAAGAACAGACAAGCAAAAAGCTTAGGAAGGATCCAGGAATCTTGCTGAGTCTCAACCAACTACGGCATCCCTGTAGCACTTCACAATAGAACATTCATAAAAGCACCTACTGATATTTTTAAACATCTCAACACAAGGGTCTCACTGTAAGGAATGTTGACTCATTTGGTGTAAATAAAGCTCCAACTGATATAAACAGGACTCCTCCCAGTTTAAAAAGCTGAGGGTCAGGTTTGTAGCCTGTCTCTAGTAAATGGATTGGATCTCACTGAAAATAGTTTGACCGAGATTCACACTTCATAGTCACTTTCCTTTTCCTGTTTTGGTGATGTGAAATAAAACGTACCCCATAAGTAGTGGCACATAGGGAGGTGTGCCTTCATTGGAGTAGGTGTGGCCTTATTGGAGGAAGTATGACACCGTGGAGGTAGTCTTTGAGGTATCCTATGCACAAGCTACACTGAGTGTGACACAGACTGCTTCTACAGCCTGCAGATCAAGATGTAGAATTTTCAGCTCCTTCTCCAGTTCCATGTCTGATTGCATGCCACTCACCATGACAATAATATTCTAAACTTCTAAACTGTAAGGGAGCCTCAATTAAATATTTTCCTTTCTAAGAGTTGCTATGGTCATGGTCTTTCTTCACAGCAATAGAAACCATAACAAACATAAGTTGGTATCAGTGATGGGAGTATTGTTGTGATACAATAGACCATGTCTTTTTTTTTTTTTTGAGGAATATGACTTTAGAAAATCAGTTGAATGATATAAATTTGGATGGGCCATCCTAATAGTAACATGAAACACAGTGGTGCCAACGGTTATTTGAACCTTGGGGCACAGGCTCAAGGGGTTGCAGAGAAGAATTTTAGTAAGTTGCATAAAGATCATGTGATATTTTTGGTGAACAATGTGGCTGCTTTTTGCCCTTATCTAAAGAGTCTACTTGAGACTAAAGTGAAGAGATGTGGATTAATTCTGTTGCCAGAGGAAATCTCAAAACAGCCTAGTGTAGACTCTGTAAATGAACAAGCAGAGCAAGTGAGAAACACAAAGATTGCATGAAAGGGCTCCTGGAAGTGGAAAGTCCTGTGTTCAAGGAGATAAACAGATTAAGAAATGGTATAGAGGGAAGAGGGAATAGTGACCTCAGGGCAACAACTCACCCCACTAACCTTCCAACTTGTGGAAAGGAATTAAAGAAAAACTTATGCAAATTTGTGGTGACACACACCTTTATCCCAGCACTCAGGAGACAAATGCTGGGGGATTCTATGAGCTTGAGACCAGTGTGGTTTTTCAGATTGAGATTCAGGATATCCAAGCTCAGGCAGTGAAGGGAACCACTGAGAACAGAAAGCTGGATATGATGTAACTGAATGAGGGAGAAATGTTCCAGCCTTAGCAAGCTGCAATACTTGGCAGCTTTGGCAATGTGGTTCTGGTTTTAGAGTCAAGGTTATAAGAAAGGGGTTATGAAATCTTCCTCTACATTTAAGGAATATATCTGAGACCAGGCATGTATTAGTGGTATCCCTGCATGGAGGCCTAGAGAGGCCATGACATGCAGCTATGAAGTTGAAGCCTGACTGCCTTGGAGACCTCAAGATGATGGAGTTACCTGAGTAATGAGATACTTGTCAAGAAGAGCTGCTAACAGAGAATGGAACCAGCCCAAAAGAAGGAAGTGTGTTGCAGTCAACAAAGCTGAAAAGAGTTGAAGATCTTAAGAGAGTTTTGACATCAGACATGGGCTTGCAGGCTTGGAAGTTTACCCAGCTGGTTTTCAGTCTTGCTTTGGTCCAGTATTTCCTGACTATGCTCCCTTTTCTATCTTTTGGACTGGTGATGTATATCCCATTCCATTATATGTTGAAAGTATGTGATCTGCTTGTTTATTTTGATTTTTACAGAGGATTACAGTTAAGAGATTGCATGAATCTCAGAAATGACTTTGAACTTAAGAATTTTAAATAAATAAATGAGCAGAACACCTCTAAACCATGGGAATTAATCCCAATTTTGTAACAGATGGGACAAGCTATGGCTTCTGCAACAAGAAAACCTACATCAAGAAAAAGCCAATTCATTCAAAAGGCAATAACTCCAACATGCCTTGTGTCTTGGCTTAGTCATCCATCAGAACCCTTGGTTGTTGAATCCCTACTACACAATCCTGTGGCTCCCAGCAAGAATGGAAATGAAAACAAGATCCATCCTTTTGCTGAATACAAGAAACACATCACAACATCAAAGATACACATTACCTGAGAGTAAAGTGCTGGAAAAAGCTTTTTTAACAAATGGATCTGAGAAACAAGCTGCTCTAGCCATTCTAAGATATGGCAAAATAGATTTCAACCCAAAATTAATCAGTAGACATTAGGAAGGACACTTCATACTCACCAAAGGAAAAATCAATCAATATGATGTTTCAATTCTTAACATATATGCCCCTAATACAAAGGCACACATGGTAGTAAAAGAAATATAACTAAAGCTAAAATCACACATTGATAGTAGGAGACTTCAATACCCCATTCTCACCAACAGTCAGGTCATACAGACAAAAATTAAACAGAAATACTGGAACTAAGAGACTAATAAACAAAGTAGACCTAACAGATATCTACAGAATGTTTCACAGAAATATGGAAGAATATACCTTCTTCTCAGGACCTTAAGAAACTTTCTCAAAAACTGACACATACTCAACTACAAAGAAAGTCTCAACATATATAAGAAACTTGAAATATCTCCCTGTGTCCTATCAGATCACCATGGATTAAAGCTTTATTTCAACAACAACAGAGACAACAGAAAGCCTACAACCTCAAGGAAACTTCACAACTTCCTAAAGAATGACTACTGACTAGGTCAAGAAAGAAATAAAGAAAGAAATTAAAGAACTCCTAGAATCAAAGTAAATGAATACACAACATACTCAAAATTATGGGACACAATGAAAGTAATGCTAATAAGAAAGTTCACAGCACTAAGTGGCTAAATTGGAGACAAAAATAAAAGAACTTCCGGAGATATCACTATCTCTGACTTCAAGCTCTACGACAGAGCTATAATAATAATAACCACATGGTATTGCCATAAAAACAGACATGTTGTTCACTGAAATATAATCCAATATCCAGAAATAAATCCATGCACATATGGACACCTGGTTTTTATTTTAAAAAAAGCTAGAAATACACAATGGAAAATGAAGGCATCTTCAACAAACAGTGCTGGTCAAACTGGATATCTGCATGTAGAAGAATGAAAATAAATCTATATTCATCATCCTGCACATCCAGTTCAAGTGGATCAAAGACCTCAACATAAAACCAAATACACTGAACCTGATAGAAGAGAAAGTGAGAGATTGCCTTGACCACATTGGCAAGGGAGACAACTTCCTTAACAGAATATCAGTAGCACAGTCATTAAGACAATTAATAAATGGGACCCCATGAAACTGAAGAGCTTCTATATGCAAAGGACACTATCAATATAACAAAATTACAGCCTAGCAAATGGGAAAACATTTCAAACAACTCCACATTTGATAGATGGCTAATATACAAAATATTTAAAGAACTTGAGAAACTAGATACCAAGAAAACAAATAATCCAATTAAATGAGGTACAGACCTAAACAGAGAATTCTCAACAGTGTAGCTGAGCAGCACTTAAAGAAATGTTCATCATCCTTAGCCATCAGTGAAATGCAAATTAAAATGACTCTGAGATTCCATCTCACACCTGTCTAAATGGCTAAGATTGATAACACAAGTGACAGCTCGTGATGGCAGGAGTGGAGCAAGGGGAACACTCCTCCATTGCTGATGGGGGTACATTACAGCCACTATGGAAATCAATATGGCAGTTCCTCAGAAAACTGGGAATCTATCTACCTGAAAATACAGCTATACCACTCTTGAGCATATATCCAAAAGACACACCATTCTACCACAAGGACACTTTTTCAACTATGTCCACAACATCTTTATTCATAATAACCATAAAGTGGAATCAACCTAGATGTCCCTCAACCGAAGAATGGATAAAGAATATGAGGTACAGTTATACAACGGAGTATTACTCACTGTTATTTGAATGACATCATAAAAGGTGCAGTAAAATGCACAGTGTTAGAAAAAAAATCATCCTGAGTGAGGTAACTCAGACCCAGAAAGACAAACATGGCATGTACTCTCTCATAAGTGGATATTAGTTGTTGAGTCAATTATAATCATGCTACAATCCACAGACCCAGGAAGGCTACCCAAAAAGGAGAGCTCTAAGGGAGACTAATGGATCCTCCTGGGAAGGAAAAATTAAAAAAAAAAAAAAAAGAATTTGCAAGTAGACTGGGATAGGTAACAATAGGAACAGGAGTGATCCAGTGAGAGAGACCAATGGAGGGAGACAGTATGGGAACAGAAACCTAGTCCATTGGAAACTTGCAGGATTCTAAGAAGGTGACTCTAGTGAGGACTCCTAGTAATGGAGGATTTGCAGCATGAACCAGCCACCCTCTATAAACAGGCAAGGCTTCCAGAAGAAGGACTAGAACAACAACCCAGCCACAAAATCTTTGACCTGTAACCTATCCCAACTGCAAAATGTGGTGAGACACTGGAGGAGTAGTACCTCTGGGAGTTGCCAACCAATGATTAGTCTAATTTGATACCCTCATCACTACAGGGAGCCTATGCTCATTATATCCTGGATGAACAGGAACAGGAGGCTGGAGAGCCCAAAGATCTATGATTTTAAAAAAATCAATAAAATGATTACTAATAATATTCTTATATACTCATAGACCTGTGCCTAGTCCAATCATAATCAAAGAGGCTTCCACCAGCAGCTGATGGGAGTAAATACAAAGACCCATAGCCAAATATTAGGTAGAGAGCCCACGTTAGAAGTCTCCATTGAGTCACTCCCCTTGGAGTTTAGCGAAGCCTGCAGAAATGATAGAAATGTAGAAGCCAGAGGGATCAAGGACATCAAGAGAACATAGTCCATAGACTTCAACTAATAAGGATTGGTAAAGGCTCACAGCATCTGAAGGAACAATCACGGAGCATGCATGGGTCTATACTAGGTCCTCTGCATTAATGTTATGGATGTTGGCTTGGTGTTTTTGTGGGACTCCTAACAGTGTGAGTGAAGGTGTCACTGACTCTTTTGCCTGTGCTTGGAACTTGTTTCCTCCTGCTGGGTTGTCTCAGGTAGCCTTGATGTGTGGGTTTGTGCCTAGTCTCATTGTATCATTTTATGCCATGTTCAGTGGATATCCTTAGGAGGCCTACATTTTTCTGAAGGGAAACAGAATAGGAGTGGATCTGTAGGAGAGGGGAAGTTGAAGGAATCTGGGAAGAGTGGAGGAAGGGGATACTGTAATCAGGATATAGTTTTAAAAATTCAACTAAAAATAAAACACAATATGTTTATATTGAAGATCATATAGTCAGTCACACATAAAAGTAATTATTATCTCTTTCAGGAGAATTGTTAACATGACCATGATTCTAAGAATGTTAAGCCTCTGAAGTGGATGCCAGTTTGACTAGCACCTCAGCAATAGTCAATAGTGTTTAATGGAGATATATGATTGTTCAGTGCATATCTTTGTTGGAGGATATGAGTAGTGGAGGAAATACAAATATCATCAATAAAATGCTGGCCACAGTAGTCTATGCCAGAATACGTAAAGAAATATACCCTTCCTATCCTCCAAGTATACACTTTATGAATTCCAGAGCCCAAGCCATGAACGCATATCTCTTGAGAATACTACAAGGGTCACCGTACACACAACTGTGAAATTAGTGCCAAGGTGTAAGAATGGGCAGTCTTGAACACTCAGCTTCCCACCTTAGTCTCCCACAGAAGCGTTACTACTCTGCATCTTAGGTTAATAACATTCCTGCTTGTTTCACAACAGTCTGTTCCTTAGAAAACAGTTCTTCTGTAAACTATCACACACCTTCAAATACAGAGGATTATATTACTTCTTATGTTTTCTCTTCCAGCCTTAACTTCAAGGATGCTCATTGCTAAACTGACATTTTTATTATCAAACTACCCTGTTACCTTAGTATGGATATTTCTCTCCCATTATCTTTAGCTTGAGTATCTGGTTATTCATGTTTTAACTTAGACTAAGGTTTTGTGCAAAATAGGCTTTTCAAAATGTGAAAATTATATTTGCTTATTGAATTTTCAGATCAACTTGAATTTTTTATAAAAATCTAATCAAAGATAAGCTGGTTTCAAATTACATCAGTTGCTCCCAAGTGGTAACTTTGGAAGAAGTTTAACACATCTGAGTAGGGACCATTAGTTAAGCACAGCATGACAAACGCTCCACTAACTGCAGACCCATCGAAACCAAATCCAGGGTTTAAAGTTTTCCTTTTGCCTTTAGTGATTCCGCATTTTTCCTCCTTGGCTTTCCCTTCATGTTTCTCTTCTCCATCACTTTTAGTCACATCCACATTATCGTTTAGTCCTTCCTTTGGGAGTGTTTTGGGAAGAAAGAAAAAGGGGATGCTGGTCAGGATATTCACTCCCGCACAGATCAAAAAGCCGACCCACCAAGCACCAACCCAGCGTGTGTCAGTGGGAGTTATGGTCAGGTCATCTGTGGAGAGACACAGACATTTTATTAGCTTGCACCATTCTTTCCTGTGTAAACTGCAGATAATTATTAAGGACCCTAAGCCATCTAAACACAAAATTGTATATTATTGTAAACTTGTCATACATTAGCTATTCTTCCTATTTGGATCTTGAACTTCTGATCAAGATTACAAGGACTGCCATCTGATTGGCTAGTTCAAAGCTTTAGAAAAAGTGTCTGTACTTGATCAGTTGTAATTAAGTAAGAAGATGGGGCGCTACATGATGTAAAAGGTTAAAACTTCACGTCAAAAAGACAGTAAAAAGATTTGAGGCATATTTAATGAACTAGATTTAACATGATATGGTCATATCTCAAAACATCATAGGAGGAGAGGGAGGGGCTAGAGAGACAGTTCAGTGGCTAAGACTTATTGATGTTCTTGCATAGGCCCTGAGTTCTAATCCCAGCACACACATTGAAACTTACAATTGTCTGTAATTCTGATTTCAAGATATTTGAAATCCTCTTCTGACCTCAGCAGGTACATAGACACACAATGCATTCACAGAGAGAGAGAGAGAGAGAGAGAGAGAGAGAGAGAGAGAGAGAGAGAGATGTAGATAGATAGATAGATAGATAGATAGATAGATAGATAGATAGATATAAAATAAAGTATCATGTGGTATCCAATTATTTTTTGTTTTGTGTATTCATTAAGAAAATTAATTTTATCTAGCAGTATAGGTTATGTATTTTTTTACTAGTAAATGAGTATTTCTATCTGTCTTGTGAAAACTTTACAAATTGGTGCTTATCAAATAATAGAAAGATCTATTTTGTTATCACAGTGACTGCCTCATTGAGAAAACCCTATGTGAGTAAGTCTTTTGAGACCAAGCTGTGGCTGAAATGTGCTGAGTAATCGGCAGACTTTTTATCAGAAGGTGACATTTTATCTTTGTCCATGATCCTCTGAGATCTGCAATCTGTAAGCAGTGATAATTGTCAACTGAAGATCAAAGGAGGCAGTGTCATAGCATTCTGGAGCATTCTCCCACATTCTAGGGAATGGACTGTATAAATAAAATGTATTACCTGTATTCACAGACCCAGCGTCTACATAAATGTTTGCAGAGAAGGTAGCCAACATAAGTCCAATCAAAGAGCCAATGACCATCCCACTTTTTAAAATGCCTGGAAGAAAGCAAAGACGGGAAGTTACATAACCACACAAAGAATTTGCTTGTACACACACACACACACACACACACACACACACACACACACACACACAAAAGTCTTGAGATTGAATTGTTTTCAATTTTACTTCTTTTCCTTTTTGCAGAGCTGGGTATCATATCCAAGAGTCTAGGCAAGTGCTCTAGAACTTAGTTAGCTACACTCCCAACTACCTCCGATATTTTTATATTCAACATATAAAGAAATTAAGCTTTGTATTATTTATACATACATATATTTATTTCTTTAAATATTGAAAAACTACCATTGTTTCAATATGGATTTCTACGGATTACCACTGGACTCTAAAGGAACCCTCCAGTGCAGGGCATGGTGGTGAATCTTCAAGTCATTTGAAGTAGAACTATAGCTTATTACTCATTCTGTTTTACATCCCAATCTCAAGATTAATGGTTTTAATCCACCCATCCTTCCACCATAATGAGCCGCCTCATGGCAGACCTCCAAACCATACATTTCAGTGACATAGACCAGAACTTCCAAAGCTATGAGCCAAATGAATCCTTCCTCTTCATAAATCATTATCTCAGATATTTACTAAAGTGATAGAAATCTGATTGTCACAGAAGCTTTATTACTTAAAGCCACATTCCAATTTTTTTTTTTCTGAGTTAAAGGCCAAGAATGTACTATCACTGGCAGTTCCATCAAGCCATGATGCAAGCAAGATCCTTTTGATATTTCCATAGCCCTGTTTTCAAACAGACTCAGATAGTTAGCTATGATTTTCACCTTGACACAATGTTGAATTACCTGGGGGTAAAGTCTTAGTGAAGTATTGTCTACAATGGGTTTACCTGTGGAATGTCCATAGAAGACTGTCTTAAGTTAATTGATATGAGAAGATGCAGTGAGTAGCTGTTCCAGCTTTGACCTGGAGTACTACCCCTAGTGAGGCTTGTAGTAACTGCCATGCCTTACTTATGACCTGCCCCTGGGGTGGTGTCTGAGAAAAGAGCACTTAAGACCCAAGATCCAGATGTGCCAGCCCTCTTGGTTCCTTGTGATCCTGGATGCTGGATGGCAAACCCAGTCAGAGTTCTCCAGAGATCCCCGCTGAACTGCACCTCACCTTTCCCAGATCCTGTAACCAACTCTTTTACTGGCTGTAAATTACCACAAAATAAACCTCCTTTTAACTACATGGAGTTGCCTTGTTAATCCCCACAATAAGACAAAGCAGCCCACTATGGGCAGCTCCATTCCCTAGGCATGGAGTCATCAGCTGTGTAAGACTGGGAAAAGAGCTGAGCACAACTATGCAAGCAAAGACATAAGCATGCATAATTCACTCCCTCTGCTCTTGTGGGTGTGGCCAGCTGCTTCAAGCTCCAGCTACCGTGACTTCTCTGCTGTGGTGAATTATAAGCCAAATGAACCTTTCTCTCCAAAGTTGCAATTTCTCATAGCAACAGAAATGAAACTAGCACAGTTTCACAACAGTGTGAGCTGTGATGAATTTCCTGTGATATGTCTTCATCAAAGCTCTTCTCTTGAAACTTCCTTCCAAAGTGAGAATGTGTCCTCATAACAGCACTTATCTTGGATGCTGTCCTGGTCCTCTTTCTTTTTGTTTTTACATTTTTTTCATTTATTTTACATGCCAACCACAATTTCCCCTCCCTCCATCCCTCCTGTTTCCTCCACCCAATTCCCATCTACCTACTTCCCCATCCACTCTGGTCTTCTTTCTTAGCTTATTATTTTCATTTCCTTGGTCCCTTCCAACCACACCTAGCTTCTTTGAACCACCACCAGCATCTCCCAACTTACCTGAGTTCAGAATCTCTGCTGAGCCATCCCTACTCATAGAAAAACCAGATACAAACAACTTCAACTTCCTGCCTTCTCTTTACTTTAAATTTTGTTTTGTCCTCCTTCCCTGTGGTTCTATGGGTTAGTCCTCCTCTGTGAGCCTGACTTCTCAATACCAAACCCTTCTGACTTCCTTGTTCTCTCTAACACTTCACACTGTTTGATGCCTTCTATGCAATGATTCCTGCAAGATTTCCAACTCCAATACCCATTCCTGTCCTCCACTGTCTGCCTTGACTCCTCCCCTCTCACTCTGCTCAGATCTCCCTGATTCTAAGATACTCTCTTGGCACAACTGACCTCCATCATAGACACTTTTCCAGTTTTGAACTTTATTTTCTTAATGTGCTTGACATTGTTAGCCAGCTCCTCATCATCTGCTTCCTCCTAACAGCTCTCCAAACTGTATGCTTACTGTCCACTTTCTTCCAGTGGGACACTGTTTGACTTTTCTTTCTCTCGCTCTGTGCACTAAGTAGAAGAACCCCCCTGCCCCCCCCCCCGTGTGGACCTATGGCTTCAAGACATACATACATATATCTTCCCAAGGCAACTTCATTTGTTCTTGATTTAACTTATTGTCTAGCATAGATAATTCTGTTTTTACATATGGCTTCTTAAGCCATAGAGTGATACATTAAAATGTATTCCTAATTTCTTATTTGTTTTTCAGTTAGTTGATTATTTATATATGTAATATTTATGTAATTATATAGCTATTTATTTATGAAACTAAGCTACTTACATACTAAATGGAAGATTCAACAACTGTATGTCTTACTCACTTTACTATAATTATTAAATTTTTAACTTTTTGTTGGTTATTTGTGGATTTCATATTATGCATCCCCTATTGTATTCATCTCCCCATCCCTTGGTATCTACCTTCTGCCTTTGCAATCTCCCTGCCCCCCCCCCCCAAAAAAAAGCAAAATAAAATAAAATGTAAAAGAAAAAATTCTTATTGTGGAAGCTAGAGTGTGACACAGTGAGTCAAACAGTACACCCTTTAGTCTATACATCTTTACTTGAGAGTGTTCATTGTAATGAGTCATTGGTCTTAGAAGCGGACTCTGGCTTCTACTGCATTATAGACACTGGGCCCTCACTGGCACTCTTCTTGGATATCCTGCTTTGCCCTTGGATATCCTGCAGCTTTGAATCTGCAAGACTGGCCCCTTCATGTGCTCTAGTAGTTTTATAGATGGGGTAGACGTTGGGGTGGGCCAACTCACATCCCTTGTCTGGGCCTGAGTAGGAGCTGGGCTGGTCAGCCCACAGGCTCTCCCTCATCTTTGACCCCCCCCCGGGCAAGGGCCCCAGCAGGGCTTAGTTAGCTCACCCAAAGCAGCAGGAAGCAAGGGGTGGGGCCCATGCTCCTGTTCTCACTCCCTCACCCTCAGAGAGCCAGCTCACCCTCACCCATACCACCAGGGCCAGCTCTACTGTGTTGCCCAAGTGAGGTGCAGGGCCCACTCTCTGGGGTGCTGCAGCTGGGGAAGGGCAGGGCCGGCTCTCCTGCTCTCATTCCCCTGAGGCCCGCTCTCCTGCCTGCTGCAATGTCAGGGGGCAGAGGGCAAGAAGTGGGCAGGGAGCGGGGTGGGGTGTTTGTGTGTGTGTGGTCATCTCTCCCTCACCCACATCGCTGCATGACAGATGAATAGTGTGGTGGGCCAGCTCTCCCACTCTCATATTCTCGGGGCCAGCTCACTCACACCCACCATCACCAGAGTCAGTTCTACTGTGCCGCCCTGGAGAGGTGCAGAGCCCACTCTCCCAAGAGCTGCAGCCAATGAGGGGCGGGTCCAAATCTGTGAGTTCTGTCCTCATGGTAACAGGAGCCATGGACATCAACACAGACTGTGGCTGCAGCAGGGCTGTGGACCCAGACATGGCCCTTGGCAGCAGTCCAGGCTCAGACATTATTGTGGCCCCAGGTGGCAAGCAGTTCACCCACCCCAGCAAGCTACTCACTGCATTCACTTCTTCAGATCTGCCTCTATCCATGGAACTCTCTCTCTCTCTCTCTCTCTCTCTCTCTCTCTCTCTCTCTCTCTCTCTCTCTCTCCCTCCCTCCCTCCCTCCCTCCCTCTCTCTCTCTCTTTCTCTCTCTCTCTCTCTCCCCCCCCACCATATATTTCCATGGCACTGAATGGGACTGTGGTTTCTCCTACCTGCCTGGGGCAAGCGGCCCCAGGGGGGGATGTGGGTCTCCTTCACGGGATGTGGGTCTCCTTCACATGTCCAGTCCTAACTGTGCCAGGCAAGCATGTGGTTTCTTCTCAATTATTACATTTCATATGTATATAATTTTTCCCTAGTTTTGATAAAGAAATCTAGAGTCTAACAGTTTATTGTAGGAAAGTGCTTGTATTTTTTTTTTTCTTAGTTGCCTGTGAAGGAATCTAAAGAGAATGACTAGATACACACCTGAAAAGATTATTGTCAAACTAGTATGTTTCCAGAAAGTGAAAAAGTTATTTTTATAATTTAATTCATCTTGATTAATCTTAAGCTTATTCCTGTCTTCTCTTATTCCCTTTGGTTTTTGTTTGGTTTGTTTTTTAAAGTAATATGTATACATAGAATGAAAAATATACCTATATACAAGATTAAGGATGATTTACAATCAACTACAGATGGATTGACTCAAGAACATAAGCAAATTATTCATAAAATTAGATCATTTAGAAGAAAACATAAGAAGGTGAACACTAAATTGATTCTTGCCTGCAAGATGCACAATTGTTTTTTATAATTTCAAGTAATACAATTAAAAGAATGAACTTTGTTCTTTGTTAAAGAACCCTGTCTAGGCTGAGGGGTTATAAGGAAGGAAACTGTCATTAACTCCACAGAGGAACAGGGTGCAGAGCCCTGAGTAATTAAAAAGAGCAAATGGAAAATAAGAAATCAGTTGGTGAACATGGTTGAGAAGACATTATTATTCAAACAATATTTTGAATACTGTCTTAAACTGCAAAAATGTTTACAAAAATGCTAAAAGAAAAACCCTATAGGGAGGGCCAGGCAGACAGCTCAGCAGGTAAAATTACTTGTCCACCAACCTGGCCTGAGGATGGCAAGCCAATTCCCAAAAGCTGTCTTCTGATCACCACACTGGCATAAAAGTGCACACACAGGCAGACACACACACACACAGAGGTGGAGGGAGACAGAGGCGGGGGGGGGGGGGACAAAAAATGTAAAACTATATTTTAAAATACTACAAACACAAAAAGGGCCAATAATGAAGTTGTAATAACTTATGGATGAAAGAATAAGAACCTAAAAGCAGAAAAACAGAAAAGAACATTTGAATCTAAGAAACATGTTCCAGGAAATATTGCTGGATCTCTAAAGGTTTAGGGATAGTGTGGCAGCATCAGGGAACTGTAGGGTCTGTAGGTCAGAGGGATCTCTAACAGTGAGAGGATACCTGATGAAGCAGCTAGTCTGGAGCTGCCATTTAATTCCCCCATTGAACAATCTTATGACCAATGGTTCCATAGCACTCTGCTCATGGTTCTGGAAACCACAATGTGTCCAAATCAATAACTGATTTCTACCCTCCCAGAACTTGCTATGCTAATAACGATCCCAAGTCTGATTTTCAAACTTACCAATGTATAAAGGGGAGTTTTCAGATTTGGCAAAATCTTCTATATAGGAAATACCCAAGGGCATGATGGGAGTTTCACCAGCTCCACGGATAACATTTCCTACCATTACATATATCCACATTGAGGATTTAATTTCTTTCATGCACTCTGCATTGAAACAGAAAACTCTATGAGTATTTTGACACTTGAAATTTTTCTGTAATCATTCTTCAGGTCACAAGCCCATGATAATCATTCAGTGACTTATGTTACTGTGCTGTGTAGGAGGCTTTCTTTTGGGGGGCCACCAACCAGTTCCCAAATCATGACATAGGGACTTCTTATTAGTTATGAATCCTTGGCCTAGCTTAGGATCATTTCTGCCTAGCTCTCTTTAACTTAAATTAACCTGTTTCTCTTACTCTACCTTTTACCTCAGGGCCTTTTTTCTCTCTTCCTTTTTTTCTGTATGTCTTACATCCCTGCTTCGTCCAGTGTCTGGCTGGCTGGTGGCTACCTGCCTTCTGGTCCCGGGTATGTCCCTCTTTCTTCCTTGTTCTTTTCTCCTCCTCTTCAATCCTCGATTTCTCCTCCTACTTATTCTCTCTGCCCACCAGGCCTGCCTATCCCTTTCATGCATTGCTATTGGCTGTTCAGCTTTTTATTAGACCAATCAGGTGCTTTAAGCAGGCAAGGTGAAATAAATGCAACACATCTTTACATAATTAAACAGATCAGTAGAAACAAATGTAACACATCCTTATACCATTAACAAAGGCAGCAAAAGCAAATGAAACACACCTTCACAGGGCTAAAAGTAATATTCTACAGCACAAACAAATGTAACACATCTTTTCCTACTTAAAATGATATTCCATAGCAATGCTGTCTGTGAATCAGTGAGTCACCCCCACTGTGTATTTGAAAGAATACTTTGCAATGGAGTGTGAGTGTTGTACTGGAGCCAATTCTCACTTGGGTGGGAGAGATGACTCTACAGATAGACACCACTTTGCAAGTCAGTGTTCAGTGACAACACATCAGTTGTGAGAATCTACACCATAAAATAGGCAAACAGTACAACAAAGGACTTCCCCTCACCTCCAGGGACTCGGTTTTCCAGCAACCAGTAGACCCAGTAAGTTAATATGGGCATTGCCTATATCCTCCATAACTTTGAGGAAGGAAAACTAGCATATGTGTGTGTCTCTAATAATTCATTCTGTATTTACACAGCACAGACAGAAGTTGGAATTCTCTACAGCCTCAATCATTCTGAATAAACTAAAGAGCTTTACTGAATACCAACTGTGTTTTTCAATAGACTCCATCATTTACTATCAATTAAATATTCAGACAGCTGGAGTGCTAGATGATCAATGGAATAACACAAACAAGGCCAAGGAGAATTGAAAGGCAGAAGGAGAAATCTTTGAAGGTTTGCATGCACCTACCAAGTTTGTTCTAAGCTAAATGAACTTCCACTCCCAGGAAAAGCTGGACATTGAGTTTTCAGGGATGTGAAGGACAATATACCCTGAAGGACTGGACAGGGGCTGCCCATACATTTCCTAAGCACAACTAGATCATGAGGTCTAACTCTTACTCCTTGTTCAATAAAGTCAGTTTCCATCTCTATGTACTTAGATTCTTATCTTTGATGAACATGATTTCTGTCTACAAATCACAGGGAGACTCTCAACCCTCCTCTAAGGCAGAACTGAAAGTATCAGACACTGGAAGAATCAAGTGCTTTGCTGGGGCTCTGCACATGGGGAGATTTTAACTCATCCACCACAACACAAGGAGCACAAGGGGAGGTTTTTCAAAGGTCAGTGCAGGAGGTGAGAACAGGCTAGCATTGAGGTCATTGTTTCTGGTTGCTTTGCTTAGGGGGTTTCTGAGGCTCAGATATCAAGAGATGGCTGCTCTTTGATTCTCAAGTTATCTTGATCTCCACAGATTCCCTGAAAACAGTCACAGTCCAAGCCTTGGAGACTGCTACAATTTCTGTGGCATGGATCCATGATAAAATGGAGATGTTCTGGCCTGAAGTGATTCTGCTGAGACAGCTCCAGACTAAGTGTCCATGAGACTTGTTGGGTCCTTTAGCAAATGTGACTTTTATTGAAACACAGCCAAAAGAGTGATGCATGGTGAACAATACCCTGGGGAACTGTGGGAGAGGCTCCAGGTAAAAAGGCAGAGGGCCTTCTACCTCAAGTGCATTTCATTCCCTGGATTGTTCATAGACGTTATTTTGTGCTCCTGTGACAAACAATTACATTCAATTCATAAGTTATGTTGATTCTTGTAGGAAGGGAGAACATAGCTACAGAAGCCAACCTGGTCAGTATGCCTTGAATCTGGATACTCCCTGCTGCCTGGCTTTCACGCTTTCCCAGATACACGTTACAGTAGTGCCAGGCAATTGTGTTTAAATTGGCCTGTCCTGAGTAAGTTTTTGGAAGGGCTGATCTGTTAACATTGAGTATGTGCTTACTGATGTTTATTTATATGTGTTTCTGATCCCAAAAGACCCTTTTGAGACCATTGCTTTCATTGTTTCATTCATTATAAAGTCCACTGAATCTGAAGCAAGGTTGTCTCAGCATCAGACTGCATCTGGCCCATTCTTCTAGGTTCTCAAATCCTGATCCCAGGTACAGCAGATCTGCACAGGTCCACTGAAAAGTCAACAATTTTAATACTTCTTTAAAATGTATATGTAAATTGTGTACCTTCATGTGCATATGTGCATCTTATGTGTGCAGGTGCCCAAGAAGGCCAGAAGAGGGCACCTAATTTCCCAGAACTGGAATGACAGGGGTTGTGAGCAACCTGATGTCAGTGCTGGGAACCAATCAGACCCTCTGTAAGAATGATGTGCAGCTATGAATGGAAATATCCCCCAGAGGCTCCGATATTGAGTCTCCAGTTCGTGGTGCTATTTGTGGAGGAGAAGCAAGATTGTGACTGGAGATGAGCTTCAAGAGCTTAAAGCGTCACTCTACTTCCACTTTGCTCTCTCTGCAAATGAAGTGTGAGCTCCTCATTTCCTGCTCCTGCTGCCTTTATCTCTGTCTTGATGGATTCTCATCCCTCTAGATCAGTGAGTCATCTGGAAGACTCACTGAAATATCATATATTTATATTAGTATTTATACCGGTAGCAAAGTTACAGTTATGAAATAACAACAAAAATAATTTTATAGCTGGGGGTCACAACAACATAAGGAACTACATTATATGATCACAGCATTAGGAAGGTTGAGAACCATTGCCCTATAACTATAAGAACAAATAACCTCTCCCGTGTTTTCATTCCCTTGGTCATGGTGTTCTATCAAAGTCAAAGAAAAGTAACTAATAATACAGTAAGTTCTTTTACACAACATCTGACTGTGTCCGTGAGTCATGTACAGAGACAGGTCACCATGACTCTGAGGTAGTCAGTTAACTAATCTGTTGATGAAGTCATGATACTGGCAGTATTGACAAGTACTAAAAGGTAAGAGATGGGTCTAATTTGAGGAAGTTGGTCATGGGGATGACATGTTCACAGAGGCCATATCTCATCACTTCCTGTATCTTGTTTTCCATTCTTCCTGCCCAAAAGAAGTGAAGAACAGACTCAGCCAACACTCATGTCACTATGATACTCTGTCCATAAACATGGAGCCAAGTTGCCATGAGCTGAACCCTCTATAACAGGGAGTGAAAACAAACCTTTCCCCCCTTGAGTTCTTGGGTATTTTGATCACAGTGATATAAAAGTTAATAATAGAGCATATGAAGGGCAGGAGACATGACCTGCCAGGGCCCAAAAAGCTAAGGGAACACAACTCTTAGGTTGAACTGCAAAGTAATGTCTCTGTTAAAGAAGGAAAAAGGAGACTGAAACACAAATTCCTGGGTAATCAAGGAATTCTGAACTGTGACATAGGTACCTGCTTTCCCATGGTGCATCAGGCGAACAGCACAGATCCAGAGAAACCTCTTTCTGGTTATATCCTATTAGACAATCTTTGTCATAGTGAGATTTTGTCAACTTGACACAAATCTAGATAGACCTGAGAAGAGGGTATCTCAACTGAGGACCTGCCTTCATCAGATTGGGCTGTGAGAATGAATATTTAGAAGGTGTTTTCTTCTTGGATAACTGATGAAAGACAGCATAGACCACTGTGGGCAGTGCCAGGCCTGGGCAGATTGGCCTATGCTACACAGAAGAGGTAACTAAGCAATCCAGTATGCAAGACTCATTGGTGAACTCTGCTTTGGTCTCTATCCCCATATTTATGCCATGGTTTCCCACATGATGGACTGCAATTTGTAAGAAACACTTGTCTTACCTGAGTTGGTTTTAGTTCATGTTTTATTGCAGCAATAGGAAACCAAACTAGGACAATAACATAGATATCATCATGTGTCTAAATCCATTCTTTTAAGTCATCTTCCCTTGTGAGACTAATTCTGCAATGGGATGGAGTGGATATCTTTGGCTTATTTTTAAAACACTGACTTTAGGAAACGAGTCTTAATAAGTATAGTCAATCTTATGAGGCAGAGTATTCTATGTTATGAGACAACTCCCTTTCCTGAAGAGGGAAATAAAGTTTGTACATTTGTCTTATATGCCTACTAAACCCAGTGTCATATTCAAAGCCCTTCATAAAAGTACATTCTGTGGCCCAGTCTCTGAGCAGAAAGCAACAAGAAGCATTAGTCAACCTTTTGGGTCTGGTGTTGGCATTAAGGTCTGGGTTCTGTTTCCTGAACACAAGAAGCTGTCTGAGGACAAGTTGCTTGCAGGTGAAATTGTTGTTTCATATTCATATCTGTGTGGACACAGGAAAAGTTGCTGTGAGAAACTGAGTGCAATGAGATCATCTGTAGATTACTGACTCCTGTTCCCTGAAAACATAGCATCCAGAGCCTGTGCAGACACATTTCCACAGCAGTCATTGTCATCATCATAAAAACATTGAACACACACACACACACAAACCAATAAACAAACAAACAAACAAATGAATGAATAAATAAATAAATAGAAAAAGAAATCTGAATCATTACAATAGGCAAGACAGGTATCTGCAGGAATAAATCCATAACTGCATGAATTGGATATGATGTCCCATGCCTGACAGTGTAGCACTTGAGAAGTAGATACAGGAGAATGAAAAACTCAAGGCCACTCTCAGCTATACAGCAAGTTTGAGGACACATGGTCTTCATTGAAGCCTGTCTCAGAGACAGAGACAGAGACAGAGAGAGAGAGACAGAGAGAGAGAGAGACAGAGAGACAGAGAGACAGAGCACGAACTTGAATGAATAAAGGTAATATCATCAAAAGTACTTCATAATCACCCAAAATGTGCTTCTTCTTTACAGTTAGCTCTCAGGTTTCTACACATAGGTGACATTGCTTTCAGATTCTCTAATGTCAGCTCTGTGGTTTCTAAATGACTATTTCCTAGAAATAATTGGGGAGAGATAAAGAACAAAAGAATGGAAAAGAAAAAGGCTCCCTGAAGTAGACTTAAGACAACAGCTTTAGAAAATGGCACAACAAATGAAGAGAACTGGTCTGCACTCTCTGGGCTGTGCTCCTACCCTTCTTTTCTGAGAATTCAATCAATCTCCTGTGTGTTCATTAACTCCAACAGAAGAAAAAGTTCACAAGTCATAACAAGAGACGACAGAATCCACTTAACAATACAATGTCATGGGACCAGAAATGCTAACAGCCAAATACCAAAGAGTCACCACTTGGAAGGCAGCAGCAGGAAGACCGCCTAAAGGTTAAGGCCAGCCTGAGCTACATTCCATGCAAGCCTGGGCTATATAGCAAATCCCTGTCTCAGAAAAGCAAAGCAAAGGGGATCTGGAGAGATGGCTCAGTGGTTAAGAGCACTTGTTGCTCTTGAGAATCCAGCTTCACTCTTCTAGCACCTGCATGTTACCTGACAACCACCTCTAACTCAAGTTATAGAGGATCAGACACCTTCTGATCTGTGGGCCCCAGACACACACATGGTATACATGTATACATGCAGGGAAAACACTGACACATATCAAATTGATGAAAGATATTAAAAACAAAAGGAAAAATAGAAGAAGGAAATAATGAAGAAGAGTATAGGGGAGGTAGAAGGAAGAGGAAGAGGAGGGAAGAAGTCAGACAAATTCATAAGAAAAGAATGATGACGAATTACAAGGAAATGGCACTGAGCTGGCCTAGAAATTTGCAGTTCAGAGGCAGATGGAGAACATCAGACACCAGCAAGAGGCATGCCTGGACAGCTGCAGCCCTGACCTGTTCTGACGGATGTTCACCCTGCCATCCAGTGAAGGATAGTGAAACAGTGAGAGACTCAGAGAGTCAATCTAATGGGGACATGGGCTAAATATTCAATCTAGATAAAAACTGAGTTCTACAACAAAGAATAGCATGATTCTGTGTTAGGAAATATTATTTTGTATATCATTGAATATTAAGGTGTTAAAAACTAGTAAGACATACAGGCAAACAGAAGAAAAATCTGAAAACTTACACCAGAAAGCAAGAAATGGGGTAAGAGTTAACAAACATAATTTCACTTTTATACTTTTCTGTGTTATGATACATTGGTAAACATAAAAATAAAATCAGCCTTGACATTGGTCTATCCCTTGCTGACCCATGATTATGTCACACTGTAGACCACTTGTCACTGGAGTGTCTAATAATTCAGCACAAACTTTGGCAGATTCAGAGAATCTGTTCAGGTATCTCAACTTCATGAAAGCAATGTCTCAAATTCCCACTTCACAATGGATAGGTTGGGACCTGAAATGGACCTAAGGCTACAAGATTCACAGATCATACCAGCAGAGTGGAGAATATCTATTTTAATTTCCATATTGTATTCTATACTTTGGGGAAGTAATGCTCCTCCCAAAGAGGAAATTCTGAGCCTCATTTTCTTTTTTCTTTCTTTCTTTTTTTTTTGTTTTGTTTTTTTGTTTTTTGTTTTTTTGAGATAGGGTTTCTCTGTGTAGCTTTGTGCCTCTCCTGGAACTCACTTGGTAGCCCAGGCTGGCCTTGAACTCACAGAGATCCACCTGGCTCTGCCTCCCAAGTGCTGGGATTAAAGGCGTGCACAGCCACCACGCGGCATTTTTTTTTTTTTTTTTTTGAGAGCCTCATTTTCTGTAAGTGAAAGTTGAACCTAAAATATCATGAAAGACTGGAGTACTCACCGGCCCATCAGGAAATGAGGTAGTGACATTAAGAAACACCCTAGGCCCATAACTGCACATCCAACACCAATCATGAGAGGCCTATGCAGCTTCATTCCAAAATAACTCATGAATATAATCAACAAAAGGTTTCCTAGAAGAGGGGAATGAGAACGTTTGTTTTACTAAAGTAATAGCAGATCTTAGTCAACAGCCTTTCCATCATTTGGACTCAAGGGTTCATTGTTTAAAGAACCACCTTAAGGATATAGGGATGGGTGCTTGGGAGCTTTGGACATTATATACATATATATAAACTGTGAAGCTGAGGGAAAGTTCTGCTCTACTCTGGAAAATATTGAGGACTCTTTTCAGGATTGTGCAAGTCCTCCACAAACCACATATTTTTAATTTGATGAAGATATTAACTCTGCTCATACTATGCATAAAGGAAAGATCAACAGACTCAAACACACTTCTTTGATGACTTAGCAAATCTCTAAGTGATCTTAAATACTTGAAAGATATATAAAGACTTTGTTTTTCTTCAATTTCTAATTCTGTCTGGTCTGCTATCTAAGTAGAAGAGATGCTGCTTTATTTTATGATGTGTGCCCCACCTCCACATCCTTATTGCACTTATGACAGCCTGTCTCCCTTTCTAAAAGCCCTGTCAGTGAGGTCATAATGCAGAAGATAATGTCCCAGGACACTCTCTGTTTGAAGTCTCTGGGCATCTTTCTGGGCTATGAGTGTACCATCCTGAACATGCTGAATCTTGTCTGAAATCTCTATTGTTTGAGAGGAAAATCATCCCTTCCTCACATCCCTTAGAGTGCGTTTTATATTGCCTTGCTGTGTTCCTCAAGTAACTGATGGGAAGGTATGGGGAGAGAGGTAAAGTGTTGCCCAGGCTAAAGGAGATTGCTTGCAAAACTATCTGGAGAAATGTCCACCAAGTGCTTCATTCACTGACCAATGTGAATTACTTCTTCTCACAACTATTTCTAATTAAGACTTCCCCAAGTCACCTATCACATACAATGCTGGTGGAAGGAGTTAATATTTTCTAATTTGAACAGGACTTTTTAACCTTTAGTCTAAAAACCAGAGTTCACAGAAATTCCCTTTCCAAAAAACTCAAGTTTTCTGGGAACTAAGAGAAAAATATTTTCAATAATCATTAACTGGCATTAACATTTCTGTTCTTGGTAAAGTAGGAAACAGTAGTGACGTGAGCAGCCATGATTCCATCACCAATAGAAGAATAAAATAGTGTCCTCTGACTTCACAGTTGTTGGAAATACTGCAAAATGCCATGGAGCCAATAATCACTTCAAAATCAAATCTAGATAAGTTTCAACTTGTTCTTAAAAAAGCACAACTGTTCCTGTTTGATGTCTGTTTAAATGTCCTCATAATTCTGCTTCAGTGTAAATGGCTTCCTCTTCAAGTATATAGTTTCATTTTATGCAATTAAAATATTATCCTGAAATCAGATGGCTTTAGGTTTTCAACATGAGTCCTCAACATAGAAATATCAGTACCCTCTTCTAACCCTATACTGGCTCTCTTCCACCAGAGGAATAAAAGATATACTATAGAGCAATTCACAGACTACCCATTTCTCATCCTAACACATCTCTCCAGGATCATGCTCTCACACATTTCACCTTCCCATAAAACATGGCTGACTATATCCCCACACAAACCATTGGTTCATCCTCTGTACAAATCTCCCCTCACATTTACCTGTCCATTACCTAGAAAAACTTTACTCCTTCAGGAGACTGAGCTCACTAGCACAATGTGTTCTGTAAGTTCTTGGATAACTAACAGGCTGCACTTGCTGCATCTAACACACTAGAACATGACGGAATCTGTGAAAGGTCATTGTAAGGCGTTCATCCTGACTGCACTGTGAAGGCCAAGGACACAGGGGGCAGAGCAAGCACTAAGATTGACCCTGAAGACAGGATGGAGCATCCTCAGTGTGGGTTAGCTACTTCATAGAGTTGCTGTTTTGATTAAATGCATTAAAGACAATTTCACCTTGAAGGAAGTAAATAACAAGAATAAAAGGCTTCCAGGTCACTTTGTCTGAAGAGGGCATCTTTTCCTCCTTCACCCTTTGTAATCTCATATCCCAGTTCATTACACAAATTCAGGGGCTAAAGTTCATTCACTCCTCTTAGCCATCGTGTCTGGCACAACTCAAACACAGGAAAGCACCCTCATCTTACAAGTGACTGGGAGTGGAGAGCTGCCAACCTCACAGACACAGTGGGGAAGAGAAGCACTTGGTCTCTTCTTCAGAACACAAGTTCCTCCAGGCCCCCACAGCAGCCTTCTCAAGTGCCGAAGAAAAGCCCTGAGCTTCTCTTTGATTTATCAAATGATAGAATTAGATATTAATACACTAAATCTTCAGCCTCTTGTCAAAAAATTGTCAGGGTATGTGTCAATAATTAGGTGCTATCCTGGCGATATTTAAATGGTGGTTTCTTCACACCCAAACCAGGCTATTCAGTCACATCAAGAAGCATGTAACTCAGTCAGATCAACAATCTAATGCAGGAAATAAGGGGAGAATGTCAATATTTACCAATAAATAAATGTGAAAATCACTCACCAATCTCAAAGCTCCCATTGATCAATCCAACTATAGATGTGGGGATATTGAACTGTCTCTCTATTTGTGTTAGCATGGAATTCATGTAAGCTCCTGATAGTGATTTGGCTGCATATGCCACTGCTAATGCCGACAGAAATATCTACAAAGAAAAACATTTAAGAAAAGGTGAGAACTTCATTTTCTGATTATATATCCTCTACTGATAAAACGGCCTCTGCAATGAGATGGAGGATTGTATTCAACATAAACAGTCCTTGAACACCTAAGAAACTTTAAAGTGTAATCTCTACTTGGTCATGGTGTCCTAACCATTAGAATAGCTGGTTAGCAGTGGTGAGTTTTGTAGGTGGGTATGGTTTTGCTCATGTATCAGTGTATCTTATTCATACAGAAAGACATGGAGTTATTCTGTGTAAGACACAGCTATTGATGGGTCTTCAGCACTATACTGTTATCTGCAGGACAAGTGTTGTCCACTTTAAGGAAGGGAAGTAACAGAACACAGAATTACACCACAGAATCATTTCTGCAGCAAGCCTACTCTGTTCTATCTGCAGAAATGACAGGTTTCTGGATGTCCCTGGCCAGTTTAACACTTTGTCCTCTTTGTCTGCATTCTTGAGACCAACAAGCTACATACTCACTGATGGAGGCAGCGTGACCTGTTTTATTTTTCTTCCTGGGGCAATATGCCCTATAACCCTTTATCCCAGTAGTCCAAGTGGTGTTCATGGCATGTAAGCCCAGGAAGACCATTTTGGGGGTTTCTCAGATTCAGTATGAAATGTGGCTGTGTCCTGATAAGACTCCTCACTACCTGCCTGTTACTAATGAACTCACTTTGAATAATGTAGTAAATGAGCTTTCTATTTCCCTCAACTTCTCTTCCAGTAGCTGGTTGATGGCAAATGTTATCATCCCAGCTTCTGGAACTTCTGCAACATAGCATCTGAAATAATAGGCAAATTATACTGTGTTAGATAAGTATTTATTGCTTATAAATTTATTGTCACCAGTACCAATGAATAAATGAGAACAGAAATAAATGAAAAAAAAAAAAGAATTGGGAAATGTGAATGAACACCAAGTTCAGTATAGCTCAAATTGACTCTATGATTCTAAGAAAGTAATTCCAGCTCTAAAAGTTTGTCTTCTAACTCCAAATGCCATTTGCAGAGAAGTTCTCTCTTCCCCTACAAATCTTTCAGAGGATGTAATCGATACTTGGTCATTTTCACATGAGGTTTATAATTCAGGTCCTATATTTGAAAGCAAGATATAACAAATTTTTAAAAATCAAGCTTAAGGACATCTTTTATTTGATTTGTGTTTTTGAAGAAGAAAGCTAAGCAGGTAGTGAGCATACTGCTCTCTATCTCTAAAACTTTAGGTTCTTGGCAGAAAGTGAATGAAAGCAGTGTCCATGCTCATTCAGGTCCACTGCTACACATCATCTGAATTTACAAAGCCAGTTCTGCTGACTGTTCCCTCAGCACTCTAGAGTCTGAAGCAAACTCCTTTGAAGCTCAAATTCCTTTGGTTAATACAAGTTCACATGTGGCACTGCAAAGATGCCTTTGGAAACATGAGAAGGACAATTGTCTCTAAAATACTGAAAACCACCAAAACAGTGAACAGAATGGACTTTTCTTTGTTTATTTCTTCCTTTCTTTTTCTTTCTTTCTTTCTTTATTTTTTTACAAAACAGCGATTTAATATTGCCAAAGCTTGAAGAAAATATTTGTCTGACTAAGTCATGAAGTCTTCACATATTAATCAACAGAACACTTCTGTTGGGGAACTGTTTCCTAGCTGTGACCCCTGACCTTCTGTCAGGAACCCCAGAGGGCTGAGCACTGAGGTTCTGATCTCTGTCATCAGACTAAATTCCAGAACCTATACATTTTAAATGTAATACATACCTAAAATACGTTAAATCTCATCCACATTTAAAATCCTCTAAAGCATTCTTATTAAGTTTCTTGGTTGAATTATTTTGGTTAGATATCCCTAATTATAAAATCAATTTCTTTAAGGCAAAAAAAAAAAACAAAACCAACTTGGATAAAATGGCTTTTGTGTTGGAAAACTTCATGTAATCTGAGCAATGTTACAAGGACTATCAAAGCTTACTTAAAAGACTCTCATGCATATATACATGCATACAAGCTAACAATCCATACCTTGATCTTGGAAAAACATCTTGGCCCATGAGTTGCAGCCCTTTTCCCAGGTTTTGCCATGTTTTTCTTCTGATTCTTTCCAGATGTCTATGCTTTAAATGTCTGACTGCTTTCTTTGCAAGAGAACAGACAGTTGTTATTTAAATTATTTGGTGAACTGTAACAAGTCATTCTTTTATTTATTTATTTTTTTCATTTAAGGTTGAGTTGTTTTTCTTTCTTTCTTTCTTTCTTTTTTTTTTTTCTGGCATACATTACATCCTGACTTGCAGTTTCCCCTCCTTCTATTCCTCTCAGTCCCTCCCCTACCTACTCTCCCCTCCCCCACATCCATGGCTCTCCCCTTTCCGTTAAGGAAAAAAGAACAGCTGCCATTCCAGGGATATAAACTAAACGTGGCATAATAAGTTACAAGAAAGTAAACACAATCCCTTATATCAAAGCTGGACCATGTAATCCAGTAAGAGGACAGTTGTTAAATTATTAAACCAGACAGTTGTGTATTTACTGAACTGTTACAAGGCATTCTTAAATTAAAAAAACAAAACAAAACAAAACAAAACAAAAAAACTCTCTTTGGCTGGGATGACTTACTCAGAGTTTCTATTACTGTGAAAATACCAGGACCAAAAATAAATTAAAGGGGAAAAGGTTTACTTTTGCTCACAGTTCTATATCACAGTTCATCACCCAGGAAAGTCAGGACTGAACTCACAGCAGCAACCTGGATGCAGGGCAGATGCAGAGGCCATGGAGGAATGCTGCCTCCTGCTTTGCTCCCCAGGGCTTGTGTAGATGTAACCTTGTTAAATAAGAAACACAGCCAAATGCAGAGTTAAAAGCCAAGAGGTCAGAGCAATAGATGAGAGCTGAAAACCTTACCCTTCACTGCTGCTGCTGTCTTTCCTCTCTGCAAGAGAGCTACTTCTGTGTGTTTTTTTCTTTTTATAGACTTTCTGTTCTGCCTTCTCATTGGTTGTAAACCCAGCCACATGACCTCCTCGTCACTACCTGTCTGTACAGACCTCCAGGTCTTCTATGGTTGGTACTGAGATTAAAGGAGTGTGTCGCCGTGTTGGCTGTATCCTTGAACTCACAGAGACCTGCCTAGCTCTGTCTCCCAAGTGCTGGGATTAAAGGTGTGTACCACCACCACCCAGCTTCTGCTATAGCTTGCTCTGACCCCAAGGCAACTTTATTAACATACAAATAAAATCACATTTCAATACAAATAAAATATCACTGTATTTCCCCTTTTCTATTTTAATAAAAAGGAAAAAGTTATAACTAATATAAGAAAACTATATATAAAATTACAACAACCATATATACAAGCAATAAATACCTAAACAATGTCTAATCCATTTGCATTTGACAAATTCAAAGAAATAATTCCATTATCTATCCTATATTGGTAAGTCCAAAATGTACCTGATTCACTTTCTATCCTAACTTATATTACTAACAGAACTGTCTTATAACATCTTTCAAATTTATACACTTACACCTCTAGTGAGTTTCTTTTCTGAAATTCTTAACAAGGAAAACTATAACTAACTGATCTTCAACTCCCTCAGAGACCCAAGAAGGAAATAGTACTACCTAATAAAAAATAAAAACAGGAAGTGCATGCAAGCAGCTTCAAAAAAATGTGAGTTGACAGAAACAGCCAGCCCCCTGGACAGTCACCTGAGGTTTCTCCACAGTGTTGGGGCATGATCTTCAGCCTATAGGCTTAGTGTATCTGACAGACTCATTTGTGAACTAGGATGTATACAAGGTCAACAGTTTGACCTCACATTTGGTGAGAGCAGTCCATGTACCAGAAACACATGAATTCCATTAGGGTCATATCATGATTCATGATTTTAAATTCTGGAAATTGTGGAGGTTTTGTTTGTTTGTTTGTTTGTTTTTTAATTCAGCTGTCTATTTTTCTTGGCTGTGTATTTGTGGCTTCATCTCAGCATCCTGTTCTTCTCCACATCCCTCTATTAAATGCCAGTCTACTATTGAGAGGGGTGAGCTTAGTTATTTTTCAAGAATAACTGTTTCATCTGCTGTTCCATTGCACATCAGAAGCCATTGGCCCACTCCCTGTTCAGCTGCCTTTGAAGAAAAGGGCACGACACCTTTTCCAGATTGCAAAGGCCACTCACTTCAGGGATGGTGCCATATTGTCCTGGCTCCAGAAGATGCCTTTTGTTAAAGCCACAACCATACTTGTTTTGGCAAGAATAGGTAGTCCTTGGTTTCATGTCCTGTCTGTCCTGTTTGTCAGCAATTGATTCAAGGAAACTTTGTTGTCCAGTGGCTAACTTTTGTCATAATGAAAGTTAACTCCATATGCAGTTTCTTCAATGCCCATATTTTCTCTGAAGTAGATTGGTACTGCCAGGAGCCGACATGTCTCATAGTCATAGCAAAAAAGAAAAAATTCTAAGTTATTAAAACATTTTAAATGCCATATTCTGTAGATCTCTGAAGGGTTTGAAGATGACCTGTCTATCTAAAATATATCTGTTTGATCTTGAAAACACACCTAATATGACTACAAGTTCAATTGTAATGTCTAACCACTAATTTTCATTTCTATATATCCTAATAGTTGGTAATACTAACATTCAAGGATTAGCAAATTGCATTACATTGTTAAATGAATGGTATAAGTACAATATCTTGAGCAAGATTAGAAATATGTGCATGGCATATTCTAACAATCTCAATCTCTCTATATATATAATTTGTATACAATATAAAACAATCCAATCCAATGTAAAGTATTTAAAACTAGTAATTGTCTTTTTTATTTTTCTCTCTCTCTTTTTTTAAACAAGCACCTTAAATCTACTCTTCTTTGCCTAGCCCTTTTCCTAACTCTTAACAACTTGTAACCAACCCTCCTAAGCAATGAAAACTATCCCAGACCCAAAACCCATTAAAAGACCAAAAAACCACCCGTGCCACACCACCCCTTTGGGAATGTGGGTGTCATATTCTTAAAATTGCTTCCTGCTGTATATGGGTGAAGGTATCTTTATTCTGAAAAAAGAAATTGGGGAGTTAATTGTAGTTAGAGTTTTCCTGCCTGTCCCACAGTCAGGACAAATCTCTCTCACCCACCAGGCCCATAGATGCTCAGACCCAACCAAGTAAACACATAGAAACTTATATTGTTTACAAACTATATGGCCGTGGCAGCCTTCTTGTTATCTACATCTTCTATCTTAAATTAACCAATTTCTATTAATCTTTACTTTGCCACATGGTTTGTGGCTTACCATTACCTTACATCTTCCTTGTCATGGTGGTGGCTGGCTGTATATTTCCACCCAGCCTTTACTTCCCAGAATTCTCTTCTCTCTTGTTCCACCTGTAGTTCCTGCCTGGCCAGTGGCCAAACAGCATTTTATTTATACAGAGCGATATCCACAGCAGTTAATTGTCAAATTCTAGGAAATGTAACTATATTCTTTGTTATCCATAATGCCAAAGTTCAGGGTTTATCTCAAGTCCTTATTCAAGTAGTCTTTGAAACTGGATCATCTCAACTTGCCATCTCAGAATTGCTCTAAGCACTTTGTAGTCCAAAGCTGATCTGTAGAAGATGTTTGTCAGCTTAGTGATACTACTATTGTCCATGTGGAATTGTTGTTGTGGGGCCCCATCTTCTTCCTGGAGATTTCAGTTGATGTTAGGCCTGGCCATGATTTCCTGCAGAAAACTGATAAGAAAACAAAGACATGTATAGGCAGCTAATTGAAGCCTTTTCTCTAGAATTAATTAGTACTTTATATGACCATTATTATTTTAACAATGTTTAGTATATATATATATAATTTTGATATAAAATTCATACTTTAAGAAAAGTTTAAAGAATCAAAGAATTGAGATTAGTAATAGAACAGTCCCTTAATTAATTTGGTTTTTCTCCTGTCCCATGTCAGAAGATGGCTCTTTCTTCTGGTATGATACAGGGAGTTTTCATTTTCCTTTTAACAACATGCTTAAGTTTAAAGAAGTGGAGAGCCATTCTCCAACTCCAAAGTCAGCTTAAATTTTAATTGAACTGGGACTACAAGAAGACCAATAGTGTTAATTTTTTTAGAGAAGAGCAGAAACAAACCTTTAGGATGATTTATGAAATTTTGTAGATGATATACTAATAGGCCATTTTACTCTTTTTCCTGGGACAGATGATTTGTCCTTTTTCTTCAGTTGTCTCATTTGTCCAGTGTTCTTCAGATTCCTTAGCCTTCATTCTCCTAAAAGACAAAAACAAAAACCCTTCCCCAAGACTAATTTTGGGGAGGTTCCCTTTTGGCAAATTATATCTGATAAAATGAAAAGGCATGTATTAATGGTATAAGTATAATTGGATGGTCATGTTGGTTGATGAACTATCACCTCCTCTAATTAAGAGGTCTCTCTTGTTCAAATCGGACCTTTATCAATTTTGATGGTACCCACAGCTTATCTTCTCCTGCAGAACAAAAGCAAAAGCTTGTCTCCAACATAACACATATCCTGGTATCCATTCTGAGGTCAACACATCCTTGAAGTACATAGGCTGATTTAATTCTGTAGTTTTTTTCTATTATCCAATGTCTCTCTGTAGCTGTTGTTCCTTTCTCATTAGCACTGAGAAAATTCAAAGTTAATAGAGCATTGTGCAGTCTATTTCTGGGGTTTTTTGTTACCCCTTTCTGTTTATTTATCATGTCCTAGAGTTCTGTTGGATCTTTCTATAACTGCTTGGCCTGTAGGATTATGTGATATACCTGTAATATGCTTTATATTATAATAAGCAAAAAACTATTTCATTTTAATAGAGACATATGCTGGAGCATAGTCAGTTTTAATTTGTGCAGGTATACCCTTGATGGCCATAACTTCTAGCAAATGAGTAGTGATTACAAAATCAGCTTTTTCAGAACTCAAAGCAGTTGCCCATTGAAATCCTGAATAAGTATCAATAGTATGGTGTACATATTTCAATTTTCTAAATTCTGCAAAGTGAAATACATCCATCTGCCAGATTTCATTCCTCTGAGTACCCTTTGGGTTACATCCTGCTGGTAATGGCGTCTGATTGTAGAAGGAACAAGTAGCACATTTCTTCACAATTTCCTTGGCTTCTTGCCAGGTTATGGGAAAATCTTTTTTTAAACCTTTACTATTGACATGGTGTTTTTTATGAAATTCAGAGGCCTCCAGCACATTTCCTATCAATAATTTATCAATCTCATCATTACCTTGTGCAGACCAGTATGGGATTAGATGTGAGTTATATATAAAGGATGATTCCTTTCCCTGATTGTATCTTGTAATTGAATAAATAGTGAAGTTAATTCTGAAGCATCAGGGATAAATTCTGCAGTCTCAATATGTAATACCAGTCTTTCAGCATACTGAGAGTCAGTAACTATGTTGAAAGGTTCTGAAAAATTCATTAATACCAACAGAATAGAATACAATTGCAATTTTTGAACTGAATTATAAGGACTTTGAACCACTTTACTTAAATTTTCTGATTTGTAACCTGCTTTTCTTTATTTGTTGGCATCTGTATAAAATGTCCGAACACCAGATATGGGTTTTTCACATACAATTCGAGGCAAGATCCATTCAGCTCTCTTTATAAGATCAATTCTATTGCTTTGGGGATATTTGCTATTAATTTCTCCCAAAAATTACTGCAAGCTCTTTGCCAAGGTTCACTTTCTGTCCATAATATTTCAATGTCCTCTTTAGTTAAAGGTACAACAATTTCTGCTGGGTCTATTCCTACTAATTGATGAAGTCTCAATTTTCCTTTCAAAACTAAGTCAGCTTTTTCCACATAAGTTTTTAATTTTTTACATGGTTTATTTGGTAAAAATATCAATTACAATATAATATCTTCCCTCTTCATTAATATTCCTGTAGGAGAACACCTAGAATGTAAAATAACCAAAATGCAATACAGCTTTGGATGAGTACAATCCATGTGTCCTTCACGTACTTTCTTTTCTACCAAGGCCAATTCTTTCTCAGCTTCAGGTGATAATTCTCTTGGACTATTTAAGTCCTTGTCACCTTCTAAGGTTTTGAACAAATTATTCAGTTCATCATTTTTTTTTACCCCAACAACAGTTCGTAGATGAGAAATGTCTCCAAATAATCTTTGAAAGTCATTAAGAGTCTGTAGGCGATCTCTCCTAATTTGCACCTTTTGAGGTCTAATTTTTTTGTAGCTCTATTTTATATCCTAAATAATTAATAGAATCTCCTCTTTGTATCTTTTCAGGAGCATTTGTAATCCCCAGCAAGGCAATATTTCTTTCTTCTTCAAAAATTCTTTCTAAAGTATCTACATTTGAGTCAGCTAGTAAAATATCATCCATACAATGATAAATTATAGATTTAGGAAATTTTTTATGTATCGCTTCCAAGGGTTGCTGTACAAAATATTGTCACAGGGTAGGACTATTCAACATTCCCTGTGGGAGGACTCTCCATTGAAATCTTTTAACTGGTTGAGAATTATTGAAAGTACGCACCATGAAAGCAAATCTTTCTCTGTCTTTTTCTTGTAAGGGTATTGAAAAGAAACAATCTTTTAAATCGATAACTATAAGAGGCCATCCTTTAGGTAACAGAGTAGGCAAAGGAATTCCAGATTGTAGAGAGCCCATTGGCTGAATTACTTTGTTAATTGCTCTAAGGTCTGTTACCATTCTCCATTTACCTGATTTTCTTTTTAATAACAAATACAGGAGAATTCCAAGGGCTGGTAGATTCTTCAATATGCTGAGCATTTAACTGTTATTCTACCAGCTCTTCTAAAGTCTGGAGTTTCTCTGTTGTTAGAGGCCATTGATGATCCCATACGGCTTGTCGGTTGACCATTTTAAAGGTAGAGCTGTTGGTGTCTTTGGAAGATCATCAGTTTTTGTGCCCTGTTCTTGTATAATATGGATGGCTGCTGACCACTCATTAGAATAATACCTTCTAATATTTCTCTCAGAAACATATGCTAGTTTATGATTTGTTTCTGAGGTTGGAGGGATGTTAATCTGAGTATTCCATTGTTGTAACAGGTCTCCACCCCATAGGTTCATAGCTATGTTAGCCACATGTGATTTTAATTTTCCTCTCTGTCCTTCTGGACCTACAATTTTGAGCCATCTTGCACTCCGTTTCACTTGAGATAATGTTCCAATTCCTAACAGTTGTACATTTACCTCCTGAAGAGGCCAAGATGGATGCCAAAATTCTGGTGCAATTATGGTCACATCAGCACCTGCATCTACCAGACCAGACAATAAAACACCATTTAAATTTATTGCTAATTTTGGTCTTTGTTCACTTAAAGAAGTTTGCCAAAATTTTTTCCTTATGGTTTCTCCTGAATTTTCTGTTCTCTCTGTCTCAGTTGTTCCATTACTCTGAGTACTCTGGTTTATTCCAATAGGCATTTGATTATTTAGTTGCTCTGAGTAGGGGTCTCCTCTACAATTGCAGGAAAGATCTGAACTGGATTCACTATAGGGGCCTGCCTGAGGCCCCCCTGGGAGTTTCCCAAAGACTGAGACAAAGTATTACCTTGTCTGTCCCTTGTTGATCTACATTTGTTGGTCCATTGTTTTCCCTTACCACACCTTCTACATACTCCAGAAAGATGGGGCATTCTGTTGCCATTGTTCCTTGAAGAAACATTGTTTCTAGAAGTGCCCTGTTTACAGTCCCTCTTCAAATGTCCTTGCTTTCCACATCCAAACATCTGACATTCCTCAAACCTCTTGAAATTGCTTCTCCTACCCACATATTATCATGATCATGAGCCTCAACAGTAACCGTGTCTCTAATCCAATCTTCCAAGGGTGCAGATCTTGCCTTTAATGGCCTGATTATTCTCTTGCATGCTGCATTTGCATTCTCAAAAGCCAAAGATTCAATTATTATCTGGCTAGCTTCTGAATTTGGGACCATTCTATTTACTGCTGAAGCCAGTCTTTGTAAGAAATCTGTGAAAGATTCTTTTGGGTCCTGTATAACCTTTGTAAATATCTCAGTTTTCCTTTCTGGTTCCTCTACTCTGTCCCATGCATTCAAGGCTGCCATTTGACATAGAATTAGAGTTTGGATATCATATAAACATTGTGTTTGTGCCGCAGCATATTTGCCTTCTCCAACAAGCTGATCCTGGAAAACTTGTATACCTTTATCCCTACATTGTTTTGCTATGTTTTCAGCTTCCTCTTTGAACCACATTTGCTACTGGAGCTGTTGTCCGGGTTCCAGAACAGCCTGTGCCAGCTCCTGCCAGTCCTGTGGTATAATCCTATTATAAGCTGACCAGGAGTTTAACATTTGCTTTACATATGGGGAATGCATGCCATAAGATACTATTGCCTCCTTAAACCTTTGTAAGTCTAACATTTCAACTGGACTCCAAATATTTTGTGTATTCACTTGACCAGGTAGCTGTTGTATGGTTACTGGATAAATTAAGGGTGATTGTGTGAAAACAGGCTTTCTTTCTGTAACCTTATAATCCAATCCGGAAACAACTTCACTTAATTTCTTCTGAAAGAATATGAATTTCTCTATAATTCATTTCAACAGGTTTAACAAGTTCTAAAATTTTTATCCTGGCACTTAAATTGACTATCTTTTTAAATAGTAAAATAAGGATAAGAAGAGTAATAATGTGCACAATTTGATCAACATTAATCTTTTCATATAGTTGTTCCATTGTCAGACTGCCTAAAATTTCAAACAAAGCCCAATTTTCTTTCAATGTACACATAAAACACATTTTTTTTAATGTGGAAAAAAATCTCTTTTAAATAGTTTCCTTTAAAATATCTGATATAATTGACTTACCAATTCTGAGTAGAACAGTAGAAATCCGAGGGAATTTCAACACAGCTACCTAGTGTCCAAGGTGGGAATTCAGAGAGAGAGAGAGAGCAAGAAAGCGAAGCCACTTTCTAGCTAAAAGCTTGAATCCAATCACTTGTTCCCGCCTGAGCCAAATCGAGCCTGGGCTCTGGCTTCCTTAAGCTCTGTTGACCATTTGCTCTGGCGTTTCAGCCAAAAGCAGTCTATCTGCAGTTGCTTGTAGCTACTGCTCCCACAGGCCTGAGTTGTTCGTAGCACCGGCTTTTTAAAGAAGTAACTCCAGCTGCAGTGATAACTGCTTGTAGCTAAGGTAGGTTGGGCCTGAGTCCTAAGCTGAGCTAGGCCCCCGCTAGGCCCACCTAGGCCTGAGCTAGGCCCAAACTAGACCTGAGCTAGGGACCCGGGCCCGCCCAGGTGGGAAGCCAGACCCACTGCCAAGCCAAGTGGTTTTTAAGTGAATTTTTGCCACGTTGGGTGCCAATTGTAGATGTAACCATCTTGTTAAATAAGAAACACAGCCAATTGTAGAGTTAAAAGCCAAGAGGTCAGAGCAATAGCTGAGAGCTGAAAACCTTACCCTTCACTGCTGCTGCTGTCTTTCCTCTCTGCAAGAGAGCTACTTCTGTGTGTTTTTTCTTTTTTATAGACTTTCTGTTCTGCTTTCTCATTGGTTGTAAACCCAGCCACATGACCTCCTCGTCACTGCCTGTCTGTACAGACCTCCAGATCTTCTATGGTTGGTAATAAAATTAAAGGCTTGTGTCGCCATGCTGGCTGTATCCTTAAACATACAGAGATCTGCCTAGCTTTGTCTCCCAAGTGCTGGGATTAAAAGGTGTGCACCACCACCGCCCAGCTTCTGCTATGGCTTGCTCTGACCCCAAGGCAACTTTATTAACATACAAATAAAATCACATTTCAATACAAATGAAATATCACTGTAGGCTTGCTCATCCTGCTTTTGTACAACCAGACGTGTCTGACAGGAAGGCACCAGCCACAGTAAGCTAGGCCCTCTCACCTCAATCATCAATCAAGAAAATGCACCACAGGCTAGACCATCAATCAATTATCTGGGACATTTTCTCAGTTGAGGTTCCCTTTTCCTAAATGGCCCTAGCCTGTGTCACATTGATATAAAACTTTCCAGCACAGTTGTGTAGGTGGTTCACTGGGTAACATGTTTGATTCCTAAGCTCAATTTCAATTCTTAACAACCAAGTAAAGAGCTGAGCTTATCTGCATCTGCCTGTAATGCCAATACTGGAAAACCCAGACATTAGGATCACTGCAGTATGCATACCTGGCACTCTAACCAAATGAACAACAGACAAATTCAGTGAGGAAACTCCATTATAAAGCCTAAAGTGTAGCATTCTAGAGGAAGACACTCAACATTGACTTGTGGCCTCCATAGTATACACACCTGTATATATGCACTTGCACCTGCACACATACTTACATATATACACAAACCCATACACACTGTATACACATACACTAACACACACACACACACACAGAGAGAGAGAGAGAGAGAGAGAGAGAGAGAGAGAGAGAGAGAGAGAGAGAGATGTTGTGCAATATTTTCTTTGTCTATTGATAAATAAAGCTTTCTTCCTGGGTGGTTGTAGCGCATGCCTGTAGTCCCAGCACTTGGGAGGAAGAGGTAGGTGGATCGCTATGAGTTTGAAGCCAGCCTGGGCTACCAAGTGAGTTGCAAGAAAGGTGCAAAGCTACACAGGGAAACCCTGTCTCAAGAAAAAAAAAAAAAAAAAAAGCTTTGTTGGTGTCAGAGGGCAGAGGTAGCCAGTAGTTAACCATAGAGGTTTGGAGGACTCTAGAGAAAAGGACAGTAAGTGGTAAGGCAGGGCTGAGATAGAATCTTGGCCCTTTTGGATGGAGAAATAGAAGAGGTAGAAAGTCACTGGTGGCTGCTCCCTGCTCTTCTGATCTTTCAGGTTTTTACCCCAATATCTGACTCCTGATTTTTATTGGTAAGATTAATTAGATTTAACCTTCATTTGGCATTCAACTTTTGGGGCATGAATTCATGAAATAGCCACTTGCCAGTGGCTTTGCAGCCACTGGCATCCACTGGAGCTGCATGTGGAAACTGCAGCCCATGGAGTCACTGCAACACTGGCTGGCTTTCCCTTTCTTTCCAGAGCCCTCTGAGCAAGTCTGAGATCTTTCTGTTGCAGCCTCTCAACAGCAAAATCCACCAGTCCCAAACTCCATGGGCACCTGGGCTCCAAATTCCACAGGAGTTAGTGCTTTAAGACTGGCCAGCTCTGCCTTCAGGTAGCTCTGCACTTTCACTTCCTGTTGGTCACACAAGATGCTTCCTCATGTTCCCCTGTGTCTGCTTTTCAGATCATTGGCTCTTTTGTTCCTTTTCCCTGTGGGTTGTTGTCTTTCCTTAAACCCTGTCCTCATGCTAGTGACTCATAATCAGTGGCAGCTGTCCTCACCCTGCTGTGTACCACCTGTGTTCTCTGCTCAGCCATGCTACACAGCAGCAGCCAGCCTCATACTTCACCATCATCCTCAGTAGATTGAGATGATTGGGAATTCTTAAATGGAGGAATAAGTTTTTTAAAATGAGTTTTTTCCCATGTTAAAAAAAATGGAAAAAACTATTACAGTGAGGTAGGTATGTATTGGTATGATTACTCAATGGATATTTTAAAAATGATAAAAATGGAACAATTAAATGAGGGGATAATTAACTTAGTTGTGATTTACATAATGTTAATTATAATCATTATTAGGTTGATAATTCTTGTTTTGTCCCTCAAAAACTGGCTTGATATGAGTGCCAAGATACAGGCCTTAGAAAGAGTTACCAAAGAAAATATTTTCATTTTGTATGGTAAATTACAAGCCTTAGAAAAACATACTACAACATATAATAGAGATGTTCAGACAAAGACATAGGAATTTAAAGGAGAATCAACCTCACCATTACATTATAAAATTAGAGAGGAGCAGCCCAAGGTTGCCAAACAACCAATGTTAATTTATCTAGTCACCTTACAGGAACAACTGCCAAATGACAGGCATCACCAAGGCTTTGTGTGAATTGACTGGATTCCTGTGAAAATATAAGATTTGAGGGCATTTAAGGAAGGAATAGTCTTATAAGGTATGCATTTACCTTTGTGTATCAGATGTTAAATTCATGGTCAACTAGTAACAGAATTATCCCACACAACTAGAGAAACATAGTTACAGCAGTGTTGGAACCTGGTCCTCAATCACAGTGGAGGGCCTGGCAGAAAAATGATGCTAGGACCATTTAAAACAAAGTAGGGTTAGAGGTATTAAAGTCTCCACTTCTTGGAGAGTAAAATTATGCTGATATACAAAGACAATCTCCATATGAGGACCACACTCTGGCTTTACACTACACAGCAGCCTTGAATGCTTGGGGCAGAATTGAAGAAGTTGGAAAAAGAACTGAGTCATTTACTAAAGTTATAAAGGGTCCAAGAAACCTTCATTGATTTTTTTTTTTTACAAAGATTGACTTAGAAGGTAAATAGAATGATACCAAATTCTGAATCTAGACAAATAATAATTGAATCTCTGGCTTTTGAAAATTTAAATTCACAATGCAAAGGGGTAATTAGGTTTTAAAGGCAAGATCATCACCCATAAAATAGATCTGAGATACAGTCAATATTGGATCTCATAACCATGATGATGCTTATATAAGAGAGGTGATTTGCAGAGGCTTGAAGAAAACTAAAAATGTCAGGTGTTTTAACTGAGGCAAACAAGGTCATCTAATAAGGGACTGTAGAAATGGCATTCCTAGAAACAATGTTTCTCCTAATACAAACAAAAGGAAAAGGCCCCTGCATTCTGGGGTATGCAATAGGTGCATCAAAGGCCAACACTGGACCAATGAAAGCAGATCAACAAGGGACAGGCAAGGTAACCCTTTGCTATCAGGAAATGCCTTGGCTTTCCCAGGCTCATGTCAAATTTAGTTCAGTCATTCCCTGTCACTTGGCTAAACTCCTCCCCAGAGCAATTCAAGGATTTAATGCCTATTATAAAAGACCATATTGCTCTGATCATCGAACAGCTTTAGAAGATAAAACAAAAATATCAGGAGAAATCATAAAACAAATACTTTGGCAAACTTGAATAATCAAAGACCAAAGCTAAAAATATAATAAATTATATTTTAACTGATGGTCTTGTAGGCAGACACAGGCAGATGTAACAATAATTGCACCAGAACCTTGGCACCAAATTGGCCTCTTCAGAGGTAAATGTTCAGCTTTAAGGGATTGGAACTTTATCTCAAGTAAAACAAAGCTCAAGATGGGTCGAATGTATAGGATCAGAAGGACAGAGAGAAAAATTAAAGCCATATGTGGCTAATATAACAATTAATTTATAGGTATGTGAATTGTTACAGCAAGGGAATACCCAGACTAAAGTTTCTCCCATCAGGATCAAGCTGGAACAGGGACAGAGTGGGAGGGCAGGCAGGAAGATACCATGATAGATGAGGACATCATGGGAATAGGAAGAGGCAGGGTGCTATGGAGGCCCTCAGGAATCCATAAGGCTGACCCCACCTTGGTCAGCTGGCAGTGGTCCAGAGGGTGCCTGGAATGATCTACTCTGGTAACCAGCCTAGCAAATAACCTATCTGTCATCTTAGAGCCTTTGTCCAGTGACTGATGGAGGAAGATTAAGAGATCCATGGCCAGGCATGAGGCTGAGCTCCGGGAATCCAATTGATGAGAGAGAGGAGAGATACTGCAGGAGAGGGAAGTAGAGATCATTATGGGAAGATGTGGAGAGATGACCAGCCATACTAGTGGAAGTCCATGAACTGTGAACTGGTGGCTGTGGAGCCCCCATGGGACTGCACTAGGCCCTCTGGATACAGAAGACAGTTGTTTGGCTCAAACTGTTTACAAGACACCCAGGCAGGGGGGTTGGGATCTGTCCCTGGCCTATGGGCAGGCTTCTGGAATCTGGTACCTGTGGTGTGACACCTTGCACAGCCTTGGTGCAGTGGGAAGGGGCTTGGACCTGCCTAGGCTCAGTGTACTTGGCTCTGCTGATTCCCCATGGGAGACCTCATTTTAGGGGATGTGGGGATGTGGAGTGGCTTGGGAAAGAGGGCTGCAAGGTGGGAGGAGAGAGAAGGAGGGGGGGGGAATCTGTGGATAGTATGTGGAGTGAGTAGAAAATTTCTTAATAAAGAAAAATGAAAATAAATTCCTCCCATTTCATAAACAAACTATAAATTAACATAAGCTCCTGAAAAACATATTAAAAGGCATTATATAAAACAGTCACTGACCATTCAGATTATATATAACGAGAGCACAACATAAAGAAAGCTGACCTTTCAAAGGTACCAACAGCCCTACAATTAAAGTGGTTAACTGACAAACCTGTCTGGGTGGAGCAATGGCCTTTGACATCAGAAGAATTATAATCCTTAGTACAGCTGGTATAGGAGCAGTTAAATGCTCAACGTATTGAAGAATTGACCAGTCCTTGGAATTCTCATGTATTTGTCATTAAAAGGAAATCTGAAAAACAGAGAATAGTAACAGATCTAAGAGCTATTAATAAGGTGATTCAGCCAATGGACTCTTTACATCCTAGAAGTCCCCTGCTTTTTCTATTACCTGAAAGATGATCTATTATAGTTCTTTAAAAGACTGTTTCTTCACTATACCTTTACAAGATAATGATAGAGAAAAATTTGCCTTCCTGAGGACTACTTAAAATAATTCTCAGCCTATTAAGATATATCAATAGAAGATTCTCCCAAAAGATTTGTTAAACAGCATCACCATGTGCCAATATTTTGTACGACAGCTGTTGGAAGTTATTTATGCACAATCTCACAATCTATAATTTACCATTATGTAGACAATATCTTATTTGCTGATTCAAATATAGATATTTCAGAGAAAATGTTCTAAGAAGTAAAAATAAAATTTGTCTTGTTGGAAATTACAAATTGTTCCTGACAAATTACAAAGAGGAGATTCTATTAATTACCTATGATATAAAAAAGTTTACAAAATTCAACCCCAAAAGGTACAAATCAGGAAAGATCAATTGAAGACTCTTAATGACTTTCAAAAACTACTGGGAAACATTAACTGGCTATGACCCATAATTGGATTGGCAACTCAAGAACTAAGTAATTTATTTCAAACCTTACAAGGTAACAAGATCTTAAATAGTCTAAGAAAATTATCAGCTGAAGCTGAGAAAGAATTGTGTTTGGAAGAAAGGAAATTACAGGATGCACATGTGGATCATTTGGATCCAGAGCTTAATTGCAATCTGGTTATTTAACCTTCTATGCATTCTCCTACAGGAATTTTAATGCAGATAGAGGATAATATCTTAGAATGGATATTTTTACCAAAATCATTAAACAGAGTAAAACATTAAAGACCTATATATAAAAGGTTTTGGAGCTCATTCTAAAAGAAAAATCGAGACTTCAACCATTAGCAGGAATAGACCCATCATAAATTGTGGTAACTTTTACTATGCTGAAATTTCCTCTTTACTAGCAGAAAATGGACATTGGCAAAATGTTTGCAGTAATTTTTTGGGAGAGATTAACAACAAATATCCCCAAAACAAAAAATTCAGTTTAAACAGAGAACTAACTGGATCCTTCTTCACATTGTTCAGGGAACACCAATTTCTGGAACACCTACATTTAATACTGATGCTAGCAAATCAGGAAAAGCAGGTTATAAATTAGGAAATTTAAATAAAGTGATTCAAAGTCCTGATGATTCTATTCAAAAGTCAGAATTACATACTATTTTCATGGTATTATACTTTCCAGAACCTCTTAATATAGTTATTTACTCTAATATGCAAAAAGAGTTGTTTTACATATTAGAACTGAAGAATGTATTCAGCATCATAGAAAACTGGCCTTCTCATTTACTTAGTTACAAGAAACAATCAAAAACAGAAATCATCCCTTATATATAATACATTATATCCCATACTGATATTCAGGCCCTCTGGCACAAGGTATAGATGAAATTGATCAACCATTAGTAGGAAATGTGCTAGAAGCCACAGAATTTTGTAAAAAACATCATGCCAATAGCAAGGAAATTTTTTCCATCACTTGGCAACAAGCCAAGGAAATTATAAGGGAATGTCCTACTTGCTCTTTGTATAACCAAATTCCACTACCTGCAGGATGTAGCCCAAAGAGTACTCAAAGAAATGAAATTTGGCAAATGGATGTGTTTCATCTTGCAGAGTTTGGAAAATTAAAATATGTATACCACACCATTGATAGATATTCAGGATTTCAGTGGGCAACTTCTTTGAGTTCTGAAAAGGCTGATTCTTTCATCACATATTTGTTAGACGTTACAGCCATCATGGGATACTTGTACAATTAAGACTGGTAATGTTCCAGCATATGTCTGTGGTAAAATGAAACAATTTTTTTGCATATTACAACATAAAGCATATTACAGATATACCACACAATCCTACAGGGCAAACAGTTATAGAAAGATCTAATCAAACTCTAAAAGATATGCTAAATAAATAGAAAGGGTAATAAAGACCCAAGAGATAGATTTCATAATGTTTTATTAACTTTAAATTTTCTAAATGTTAATGAGAAAGGAATGACAGCTGCAGAGAGACATTGGATAATTTTTAAAAATACTGATGAATTAAATCAGCCTGTATACTTTAAATATGTGTTGTCCTCAGAATGGAAACCAGAATATGTGTTACATGTTTTGTTTTTGTTTCCACAGGAGAAGAAAAGCTATGAATATCAACAAAATTGATAAAGATTATATTTGAACAAGGGAGACCTATTGATTAGGAGAGATAATAGTTCATCAATGAGGGTTACCATTCACTTTAAGCTAACTTATAAGACTTACAAACACAGCTTGGCGGTGGTGGCACATGCCTTTAATCCCAGCACTTAGGAGGCAGAGGCAGGCAGATCTCTGTGAGTTTGAGAACAGGCTGGTCTACAAAGTGAGTTCCAGGACAGCCAGGTTTGTTACATAGGAAAAACCTGTCTCAAACAAACAAACAAACAAACAAACAAAAAAGACAAATACATTTCACTTGATCAGATATAACTTGCCAAAAGGGAGAGTCCCCAAAGTTAGGGTTGTGGCAGGGTTTTGTTTTTATTTTTGTCTTTTCAGAAGAATGAAGGCTAAGGAATCTAAAGAACACTGGATAAATGAGACATCGAAAGAAAAATGATTAATCATCCAGAGAAAATGTCCCAAGAAAAAGAATAAATGGCCTAATGATAGAGCAAATTTCCAACAGGAGAAAGCCTGATCTGACCTAGTCTGGTGATCAGATGGTCAAACACCCTGATGGTTGGGCTGAAACTCTCATCCAATAACTGATGGAAGTGGATGCAGAGATCCTCGGCCAGGCCCCAGGTGGAGCTCCAGGAGTCCAATGTCGAGAAAGAGGAGGGATTATAAGAGTGTGAATTGTTGAGACCAAGATTGGAAAAAGCACAGGGACAAATAGCCAAAGGAATGGAAGCACATGAATTATGAACCAAAGGCTGTGGAGCCCCCATCTGGAGCAGGCCCTCTGGATAAGTGAGACAATTGAATAGTTTCAACTATTTGGGAGGCATCCAGGCTGTGGGACCGGGACCTGTCCTTAGTGCATAAGCTGGCTGTTTGGAACCTTGGGCTTACACAGGGACACTTTGCTCAGCCTGGAAGGAGGGGACTGGACCTGCCTGTACTGAATCCACCAGGTTTAAATGAATCCCCAATGGAGTCTTGGCCCTGGAGGAGATGGAAATGGAGGGGAGGGGCTGGGGGGAAGGTGGGAGCCGGGGCAGGAGGGGGGAGGACAGGGGAACCCATGGCTGATGTGTAAAATTAAAACACAAATATAATAAATCAAAAAAATTCATATACCTTCCCAAACATTTTTTCTGCTTTTCTTTACAAACATGTAATGCAAAATGGTCTTTTTGTAGTTCCAATTCAATTAAAAACTAAGCTAGCTGGAGAGTTGGAATGTGGCTCTCTCCTTCTCTATACCCAATCATCCTTGGTAAAGAAAATTCCAAAATCTGTCTCATATCAGAAGAGCCACATATTATGAGATACACAAAAAAAAATTAAAGGTCTATTCATTGCCACTAGTGTCATAATCCATTGGTTTTCTTTTGACTCTTTAAAACTTATCTTAAGGTATAAATATTATCTCAAAATTTATAAAATTAATATATATAAATTGAAATTTTGTCATGATATTAATAGTCATATAGAGTACTAATTCTAGAGAAGGGCTTCATCCTACTTCCTATACATGACTTTGGGTTTGAGTCTCTATCAGGTAACTAGGAATTAAGTTTTGTTCTTTGGATGTACATAGAAAAGTATGGTCCTTTAACATCTTTGAGATCTGCTGCATATGACAGGAAAAACCAAAAAAACTAAACAAAAAACACACCACCCCCCAAAAAAAAGAAAAAAAAGAAAATCTAGATTAAAGACCAGACACCTAGACAGTTTTACACATGGTTATTTATGACCTATATATTATGTATGTACAAAAATGTTCCTCCCTATATAGGTTTTTTGTAGATACGTGTATTTATAATGTATTGCAGAAAGGTGACTTGAGCTCTGTTCAACTGTAATAGCCTCATCAAACCATGTTTTGTCTTGAAAGTAGGATCGTTTTAATCACCATTGAGGTAGTCTGACTGTAAATGGCCCCCATAATCTTATAGGAAGTGGCACTATTAGGAGGTGTGGCTTTGTTGGAATGATTATGGCCTTACTGGAGGAAGTGTGTCACTGTAGTGGTGGGCTTTGGGATACTTTTTAATACTTAGGATACTGCCCAGTGTCTCAGTCTACTTCCTGTTGCCTGTAAGATGTAGAACTCTTTGTTACAGCTGCCTGCATGCTACCATGATGATAATGGACTGAATCTCTGAACTGTAAACAAGCCACTTTAATTAAATGTTTTCATTTATAAGAGTTGCCTTGGTCACAGTGTCTCTTCACAGACTAGAAACACTAAGTAAGACCATCATCAGAGTCTTTTAATTTCATATTTATTCTAGAAAATCATTTCAACAAACCAGTATGATTTCTTAGCAGTATCCACAGCTGAGTTTTATGAATATCCTCTGAACAATGCCCATTTAACAAGCAATCTTGAATGGCTCTAAGTTTGTCTATGTTTTTAAAATATTTTGAAAGGTTATCAGAGTTGCAAGTCCCAGTTGCCTCTGAGGGATTATATATGATCATAGAACTCTTTACTGCCTTGCAGTGCAATCAATTCTTATTTAACACTTACTACGTGCCAGTCACTGCACGAAACACCAAGCCTGAAGAAAGAACAAGATTAGTTTGCTTTCCTATAGAGAAGTGAAGTCGTTTAAGATGCCTGAGTCACCAGAGAAAGCTACTTGGACTCAGATCCCTAGGAACCTATGTTTCTGCTGGGAAAGATAAATTTATTTTTTTTCTTTTCCTCCTTTGACTATTTTTTTTTCATTTTTCTTTATTAGGAAATTTTCTGCTCACTCTACATATCACCCACAGATCCCATCTCCTCCCTCCTCCCACCATGCAGCCCTCCCTCCCAAGCCACTCCACATCCCCACATCCCCCAAATTGAGGTCTCCCATGGGGAATCAGCAGAACCAAGTACACTGAGCCTAGGCAGGTCCAAGCCCCTTCCCACTGCACCAAGGCTGCTCAAGGTGTCACACCACAGGCACCAGATTCCCAAAACCCGGCCTATGTACCAGGGACAGATCTCGATCCCCCTGCCTGGTTGCCCCCCAAACAGTTTGAGCCAAACAACCATCTTCTGTATCCAGAGGGCCTAGTCCAGTCCCATAGGGGCTCCACAGCCACTAGTCTGCAGTTCATGGGCTTCCACAAGGGGATACAAATTGGAAAGGAAGAAGTCAAACTTTCACTATTTGCAGATGATATATGTGTATATACATATATATATATATATATGTATGTATATACACATAAGTGACCCCCAAAATTCTACCAGGGAACTCCTATAGCCAATAAACTCCTTTAGTAAGGTAGCATAATACAAGATTAACTAAAAAAATCAGTAGCCTTCCTATAAACAAATAATAAATTGTCTGAGAAAGAAATCAGAGAAACATCACCCTTTACAATAGCCACAAATAATATAAAAAACCTTGGGGTAACTCTAACTAAGCAAGTGAAAGACCTGTATGATAAAAATTTTAAGTCTCTAAAGAAAGAAATTGAAGGACATATCAGAAAATGGAAAGATCTCCCATGCTCATGGATAGGTAGAATTAACATAGTAAAAATGGCAATCTTACCAAAAGCAATCTGCAGATTCAATGTAATCCCCATCAAAATCCTGACACAATTCTTAATAGACTTGGAAAGAACAATATTTAACTTTATATGGAAAAACAAAAAACTTAGGTAGCTAAAAGAATCCTGTATAATAAAGCAATCTCTGGAGGTGTCATGATCCCTGACCTCAAGCTCTACTATAGAGCTATAAGAATAAAAACAGTTTGATACTGGCATAAAAACCAACACATTGACCAATGGAATTGAATTGATAATTTTTTAAGTAAATATACACTGGGATAGAACAGAAACATATAGGCTGAAGTACAATTTACTTACTGTGGAAATAGGAAAGAAAATTTATAGGCTAAATGTGAAAATTATAGAGACTGTCTAGGAATCTCTCAATAGTAGTGATTATTATTGATTCATTTCACAAATATTTATTATGGCTTTACTAAATTCCCATCATAGTAGTAGATGTTAGGGATCCAAAGATGAATAGTTTGTGCTTTCTCTAAAGGTCTCAGAAGCCATTGAAAGAGATAGATAATTAAGTGGTATGCTGATTCATAAGAAAATGGCCCACAAAGGGAGTGGCACTATTAGGAGGTGTGGCTTTGTTGGAGTAAGTATGGCCTTGTTTGAGGAAGTGTGTCACTATGGAGGCAGACGTTTAGGTTTCATATATGCTCATACTACACCCAGTGTAACAGACCACTTCCTGTTGCCTTCAAGTGAACATATAGGACTCTCAGCTACTTCTCCAGCACCATGTCTGCTTTCACACCAGCATGTCCCACCAGGATTCTAATGGACTAAACCTCTGAAATGTAAGCCACCCCAATTAAATGCTTTTCCATTGTAAGAGTTGCTATGGTCAAAGCATCATTTCAAGGCAATAGAAACCCTAACTAACACAGAAGAAGTGGGGTATGGTTGATATAGGCCTAACTATGCTTTTGTTTCAAGGAATTTGGACTTTGGTACATTGGATTAAGAAAGCAGTGGAATGTTTTAAGTGTTGCTTAATGGTCCATGATAGTGGGTACATGGAAAATTCGAACTGTGAAGGCCTGGCTAAGAGGTTTCAGAGGGGTAGAATATTAATTTGTGCCCTGGATCATTCTTGTGATATTTTGTGAAGAATACAGCTGTTTTTTCCCTTGTTCAAAGAGTCTGCTTGAAACTAAAACAAAGAGATTTTCATTAATTCCATTGCCAGAAGAAATCTCCAAACAGCCTAGTACAGACTCTGTCATAAGGTTATTAGTGGCAACTCTAATAAAGATTTATAATGTAAAGGAAGAAAAACCAAGAAGAAAGAGGAGTGGAATGGAGCTAAGTCCTGTGTTCAAGGAAATAAACAGATTAAGAAATGGAATAAAGGGAGCAGTGACCTCAGGGCAAGATCCCACCCAGCTAAATTTCCAACTTGTGAAAAGAAATTAAAGAAAAACATAGGTAAAGTTGTGGTGGAACACACCTTTAAGAAGAGCTAAAGAGCTACTGCTTAAGAATTCTTGTTGCTTGGCCAGGGTACTGCACATTGGATCCTAGCATTGGCCAGAGGATTGTGCATGGGACCCCAGCACACACATCAGGTAGCCTTCAAACACCTGTAACTCCAGCAAGGGATGCCAAAATCCAATTCTGGCTTCCATAAACAATTGCACACAAGTGCACAGACACATAAGTAAATGAATATTTTTTAAAAAAAATGATAGAAAGCACAAGTTTATAATCCTAGTTTTATCATTTCAGAGGGAGAGGCAGGAGGATGGTTATAAGTTCAAAGTGACCCCAGTCTTCATGATGAACTCCATGCTAACCAAAGCACACAGGGTGAAACTTCCTCAAAAAGAAAAAATATATAACAGTTGTAAAATTAATCAGTGTTACTGGAATTGACTCTTTAATATTAACCAGAATACTATGCATGTCTGAGCCAGACTGATGTTACATGCTAACTATTTTTGTTAATTATTATCTAAACATTTTGATTTCACTCTGCACATCTCTTCAGTCTCCTCATTTGTTCCCTTCTCTTGCTTTACATAGATTTAAGTTTAATGAGACAGTCCAAGGCTATCCTAAGCTTCTAAGCAGAGACACTGAATGGCCAACAGGTGCCTTGAGTCACCATTCAGAGTGCCCTACTGGCTACATATGTTAGAGGTTTCAAGCAATCCTCCAGGTCAGCTTCAGGTCACTTGGTCATCTTCTTGATATGAAAAGACAAGTGTCCCCATTGAGTGTAACTCCAGCACAATGTCAATGCTGAAGATTCATAGGCAGCAATGGAAGAGGTCAAGGGATGCACCAGTATGCATGACCCATATCCATTTCTGTCATCACTACCATGTCTTCCCCCATGCTTTTCCATCGCACTGGAACATTCTGCTTTCTCTCTTGCAGTATCCCACTGACCCCTCAAAGTCAAATATGTATGCATGGGTGTGTGTGCATGTGTGTGTGGAGGGGAGGGGGACACATATGAACTCAGTTGAAAATATCTCAGGTCCTAGCCTTTTTCTTTGTTTTTTATGTGTTTTTGCATGTAAGATTCTGAATTACTATTTCATTCTGATTAATTCATTTTGGTTTTATGTGCTTACACTGAGGATCAAGTCTAGGGTTTTGTGCATGTGAGAAAAGTACTCTATCATTGAGCTATCTTTACTTTTTTGCAATCTATTTAAATCAAATTAAATTTTGATGAATCAATTGTGTTTAGGAATTCATCCATTTCTTAATTTTTTACAGTATTTTAGTGTGTAATTTCTCATAATAGTTTCTTATGATCTGCTGTGGAATATTCCTCATACTGTGTAAATATATGTCACTGTGATTAGTTTAATAAACAAGATGACTAGCCAATAACTTAACAGGATACAGTTAGAAAGGAAAGACAAACTGAGAATGATGGGATGAGAAAGGACAGAGTCTGAAGAGTCACCAGCCAGATGCCCAGGGAGTAGCAGATGACTTTGTCATGATAATAAAGGTACCACCATGTGGCAGAGCATAAATAGAAATATAGATTAATTTAAATGTAAGAGTTAGCTAGTAACAAGCCTGAGCTATTCATCAAGCATTTATCAATAACATTAAGACTGTGTTTGGTAATTTGGAAGCAGCTACTGGGCTGGAGAATGGGCAGTCAGGGTAGGAAAGCTTCCTACTAATTATGGCAGCCCAATGTGGGGCAGGAATTACCATAAAAGACCTAAAAATGTATTCTATACACAAAAATGGACTCAAGTGCAGCTTCATGGTAACTGTCTTTTCTCTGGTAGGCTCTGTTTGCTGGCAGCAAGAAGAGGTGCAGCTCCTTTAAGAGATGGCTTTCTGGCTCAGTGCTAGCAACAAAACTGGGCAACTCTTTTGAGAGGCCATACTGCCAAACACCTATATGGTGTTTATGAGCAGCCAGTGGCATGCTACTCTGTGTCAGGGTGGACCCAGAAACTTCCCCGATTTGAGGCAGTAAACACCGCTCCCAAATCTGGTAGAAAATATGCCTCTGCCATGAGATTAGACTCTCAGGGGACCGCAGGGGAGAGCCAATACCAGCACACTATGATCTAACGGGTTTTGTTGTTGTTTTTGTTGTTGTTGTTGTTGTTGTTGTTGTTGTTGTTGTTGTTTTGCTCATGCAGAGAGAAAAGGTTACAGATGTGCAGTAAGGACAGATTCAGACAAAAAGAGCCTCTACACACTCACAGTGTTTATAGGCTTGAGAGAGATGAGAACAAGTATATCCAGTCTTAGATTAAAAGTAATAAAAGTAAGTCCTTAAAAAGGGAAGTAAAGTCATGACAGTGAGACATATCTGGTCAAATGGCCTCCAGATAGGTACAGCCTAAGATTCCCTACTTGTCTATTTCTGAGCATGGGCTCTCTCCTCTCATCTTAGGATTCCTCCCATCTCCCAATTACTAGAACTATAGGCCTAAAAGTTCCAAATGTAACTTTTGTTGAAAATTTCTAAACTTTAATGTCCCTAGTTTATATTTGTCACATCAGATTTCCACTTGGCTGACAGACAGCATCTGGGCTTGCTGAAAGCTGAGGAAAACCAGTCTGGCCTGTATGATTGCTCCCTCCTGCTAAAGCTGGCTCAGCTAACCAGATGCTTATGATAAATGCTCAGTTGCTTAGCTTTTGGCTAGCATTTCAGCCCTCCTGGGTCTTAATAACAATGCCTTAGCTTCAGCTAGAAGTAGTTACAGAAGAGTATATGCCAGCCCTTGCCCCCACAATGGGCTGAAATGCTAAGTTAAAAGTAAACTCCTTGATGTAGGGGACAAAACAGCTACCCATAATTTCAATTGGCATACCAGGAAAGTGGGCCACGACTTATCAATTGGTAGATTCATTATAGTTCTACAATAGGGTAGGGCATTTTGGCCTGCTTTATACAGAACAAAGAGGTATTATATGGCTTTAAGAAAAAAATGTTTCAGCTGGGTGGTGGTGGTGCACCCCTTTAATCCCAGCACTCAGGAGGCAGAGCCAGGTGGATCTTTGTGAGTTTGAGGCCAGCCTGGTCTACAGAATGAGATCCAGAAAAGGCACAAAGCTACACAGAGAAACCCTGTCTCAAAAAAACAAAACAAAAAAAAAAAGAAAAAAGAAAAAAGAAAAGAAAAAGAAAAAATTTTCCTATGTAAACCATGTGGGATGATAATCTGACTGTATTCAAAGAAATATTACAAAATTGAGATGAGATATAAAATAAATAGCTGCACACACACACACACACACACACACACACACACACATGCTAAATGAATAAATAAATAATCCCTCTAAGACTATGTACAATGAGATGTCTCTCTAACTCCTGATAAATAAAACTTTAGATGTAAAATTGTTGGGTTTTTTTTTTTAACCTTTATTGTTCATCCACTTCATTATAAATGGCTTTTTTTTTTTCGGTCTTTTTAACTATATTGTTTCTTTGCTCTTTGGGAATTTATAATTCATACACTGTGATTGGATCAAATCTATCTTCCATTCCCTCCCTTCCAAATTCTTTCAGGCTGACACCCACTTCCTGTACTTCCTCCCAACTGCCTTTACCATTTTGAAAAATCCAGAGTCCAGTTAGTTTTCCTGCTTATATACTTTATAAAATAGTTCTTATTGTGGTATTACAGACTGTTTTTGAGTGTCCATAGCATTGAGAGAGTAGGTCATCTGCCCTCAGTTATAACTCCTCCATAAGTCATACTTCCTTACTGCTATACTTAATTGTTGAAAATTACATTTATATTTCACAAAAATAGAAACTCCAAGCTCCTACTACCTCTCATACCATTAACCCCACAAAGATACTCAGTATGTGCTCTGCTAATATTTACCCAAGTGTTAATGTAAGGGTAGCCCATGTGCTCCAGCTGCCTATGAAGCACTTTCCATCCATAGGATGGAAATTAATGACAGATCCTCCCTGGTGACAGAGCTAAGCAAGGCCAAGGGTATTTAAGACAGCTTGAAAGTTACTGAGCTGTGCATGCAGAATTAGGCTGTGATTCCTGAAGCTTGTTCTGGCTATCAAGGCATTTTCTGATATTGCTGACACTAAAATGTAAAAGACATCCTATGCTTGAGAAATGTTAGGTAGTAAAAGAAAATCAATCTTCGTCTTACTTGTTGGACTTATTTCGGAAAAGTGTAAAACAATAATGTGTTATACTAGAAAATTTCATGCTGTTTTAAAAAAAGAAATTAAGCATTTTGAAACTTGAAGTTGAAAAGATCATTTAAAAAATTAACAGAAGTCCTTGTAAAATACACTTTAAAATTTCTTTGAAGGTTTTAATTTAAAATTGCATCAATCAAAACTGAAGGACATGGCTTGACTTCATTGTTTTCTCTTCTCAGGAAACTTGAGAAGCAATACAAATCTTAAAGGTGCCAGCTGCTCTCCTCATCATCTCTGTGGCACTAAACCACTTGAAAGCTACACTTGTCAGAAAGTTGGTAACCTAAAAATCCCTAATTTTAAAAAGCATGAGGAAATTAGAATTCAACACCACTATGTAACTAACAGTCCTTGTATTGTTCAATTTCTAAGTAAATCTTACCATGAACAGTACTTGAAGGGGAAGGTTTCCCAATTCTGCATTCTTCCAGGACAAAGTCAGTGACTGAGGAATGACTGGTAGAACTTCTTAGAGATGGGCATGGATAGCAACATTTTTCTGGAACTTATTAGAACCTACAGGGGCAAAACCAGAGTAAGATGCCAGGAGAACTGACAGACAGTCTTACTGTTTGAACCCAACTGCTATGGGATGGTCCTTGTATATGCTGTGAATATGTGTTGCTCTCATTAGTTGGTAAATAAAGCGGTTTTGGCCAATAGCCAGGAAGATTAAGATTAGGTAGTACAATCAAACTAGGGATGAAGAAGTGTGGAGTCGAAAGGAGCCAGTCAGCCACTGGACAAGCAAGATGTATTAGAACACTGATAAAGCCACAATACACATGGCAAAACATAGGTTAATAGAACTTAAGTTGTAAGAGCTAGTTGGTAATAAGCCTGAGCAATAGGCCAAACAGTTTGTGATTAATAGTAAGCCTCTGAATGACTATTCTAAAAGTGGCTGCAGGACCAGGCAGGACAGAAAAGCCTCTGTTTCCACTCAACAGTGAAAAAAACTGAAATGATTGAACAAGACATTGCTTTTTATGTCAGTTGAAATTTTGCTGCGTATTTTCAGGAGTGTGTTTGTTTGTTCTTCTTCAGAAGATTCATGAAATGTCCAAACTTCTACAACTCCTGAAAACTGAAGCTATAAAATGAAAGATTTTAAGAAGTTAAATTTCAGAAATAGTTAAAAAGTTGTTTGCTATTTGAAGGTCATTCCATGTCGTAGCCATACAGAGATAAAAGTTCTACACATGATGACTCTGAGCATCTGTGGATGTAAATTAGCAATGCCTGAAATATTGTCAGTGTGTAGACTGTACATACACATCATCAAGATTTCTGAAGAAGGCTTATTGGAAATATCGAAGGTAAACAAAGAAAACTAAAAGTGATTCAAGGAAATCTAGGGTCATTAATGCAGCTGGCAGCATAGTAGCGATTATAAGCTTCAGATGGAAACCACTAAAAACTGTAATTCTCCATCTATTTAAATGATTCCTGAGACCAAACCCATGGATCTGATTTAAACAAAGTAACAAGAATTTGTGCCTAAATCAGTTTTGCTCCATATATTCTTTTTTTAAGCTTTTAAAAGAAGCATTTATTTGTAGTATGTGCATTACAGGAAACACAAGAAGCCAAGAACAGCCACCTAGTCACATGCATCTCAGCTTGATGTGTCCTTCTAGATGCTGCAAGTGTACACACATTTAGGGTTTTTAGTTGGTGAATATTCGCAATGTGGGGAAAAGCATGGTACATACTGTATAATCTCAATTCCATATATTCTTAAGAGACCAAATGTAACCACTCTTTGACAGCACAAAGAACTAAATACACCTTTGAAAAAGAATGTAATTTAAGTCTCCCAAAAGAATTATTATCATTATCTGTTTCTTTTTCTCTTGGGTATTTGTTCTTGGGTGAAGGTCTGTGTCAATGTGAAGACATTTCTACAGCACTAGCTGTGATTAATAGCAGGAATTATTAGAAAATGGTTTTTGTCATCTGAAGACTTACCTGGTTTCACCCAGTGTTCTCTGAACTGACTGTAATTTTCAACTGGCTTTTTCATGGCTAAAAATAACTGTAAAACCAATATAAAGTTTCCAATAAGCAGAACAATTGAATCATGATGGAAAATTTCACAGCATTACCTAATGTTTCTTCCAGTGTCCCCATTTATTTTCTTCAAGTATATACAGAGATTTGTTAAGCACTTTTACCAAATGTGTCTGTGGGTTCTCACATCTTATACAATGAACTTTACTCTGAAATAGAACTATTCACGACATTACTATCTGTCAGATTATTTTTGTTTTCTCATAATTGTTTATCTTCTGTTCACTCACAAGATGTGCTTGAAATGTCTTTTAAAGCATTTCTTTATATCAGTCCCATTTTGGACGATGGGGGATACATACATACTCACACTCACACTCAATCCTAGTTTTATCACTAGCAGCTCCAAGTAATAGCTGCACACCTCTATACAGAAATGTTAATATAGACAATTTATTAAGAAAAAAATACCAGCCACTGAAGCCATGCCAATCTGAGTGGCTGAGCTGCCACCTGGGGCCAAGATAACGTGCAAGCCCTGGAATGTGGACGAGGACCATGTGGTAGGTATTATGTTCCCTGAAATATTGTGTGTTCCCCGAAATAAACATATCTGTGGTCAGAGAACAGACAGTCACTAGAACAAAGCCAAAAATGGTGGCTAGAAAATGGGTCAGAGCAAGCTATAGCAGAAGTTGGGTGGTGGTGGGGCACACCTTTAATCCCAGCATTTAGGAGGCAGAGCTAGCCGGATCTCTGAGTTCAAGGCCACTTTAGAAACAGCTAAACATGGTGAACCACACCTTTAATCCCAGGGAGTGGGGGCAGAAAGAGAAAGGTATACAGGCATGAGGACCAGGATCTAAAAAGTAAAAACATGCAGTTAATTAGGCATTTGGTTGGTTAAGCGTGCAGGCTTTGGAGCAACACAGTTCAGCTGAGAATCATTAGGATGAGGACTCAGAAGTTTCCAGCCTGAGGAAACAGGATCACCTGAGGAACTAGCAAGGTGAGATAGCTGTGGCTTGTTCTGCTTCTCTGATCTTCCAGCATTCACCCCAATAACTGGCCTCGGGTTTGAGTTTCATTAATAAGAACACTTAAGATTCATGCAATAGGACCATGTGTGAGTCTGTGGTCCTTCAACATTGGGGTCTGTGTTGATGTCTGTGGCTCATGGTGCCACCAGTGATTACATGAATGCCCAGGGTCTAGGCCACAACCTGTGGCCAGGTTGGTGCCCGAGAGCTATGGCACTACCAGGGCTATTCAAATCTGAATAACCATGGTGTCATGTCTGGGTTTGTAGCCCTACCATAGCCAGGGTCTGTGTTGATGTCCATGGCTCCTGACACCATGCAAGGCCAGGCTGATGCCAAGGGTCTGGGCTGCCACCTGGAGCCATGTTGGTATCTAAGTGTTGTGGAAATTTTGCCATTCAGTCTCATGACCAGTGGAATGGAGCAGTTTGGCCCAATGGGCATAGTCTTCTCTGAAGGTACATGACCTTTTAAGAACCAGTGGGGGAGGGTCCTGGTCTCTTAGACTGTGGAGGGCTTCCTGACCCCATGACCCAGTGACCTTTTCTGGACCTTCGCCAGCTCTCCCTGGTGAATGAAGAAGCATTGCTTCATTCTGTATTCATAAGTGTACTGAATTGATTTCATCCTTTAATCTGTCTGACCTAATCCAATATTTCTGTATCTTGCATTATCCAAGGGCCACTCTGCTGCAGGGACCATGCTGGTCAGAGTGGCCTGTGCTAACTCCTGGGGCTATGGTGATATCTAAGCACAGGCTGCTCCAGACCATTCTGAGTCCATGGTCTTAACAAAGTTGGGACCTGTGATGCCCATGTCCTGTGTTGTCACCAAAGGTCACACAGATGCCCAGGTTGCAATCTGTGATCATATCGATGCCTGTGGGCCATGCTGCCACTGGAGCCATGTTGATCTGGAAGTCCTGCACTGCCACATAGTGCTATAGTGCCATCCATGTCCAGGTTGCTGTAGTGAACCATTTCTGAGACCATGGTCCAGCAGCAGCCAGAGACCTGTTTAATGTCTGTGGCTCTTGTTGCCACTGGGGACTGAGCAGATGTGTGCAATCTGGATAGCCACCTGAGACCATGTTGGTGTCCAAGGACTTTGCTGCCACTGGGACCATGGTGACATCCTGCTGCTGAGGGCATCTCTGGTTCTATGCTCCTGCTCTAGTTAGGGTCTGTGATGACATCCATTTTACCACAGGGGTTAATAGGAACAATATGTGTTGAAATCTGATTGCTGGCGCTCAGTGAGCCCTGCTCATCACTGGCCCTGTGATAGGTTAACCTATCCCTCACTGGACACTGTAACAGATTTGGCCTCTGCATTCCAGAGAGATGTCCCTACCCATCACTATGGGCTTTTGAGATCTGGCTCCAATGTCATGGGCCTAGGAGAACTGTCTCTGCCCCTCACCTGAGGGGTTGGTCTCAGTGGCCCAGACCAACCAGCTTGTCTACCACCCTGACCTACATCCTGGGCCTTGGGTTGGCCCACCCTAACATCTATCCCATCTATGACCTGCTGGAGTGCATGGAGATACTTGTCCTACAGAATAATAGTTATAGGATCTCCCTGACTCTGGGAAACAGAAAGATATCCAAGAGGAGGTCTGTAGCCAGAGTTTTCTTTGGTCCTGTGCAGGCCTGAAGTCTTGCAGCTGCTTATAAAATAATCACTCAGAGGCTTACTATTATTTACAAACTGTATGGTCTATGGCAAGCTTCTTGCTAGCTAGCTTTTTCATCTTAAGTTAACCCATTTACTATTAGTCTGTGTATCGCCACATGGCCGTCCCATTACATGGTGCTCCTAGGATGGCGGCTTGGCTTCCCTCCCACTCTTCCTTCTCCTCTCACTGTCTCTCTTGGATTTCCCTGCTGGTCTTTAAGCTGCCTTGCCATAGGTCAAAGCAGCTTATTTACTAACCAATAAGAACAACATATATTCACAGTGTACAGAAAGACATCCCCCAGCAAGGGTCCAGTGATGGCTGTGTGCCAGAGGCCCTGAAGCAGAACAAAGACTCACTGCAATGAACATTTTGCTGGTGGGGCTGATTGGACAGAAGGGTAAACTGTGTAGCACACCACAGCTCCTGGTAACATTAGCATGAATGAAGAGATGTTGGAAAGACAGAGGAGTGAGGTAGAATTATGTATTTGTTTGTTTTTTGTTTTAATTAGCTTGGGGTGGGGACATTTTGCAGCATTGAGGGGAGGATATGAGGGACTGGAAAGTAAGGATTGGGGTACATGATGTGAAATGCTCAAAAAGTGAATAAACAATTATGTTTAAAAATACCGAAAGGGGAGATAGCATCTCTTGCACTGACTTTGTCACCCTTACCCGGCACTCCAATGATTGTTTTGAATAGTTGTGTGCATTTGCTCACCATCTTCAGATGGAAGCTTTCTTGGGGGAAGCAATACTGCATCTAAGACACAAACTCAAGATTTTGGTGCGTTTTTCATGAGGAATGGTGGTCCATGCAGCTAACTCAATATGATAATGTTTTATTTAGATAAGGTAAGGCGCTGTTATTACCCTCTAACCAGTTCTCAAAGTCCAGCCCCACTTGCTTGTGGAGAACTCTACAGTCTGCTCCCATCACTGTCAAGAACATCTGCAGAGATTGCTCTGCATTGGTAGATCGTGTTCTCAACCGTCTTAAATCTATCAGTTTTCAGGTTCACAGACCAACTTCTAGTCCCAGATGTTTTGTAGGAAAAGTAATGTTATTTAAAATTAATGTCTTGTGTTTGGAGACACTGGCAAAACTCTTTAAAGCATTAAGTCATTTCTTTGAAATGCGGCGTTTATATATGTTATAGCTTCAAAGAACAGATAATATCCCTGAGATGAATGCAGATGAAAAGTGTAGATTGCACTGGGTGTGGTGGCACACACTTGTAATCCCTGCACTAGAGAGGGGAGGCAGGAAGATGATGCTGGTCTGAGATTAAAAAGTGGGAAATCGCTTCAAAAACTGAGAATGTTAAAACCAACCTGTGGGTTCCACAGTGGGCTTCCTTTCACTACTGACTGTTTCTAAGTACCAAAGAACCTGTGCTTTTAGAGTGGGAGATAGTCTCCTTCATGAGGGTGAGCCCCAGGCACTGGGGGTGAGCGCGTGTCTTGAAGATCAGAAACATCAGATCCCCCAGAACTGACGTCACGGGGGGGGGGGGGCAGCAGGCGGGGGGAACCAACGCAAGAGCAGCCCATGCTCCTAAGTGAGCTCTCTCCACCCCCATGACCTTTCCTATTGTAGGACACACACAATTTTGGGAAATCATAACAACATGAAGGTAACTGCAGAAAGCCCTTCAGTTCTGTTGCCCACTTTCTCTTCACTGAAGTTTGGGTTTGGACAATCCCCCAAGGTGTTAAAATCTTAGTCTGCAGCAAGGCGCTCTTGAAAGGTGATTGAAATATTAAGAGGTGGGGCCTAGAAAGAGGAAGTTGGGTTCATGGTGATAAGCCCTTAAAGAGATATGAGGCTCTTTGGCCCTTCCATTCCTCTCTCAGATTCCAGGTCAATATGAGGTCCCCACCTTCTTTTTTTTTTTTTTTTAAGGGGGAAGATTTTAATTAATTAATTTATTTATTTATTTATTTATTTATTTATTTATTTATTTATTTTTCATTTTACATACCAACCCCAGTTCTCCCTCCTTTCCCTTCTCCCGCCTCCTCACCTCCCTCCCACTCTACCCCCATCCACTCCTCAGAGTGGGTAAGGATCTCCCATGGTAGTCAACAAAGTCTGGCTTACCTAGCCCCTCCCCATTGTATCATGGCTGAGCAAGGTATCCCACCACAGGGAATGGGCTCCAAAAAGCCAGTTCATGTACCTGGGATAAGTCCTGGTCCTGCTGCCAGGGACCCCACAAACAGATCAAGCCACACAACTGTCACCCACATTCAGTGGGCCTAGTTCGGTCCCATGCAGGTTCCTGAGCTGTCAGTCCAGAGTCAGTGAGTTCCAACTAGGTCCCCAACTTCTTTCCTATGAGTTTCTTCCCCAGTGTGCTGCATAGACACAGGTCCAAAGCCACAGGGCTGAGTGATCATTGCTGGAGACCTCTGCAGCAAAATAAGGCTTTCCTTCTTGGAAGTGGATTGGCCTCAGTTCCAGTAACAGAAACTGTCAACTTAACTCTCCCATGAACATTCTGGCTCCCTTGAAGAGCTTTTAAGATTCTCTAGCAGGTAGATGTTCTTTCTCACTTTACTATGCATAAATAACCACAGGATATTGACCTCCATCCCTCATATTTTGTTTCATCATCCTCCCCATCTTTAGGGATTTATGCTATTTTTATATTATGGAATTCACTACCAAGGGAAGAAAAATGAGGAACAGAAAGAACTAGTTTTGGTCATGCTGTTGTCGTGAACCATGGCTTGTTGTTCCTTAAAATCTCTTCATTCTTTATCATCACAAAATAAGATGAGTTCTGTGTCAGTTACTTTTCACTGTTGTGATAAAACACCACAAAGCAACCTGTAGAAGACAGAGTTTATTTTTGCTTATGATTCTAGAGAGGTAAAAGTCCCTCATGGCAAGGAGGCATGACAGCCAGAAGCAGCCATGGTGACTGGAGCAGGAGGTTTCACATTCTCTTTTTTGTTGTTGTTGTTTGTTTGTTTTTGTTTTTTTGAGACAGGGTTTCTCTGTGTAGCTTTGCGTCTGTCCTGGATCTCGTTCTGTAGACCATGCTTTCCTACAACTCACCAAGATCCGCCTGCCTCTGCCTCCCAAGTGCTGGGATTAAAGGCGTGCGCCACCACTGCCTGGTGGTTTCACATTCTCAACCAAAGCACAAAGCAGTGGGAACTGAAAGTAGGTGAGGCTTTTACCAATTAATGCCAGCCTGGTAATGCACTTCCTCCACTAAGGAGGCACCCCTTTCCTCCCCAAGCAGAGTTACCAGCTGGAACCCAAATGTCCAAATTCCTGAGCCTAGGAGGGACAGTTCTTTAACAAACTATCACAATTTGATTTTGTTTTTAAGGTGCACCTTGAGTTTTATTAATCACAATTTTTTAGCAATAGTCACACTTTACAACTTTGTACATTTTTTTCATTTATTTATTTATTTGTGGGTGAGGAAGTACAAGAGAAGAGGGAATGGAACAGCCTGCAAGAGATGGTTTTCTTTCTTGGTCCTAGGGACCAAAACCACCTTGTCAGGCTTGGCGCCAAATACCCCTTTCCACTGACCCATCCAGCTGGCCCCTGTTAAATTGTTTTACTCTAAGATGATTTTGAACATTAATACCCATGAGTTCTGAGGACACATGAGTAAAATGAACACTGGGCCCAAGAGGCCACCTGCATATAAGAAGGTAGTTTTTTGAGGACATTTGGTACTTCATCCAGCCTTTATTTTTATTTTATTTTATTTTTTATTGTAAGTAGTATATTCTAGCTTGTTGTTGATCCCAGGGTCTCTGACATACTAGGCAAACATTGTACCAATGACATATAGTGCCATCTCTACAAAGGGCCTTTAAAAGGCTTGGCTTTCTCAAATATTTGCTTTTAAGAAACTTTCATTACCAGATTTGAATTTCTAGGGGAACAAAAAGTTCCCCCCATCTTTGCTTCATGATTTTAAATAGCCAGATTAAATCTATCAGTAGTGTTCTAACAAAATGATCAAATGTGTAACATGATTAACAAAGAAAGGATTGAAAACAACAGATGACACATCAATGAGTAGACTAACTTTGGAAGCATCATGTCTAGAATTAAAAAAGAGAGTTTGCAACTCCTAAATAGGCAGAGAGGTATGTCTTGTACATAGAAAAGATAAATTTAAATAAATTATCCCAATGTAACACAACTCTGTAAATTTTCAACTCTAAAAATACCTCTAACATTGAAGCATAAATTCAACAAAATTGAATAGTGTTTCAGGGATGGGTAAGTTTTAATGCTATTTGAAGATATGTGAGAAATATACTTGCTTTCATTGAGTTAAAAGAGAAAATGCTGTTTGAAAATGAAGACATCTTTAAAGTTCAGTGTGGGGTCACCATAGTCTTTCCTGGGAAAATCCTAAGTGCTACCCCAATGTTCTAATAATGCTATCAGTAAATATTTTTATCATGAGTAAAATAACTTTTGAGGTCCTTAAGGATAAAAAAGAGTTCCTATAGTATTCTCATGATTCAAAAAAACCAAAGGCACACTCTGTCATGGCTTATGCAGGCCAACAGAAAACTCATTACAGCTTAGTTTTCAGTTCCCCATCATTCTCAACCCCAGGACTTCTGTGCACATCCACGCACTCGCTTTTCTTCTCTTTGAGCTTTGTCTCTGCAAGTTCAGTGTCTGAAGACTCAATTTCCCCAGGGAGCTGGCGCTTCCTCATGAGTATTAGAATGAAGAACGCTGGGAGAAAGCTTGATCCTCTAAGTGCTGCAGGCACGCCAATGTAAATGTTCCTATGGAAAACAGCTCATCTGTATCAATATCATTCTTAATGAATTCAGTGGGAGCTAATTTTCTATATCCTTACAGATCATTTATTCTTCAAAGAAAAACATCAGGTGATTACTTTGCCCATGTACTTTATATAATCTATTTTGCTGAGTTATTAAGTCTGCTTATTAGAATGTCAAAATTTTTTCCAACATAAAATCTTAAACACATTTTCTTCATTTTGGTGATGGCTAGCTTTCATTGTCAACCTGACTGGATGTAGGATCATTACAGAGAGACATCTCTGGATGTGCCTATGAGAATGTTTTCAGAAGGTTCCTAACACAGCATGAACCATGACCAGCCCCCTCACACCCTGCCAACATTCATCCTCTCCCACTACATCACACTCAGCCATAGTTCTACCATGATCATATAGTCTCTTAAATAACGAGCCAAAAAAAAAACAAAAAAACAAAACAAAAAACAAAACAAAACAAAACAAAAACAAAAAACCCCTATATCAGGTTAAGGGAACCACTCTTTTCTCTTTTCTATTTTGTTTGCTCTGGTTTTGATTACACAAGTCTAAAACACATGTACAGAACAACATACAGTCACTTTTAAGGACTTCTACTCAGCATTTTTTGCTGTATTACACCAATAGATTTTTTTTGATACTGGAATCATCCTGTATCTAAAATAAGTCATATTACTCATTTGTATATTTAGTAGATTCAATTTGTTAATTTTCATGCATAAGCTTGCTTTTGTAATCAATTCATGTATCTTATAACATGTTACTACCTTTAACTATGTGTATGTGTTGGGTCTCTGTGTAGATACGTATCCACGAGTCCTGGATACCTGGGAGTTGGAGTAACAGGGAGTTGTAGGCTGCCCAATGTGGGTTATGGGAATTAAACACATGTCCTCTGCAAGAGCAATGTGTACTCTTAACCCCTGAAACATCTTTTTAGCCCCAAATCCTTTCCATTTGCTGAACTTGTCCACTTTAAGCATGAAGACTACAGGAGCTTTCTAAAACAAATTAGGTAATTTTCACTTTCATCTTTTCTTAGAAGAACTTGTAAACTGTTAAAACATTTATTCTTTGTAATTTGATAAAATATGCCTTAAAGTTTCCAGACCTAATAAATTTTGGAAATTTTTGACATATGAACATTTCTAAATTACTATGAAAATTTCCTTCATTTTCTCAATATTTATAGTAAAATCTAGTGTGATGAATTGTGTTGTCAACTTCATACAATCTATAATCTCATGGGAAGGAAGTTTTAGTGAAGGACTGTGTGGATGTGTGACCTGTGAATGCATCCTTGGGAGATATTTTGATTACATTAATTGAGGTGAGAAGACCCACTTCATAGTGGGTGGTACCATTCCTTAGGTAGAAAATCCTAAACTATATAAGCCTATTAAAAATGATCATGATGACTTTTTATAGTGGAGAAGTATATGTATAGTATATATGTATAGATGCTTAATACCAGATATAAGTCTAGAAATACAATTGAGGTTTTTTTCTAGATGGATAATAGATTAACAAATATCATAGTTTATTTTCCTGCCACAGTTATAAAAGACCATGTCAAAACCAATTTGAGGGAGAAGGGGTGAATTTGCTCACAATTCTAGGTTACAGTCCACCATTCTGGGGATGTCAAGGCAACTAGAACTTTAACCAACACAGACACACAAACAGAAGTAGTTGAGGCCTTCCACACTTTTACTATAGACACGCCAGCCTAAGAATGTGATAGCAGCCACCCCAGCTGCACACACGTGGGGACAGGGAAATAGCCAGCACCTTTTCTTTCCCAGAATTTTTCAGTATCCGCCTCACCCAGAACAGAACTGAACTGGGTCATACCTTGAGAGAGCTAAATTTCCTTTTGGCTGAAGCAGTGTTAGGAGCAAGGAGAAGCACAGTATAGTCTACAGCAAACAAAGTTTCTCTTTGGGCTTTTTTGGGCCTGCTGCCCTATAGGGACAGCAAGGTAACAGCCTAAGTCTGGCTCAAGGTCAGCCTGTCATAACCCCTGGGTGTAGGGCAACAGTGAACCCACAATTCTTTCCTATACTGTTAGTGACAGGGCCTGTGTAGCACTGAGAATGGTGGGAACCATGTGGGTAACTGCCTTTCGTCTAAACAGAAGCATGAAAGCACACAACTGGATGCACCCAGATCTCAGAGGCCAGGCCCCTGGTCTGCTGGGTCTTGGGGTTAGTGGTTTCAGTTATGTTGATGTGTGACAACATCTTCCCGCTTTGTGAAACTCTCTTTGTACCACAGTCACTCTACTGAGCTATGTCATGTTCATGAGGCAGGCAACCACTAAGTGCAGGGGAGTATAGTATCTATGGGTTCCCGGATATGAGACCATCTGTCAAATTCAGGCAGCAGGCCCCTTCTCAAGGAGGCCCCTGGCAACAGCACCAGGCATGCTGATAAATTGCAAGGGCCATCCACAGATTTGGGTTCTTATTATCAGGCTGCAAGCATGAGAAGTCTGTGACCTTTCCAGGAGCTAGAACATCAGAATCCCTGCTGCTTGTATGCACTGGGACTACCATACTGACCCCCTGTGGATGGGAAGAGTCCTCCTCTCTATTCATAGATATGGGATGGTAGGGGCCAAGAGATTTGTTTCCACCAACAGTGCCATTGTTCCTGGTCTCTGCATCTTGCTGTCCTGTTTATCTAGTGTTCTGTTATGCTAGCTCAGCTCCAGATGCAGCTCTCCCCCTACTGCTCCAGGGCCTCTACACAGACACCCTGCTCCCTTTTAAAAGTATTACAAAGGGTTAGGTTAGGAAACCCACTCATGACAATTGCATCAAACACTTTAGAAATAATGGGAAATATTAAAATATATAAATAAGGAAGTTATAACACCCATGTGCATTCTTAAAATGAAGCCTAATATAATCTTATCACTCAAGAAAATGTTAGATAGGAATGGGGACATTTTATGCACTACAAAAGTAGGTCTTAAAAATTATCTTTACCTTTGAGTCTGAGAGATGGTTCAGCATTTAAAAGCACTGGCTGGTCTTCCAGAAGACCTAGGTTCAATTCCCATCACCCACATGGCAGCTCACCAACTGCCTGCAACTCTACCTCCAGGGGAATCTAACACCATCACACAGACATACATGCATGCAAAATACCCATGCACATAAAGTTCAACTAAATAAATTTAAAGATTATCTTTACCTGAAGTTATTTATATCATACATCCTGCATGCCCCTGGTTCACCACATTTCAGAGTTCCCCAGTGTAAACAGGTTCTGTCTATCAGGGCACCAAAGTAAATAGGTGCTGGAATGCCAGCTGCAGTGAGGAGAAAGAAAAACAGCCCATTGCCAGGAAGAGAGAAAAGAGAGAGATGTGTTATTTTATTTGGAAGTACCTCCAGTTCCCTTTTAAATAAAAAAACAGCTTAACAAAATATGAATCAATGCCTCTGCACTTTTAGAAATTATAACTTAATGTAAAGTTTCTAGATCACAACAAGTGAAAACTATGTATAAGATGCTAAGAAAGTACCTATTGAGTTCACAGCCATGAGCTTCATGTATTTTCTGAAATGTCTTATGCTGGTTTTCTATACATCTAACTAACAGAAACATTTTCCATTTTATTTTATTTCTGAATCTACTAAAATATCAAAATTGTAATTAAGTTCAAGTAAGCTCTTTAAAGACAAGGGGAACTATTTTCATGTCTTCAGTTACCTCATTCTCAAACTAATTACTAATTCCAAGTTGCCATTTCTTCATTTCTTTTTTTTTTTTGTCTTTTGCATACTATATAATATTCTTTTTTTCCTTTTTTATTATATTTGTGTTTTAATTTTACACATCAGCCATGGGTTTCCCTGTCCTCCCCCCTCCCACCTCCACCCCCACCTTCCCCCCATCCTCTCTCCTCCATTCCCATCTCCTCCAGGGCCAAGACTCCCCTGGGATTTCATTTAAACTTGGTAGATTCAGTACAGGCAGGTCCAGTCCCCTCCTTCAAATAGCTGAAAGACATTTAAGGAATTGCTCAACATCCCTAATTATCCGGGAAATGCAAATCAAAACGACTCTGAGATACAACCTTACACCTTTCAGAATGGCTAAGATCAAAAACACAGAAGACAGCTTATGCTGGAGAGGATGTGGAGCAAGGGGAACACTCCTCCACTGCTGGTGTGAATGAAAGCTTGTACAGCCACTTTGGAAATCAATATGGTACTTCCTTAGAAAATTGGGAATCCATCTCCCCCAAGACCCAGCTATAGCACTCTTGGGCATATACCCAAGGAATGCTTAATGATACCACAAGGGCATTTGCTCAGCTATGTTCATATCAGCATTGTTTGTAATAGCCAGAACCTGGAAACAACCTAGATGCCCTTCAACTGAAGAATGGATAAAGAAAATATGGTACATATACACAATGGAGTACTATTCTGCAGAGAAAAACAATGGCATCATGAGGTTTGCAGGCAAATGGGTGGATCTAGAAAAAAATCATCCTGAGTGAGGTAACCTAGACTCAGAAAGATAAACATGGTATGTACTTACTCATAGGAGGATACTAGATGTAAAACAAAGATGACTAGACTGCTACACAACTCCAGGTAGGCTACCTAGAAAACAGGACTCTAGGAAAGACACAGGGATCACCCAGTGACAGAGAAATGGATAAGATCTACATGAAGAACCTGGACAAGAGTGGGAGAAACAAAGGGCAAGGTTTGAGGGAAGGGAGGCTTGGGGGAGCAGGAGATCCCAGCTTAATCAGGAACAGAAAGGAAGAACAAGGAATGGTAGACCATGATGGATGAGGACCACATGAGAACAGGAGTGCTGGAGAGGTCCCCTGAGGTCCACAGTGATGCATCCTCTGTAGACTGCTGGCAGTGGTTGAGAGAAAGCCTGATCTGACCTAGTCTGGTGATCAGATGGCCAAACACCCTGATGGTTGGGCTGAAGCTCTCATCCAATAACTGATGGAAATGTAGGCAGAGATTCTCAGCCAGGCCCCAGGTGGAGCTCCATGTGTCCAGTTGTCGAGAAGGAGGAGGGACTGTGGGAACGTGAATTGTTGAGCCCAGGATTGGAAAAAGCACAGGGACGAAAGGCCAGACAAATGGAAGCACATGAATTGTGAACCAAAGGCTGTGGAGCCCCCAGCTGGAGCAGGCCCTCTGGATAAGTGAGACAATTGAGTGGCTTGGACTGTTTGGGAGGCACCCAGGCTGTGGGACCGGGACCTATCCTTAGTGCATGAGCTGGCTGTTTGGAACCTGGGGCCTACACAGGGACACTTTGCTCAGCCTGGAAGGAGGGGACTGGACCTGCCTGCACTGAATCCAAGTTGCCATTTCTAAATACATGTGCTTGTGAACTCCAGTGAGTACAGCATATGTTCATTGAAGATGCCACCAGGTCACTGGGACCTCCTGGATGTGGACAGTTGAGATAGTGTAGATCCAGAGACAAATTACCTTTCATACTGATCATGCATTGCCCCTCCCTCTGCCTGACTTTATATCCATGTAACTATCACATGAAGCCTTCAATGGGATACATTCATTTAACAGGTTGCTAGCCTCTACTCACCCAAACACTAAGAATGCCATCAGATATCAGCTGAGCCTACAGAAGGGAATCCCATGCTTTGCTCTCAACAACCTACTGTATATATTTGAGAAGTGTTGTATTCGTGACTTCCTTTATAAATATCAAGTATAAATATCACTATCTGTCACCATGTTGGAACCTGATATTTGGATGACCTGGATTTCTGTTCCCATAATAATGACTTATATTTGATTCCAGATCAAACTTTCTTATTCCCTTTAAGATGAGGATTATGTTTGGGGTTGACAAGAGAGTTGCTGTCTTTTTATTGAAAGAAAATTAACTGATTTACTAAGTACTTGGTATTGGTCTGATATGTTGGAGAAATTGTTCATACCAAATATTCTTGTGCAAAATGCATGTAACCCAATTCCAAGTGACTTCTCTTCAGACTTAATACACCTGAAAAATACATGTATATAAATAAAAGTTAATCATGCAAACCCATATCTGTTCAAGCATCCTCCAATGACAGGTGTTGTTCATGATCCTAATGGTTAAGTTTTTCATTATGAAGTGAGGATAATACAGCTTTACTGTTAAGCCCACACAGAGGAAGGAGACTATGACTTCTGAAAGCTGTCGTGCGACCTCCATACTTGTAAAGCAGGGTGGAGCCCTTTAGCTTTGGCTGCTAACCTAGATGAATAGTTTCTTCGTTACCATGGAGAACACTATGCTATCCCCAACACTCTGAAGCCATAAACCAAACAAATCTTTCTTCTCTTAAGTTGTTTGCCAGGTATTTTGTCATGTTGATTAAAAAAAAAACTACCATATTTTATATAAAAATTCAAGATATAGTAAAGGTGATCCCACAGATAAACAGAGAAGGAAGACTCCATCATGTAGACTATGATATTAAGAAAATGCCTTTGGGGTTGGGGATTTAGCTCAGTGGTAGAGCGCTTGCCTAGCAAGTGTAAGGCCCTGGGTTCAATTCTCAGCTCAAAAAGAAAAAAAGAAAAGAAAAAAGAAAATGCCCTTGTTATCTGGGCGGTGATGGCAAATGCCTTTAATCCCAGCACTCGGGAAGCAGAGCCAGGTGGATCTCTGTGAGTTTGAGGCTAGCCTGTTCTACAGAGTGAGTTCCAGAAAAGGCACCAAAACTACATAGAACAAAACCCTGTCTCAACCCCCCCCAAAAAAAAAAGAAAAAAAAATGTCTTTGTTATACAGTGTTAATAACATTATACCTTTGTGTTTCCTGTACTGCCTACAAAATTAGATGAAATCGTTTGAAAATTACATACAAAGGGGAGACTTATAAAGCAGTCAGGATAAAATCTGAAATATGTTCTTATAAATTAGGAATGTGAAGTCCTTTTAAAACATGGTCTTTCCCCATCAAATACACCCTTGGGTAAGAAAAGCATAATAAATGCAAAACTTCATTTTGGAAGTGATTCCATGGAAGAGTTCAAAAAACACAATACACTAGAAGACTAATGATAGTGTGCCAGTAGGACTGTATCATCTGTCATTTACTTTTCAATCATCAGTTCAGCAAGAAAGAGCAAAGAAATATGAGAAAAATAATTTAAATAGACCTTAACTTCATTAAATCAAGAAATCATACATTAGGGCCTAAAGAATGGGTAAAGCTGCTTGCCACCAACCTTGATAAACTGACATCAGTACCTGGAGCCTACATAGTGGCAAGAGAACCAACATTTATCAGATGTCCTCTCATTTCAACATACGTGCCATGAAATACAAATACACAGGCGCGCGCACACACACACACACACTGCTTTTTTAAAACCATACATTAAAACATCAAGAAGTCCCCTTTTCATACCCAATGATGAGTCAATGTCAGAAGGTAAGGTAATTGAGAAAGTGAAGAGCATGAAAGTGAGGCATGGAAGTAGGAACAGGCATGCAGTAAACATGAGAGCATATCTTGAGAGTGTTTGGAGGTTTTAACAAGAGTGTATAACTACTTACATTCCTTTCAACTATGATGATCCTCCTCTATGAGGAAAACTCATTCTTATCAACTGAGCACACTGCTTTGAAACAGAGGCACCAGTGTAGTGAAGGAGAAAGAAAACATCTTGTAGCCACATGGGCTAAATCAGCCTGGCATGTGATGGGGTGACATATGTCACAGCCAATATTCTCTCACTTATAAGTCTTAAGAGCTAGCAATACTGGTACCTTTATCTGTCTGTGAACTTATGAACAAGGCATATACCACATCTCCATTTGTGTGAATATAGGAATGTAACATCTTACAGAGGAAAAGGACAATGTAAGGACTGATAACTAGTTTGTCCTAGTGAGTATCTATGAAGTGTATAAGCAGGGGAAAGGAAGAATTAAGGAAAGAGAAGGGAAGAGAAGGGAGGGGAGGAGAGGAGAGGGGGAGGAGAAGGGAATGAAAGGGGAGGGGAAAGGAGAGGAGAAAAGGAGGAGGGAAGCAAAGGAGGAAGGAAGGGGAAAGGGATTTTGAAAAGGAAGAGGAGAAGAGGATGGGGTAGAACGGGAGTGTTGGCAAGTGAGAAAAGCATAGGGAGAGGAAGGGGCGAGTGAGAATCTTAGTCCAGTCTACGGATAAAATATGACAAATCATCAAATATTTTGTAACATTGTGGTTAACTCAACATTGCTTCTGAATCCCAAAGATACAAGAAAAGGTGTTTGTGTGGGAGGGAACTGTTTCCCTGTTGTTACTGAGTATGAAGGCTAAAAAGATTGCCTACTTAATAAAAATACCTTGAAACTTGGCTTTGAAACTTCAACACTTTTTCTTAGAAAGCTGAGTATCTGCTATTGCATTCATATATCTCCTGGTTAGATAGTATCTATCATTGCATTCATGTTTTTTGTTAAAGACAGGTTGAGCTCAGGATGTCAAGGGAGCCTGGTCACTTTGTTCATAGAGAGTTTCACACTCTGCCAGTCAGTTCGCTGAGCCTAGGAAATGAGTCCTAAACAACTCCTCTCTCCCTCCATTAAGATGTCCCTTAATGTAGGCTTAAGACATAAGGAGAGAAAATAGGAAAGAGCAGGCAGGAAAATTCTAGAAAACTTTAAGTAACTGTTAAATATAGCAATGCTCAGTATAAGAACCTTGATAAAGGTATTTCAGAGCATTCTATTTCTTGGGAAATAGAATTTCAGTAAATGACAAAAAAAAAAATCTAAATGGCATTGATGGGGTGCTCAGTATGTAAAGTTGCTTGCCAGTAAGGCTAGATGACCCAGAACCCAGGAACATATGTAAAAAATAATTAAAAAGCTCAATTCAGGGGCATACATCTGTAACACCAGCATTCCCATAGTGAAACAGGAGAAAACAGAATTGCTTGGGAACTTGAGGACCTGCGATGCTGGAGTACACAGCCAGGACAGCAGCAGAAGAAAGAAGGGAGACCCTGCCTCAAAACAAGAGGAACAGAGAACTGATTCCCCAACATTGTTTTCTGACCTCCATGTGCTCTTAGTGGCACTAGGAGCCCCCCTCCATACACACACACACACACACACACACACACACACACACACACACACGAGAGAGAGAGAGAGAGAGACAGACAGACAGACAGACAGACAAAGAGAGACAGAGAGACAGAGTCAGAGAGGGAGGGAGAGAGAGAGAGAAACATCATACATTTGCATATGCACACACTACTAAGAAAAAAAGATAGAAAGATAAATGAACAAGCTACTTATTACCTCAGAAGAACCATATACCCAGGTATGGCTGCTAGAGAGTAGATGAAACAACCAATTACTGACATGATTAAAAAGTACTGCAGCTTGATAGTACAGTCAGGGCCTTTTTTGCACAACCCAAGAACTGCAGATGAGTTTCCTGAAGACTGAATGCAGCTGCAATTTTGAAACACCTGTAAAAAAAAAAAGTGTCCTATTTAAGAAAGAAAAATATTGGGCATAAACCTTCAGTGTTTTCTACACAGCCAGTTAGATCAAAATGGAGAGTGTTAGGGCCAAAGACATGGCTCATATGAAGAACACTCATCCAGCTTGAATGAGGACCTTAATTTGAGCACAAACACCACTGAATAAAAAAATACTAAATAAGTAAAATAGAGGTTTCTTTTCCCCCTTATTTTCATCTCTTTTTGATATCTCATAATTTTATTATAAAATATAAAGGGGTACTGTGGCTGGTATGTAAAATCAATAGAAAATTTAATAAAAAATGAAAAGGAAAAAATATAAAGGGATAGATTTTAAAAATCAGTATTTTGTTTCTAAATGTGTGGAGTAATTTGCAAAAATTCAGCTATAGTGAATTCACATTTATTTTGTTTTTTTATATTTATTTTCATGTGTGTTTGGTCTTTGTTGGTGTGTGTGCATGTATGTGTGTATCTGTGTTCATGTTTGGGCATGTCTGTGCCTATATATAAACATATGTATGTATGCCACATCTACATACATATAGAAGTCAGGGATAAATTATGAGACTAAGTTCTCTCTTTCTACCATGTGGGTTGTAGTTTTGATGGAAAGGTTTGGTGGCAAATGCCTTTACACGCTGTACGAACTTTCTAGCCTGCATATAATTTTAAAACAGTAAATAAATACTGTTTTGTTTTGTTTTGACCCTAATACAAAGAACTAAAACAAAACATATTTGAGAATGATGATAGAATAGTTAGATGCTTACTAAAAAATAAAGTCATGTTCCAAGAAAAAGAGTTTATTTTAACAATATTTCAATTCTTTTTTGAATTGTTGTGTTTCTGAGTATGTTAAGAATCAAAATTTATATTTCATTTTGATTACCAACAACGTCTATAAGTATTATAACATGTTGAAGGGAAGGAAAATGCTTAACTATTTCATGCTAAACTATCATGAGGGGATGGCACAGTCTATAAAGTCCTACATAAGCATGAGGACCTGAGCTCAGACCCCAGCACACATGAGAAAGATGCACATGTGGAGGATGTGCTCACAAGACTGGTGCTCTGAAGATGGGAGCAGTGACTCCATGGGGCTCACTTGCCAGGTAGCCTAACAGAATCAGCAAATTCCAGGCCATGAGATCCTGTCTCCAAAAGCACAAAGTGCGTGGGACCTGAGAGTCACCAGCTGAGGTTGTCTTCTGATCTCCATTTGCACATCACACACACACACACACACACACACACACACAACTACAATAAACAAACAAATAAATAAATATAAGATGTTCATGATACCAAAAGATAAGTTTTCTGCCTGCCTCAACTACATAGCTAGTTTGAGGTCAGCCTGGGTTTCATGAGACCCTATCACAAAAAGGGCAGATTCTGTTCAGAGTATTTTAAAGTTTATTTTTTATGTTTACTTCTGTGTCTGCTTCTCTGTATGTATGTATACAAGCAGATGCATGTAGGTGCCTGAGGAGGGCAGAAGAGAGTGTCAGATTGCCAGGAGCTGGAGTTGGGATGCTCCATGTGGGTGCTGGGAAGGAAACAGGTCTTCTAAAAGATCAGCAAGTGCCCTTTACAGCTAAACTAGCTCCACAGCCCATCCAGAGCATTTTAACCCCAATCATTTGAATAATGATCTCAACTGCTTTTAAATTACAAAGTAATTCTCAGACTCTGACAAAGTTTTACATAATATCTAGAAATTGTAAGGTCAGGTATAAATATATAAAGGAATTTAGTTATTTGTAAAAATATATTAATCTATTTTAAGCATGAACTAATTTTTGCTTTTTAGCAGATGTAGGCTTAGATCATAGCACATATTAATGCAGTACACAAAAAAATCAGCCCAGATCAATGAAAGGGTGTTTACCATGTTGATTCCTGTTCCAACAGACTTCTCACAGCCTGCAAGGCAGGCTGACATGTATGCTAGGCCATTGTCTCCACACACTGGATCCCATGTTTTAGTTAGGCAGTTACACCTTGTGTTGCAGTCAGCAAGGACCTTATTCTCCACATACAAAGGCTGCTGAGTTCTGAAATGATTTTAAATAATGTTATAGATACTGCAAAAACCACAAAAGTACTTTATTTTCTTCTTTTCATCTCAGTACATGCACAGAGAGAGGGGGAGGGAGAAAGAGAAAGAGAGAGAGAGAGAGAGAGAGAGAGAGAGAGAGAGAGAGAGGAGTGAAAGAGAGTAAGAGACAGACAGAGAGAGAAACATTTCATTTTCTCCCCAGATTGGAAACAGAAATCAACCATCCGATATCAACTATACTGGTCTCTATACTGTGTTTTTGGCACACAAGTAGCATGACTACTTTTTCAATTACTTCAAGAGCAAACATTAAGTGCCTACACTATAAGAAAGTACCATGCTGTTAGAGCTAAAAAGGAAGATGGTAATCTCTCATTGACTTGCATGATAAGAAATAATGAAAGAGGGCTGGCTTGAGAAAAATCTGCAATTTCCATTTATACAATAAATGCTGTGTTTCTCCCCCAAAACAGAGTGGTTTGAGTGACCAGGCATGCTCTTCTGAGATACACAGAACCCAGCACTTACCATGACAAGGATAATGTGGAAGTCTAGAGTCTGAATTCACACTGTATCACTCAAACACAGTGTGGAGTCAGCATGACTAGAGATGGAGTCAGAACATACAACTCTACTTCCTTATTGTTAAAGCCATTTTCTGTAAACGCACTAATTTCCTGAGTTTCAATTTCTACATGTACAAAGTAAAAAGAATCAGTCCTATCTTAAAAAAAGATTCAGACCAGGTGATATATATCTTATAATACAAAATCTAAGACTACCGCATATACAAGATTGAACTATACCAGTGGCATGTGTGTGTGTGTGTGTGTGTGTGTGTGTGTGTGTGTGTTCCTTAGTTGACTTACAATGTATTAGATTAAGTTGAGCTAAATTTGAGCCCATTGTAGAACCCTATAAAGACTTGCTGGCATGTATAGTCAACTTTTAAAGCTATCTGCTGTAGAATAATCTTCTTATACACTGTAATGATGTATCACTCAAACTGGTTTAATAAAATGCTGATTGGTCAGTAGTCAAGCAGCAAGGATAGGTGGAGTGACCAAACTAAGGATGATGGGAAGAAGGGCAGAGTCAGGAGTTGCCAGCCAGGTACAGAGGGAGCAGGAGATGAACATGCCATGCTAATAAAGGTACTCCCATGAGGCAAAGCATAAATAGAAATATGGGTTAACATAAAATCTAATAGCTAGTTAGTAATAATCCTGAGCTACTGGCCAAATATTTATAATTTATAACACCCTGTGTGTGTTTATGTGGGACTGGGCAGTTGGGACAGGAAATGTCTGATTATATATGGCACTCAAACATTTGGTAAGAATTTCTGCATAAAGCCTGAAAAATCTTTAAAGTAGATTCTAAACACACAAAAATGGCATCAAACTCAGCTTCTTGTTAGCAGCTTTTTCTTGGGAGGCTCTGTTTGCTAGCAGCATGTAGAGGTACAGCTCCTTTAAGAGACAGCATCATGACTCAGGGTTAGTGGCAAAAAATGAGTGGCTATTTTCAGAGGCCCTGCTACCAAACACTTAAATGGAGTCTATGAGCAGCAGGTGACACACTACTCAGTTGTGGCATAGACCCAGAACCTTCCTAGAGTTGGGGTGGTAAACATGTCTCCCAGAGCTGGTGGTGAATGTACTCTGCCATAAGACTAGCCTCTCAAGGAACCAAGAAGCAGGGCAGAGCCAGCTGCCAAAGCTACTGCTTTGGTCCTAGCTACACTGCTTAGCAGTTTAAAGACTCAAGTGGTCAACAAAACAGAGAGAAAGACAGTAAAGACAGATTCAGACCAAAAAAAAAAAAAAAAAAAAAAAAAAAAACCTCTAAATGTGTTGCAGTGTATTTAAAAATATACATAGGCTTGGGAGAAAAAAGAAAAAGGGTAGAGAAAGTCCTTAAAAAATAGAGTAATAAAAAATATAATAAGCTACATAAAGATGAAAATACACAGAGAATCTGGATTCAGTATGTTATTGTGTTGTCTTTAAATTTTTTGACTACTAATGAACAAATAACTGCTGAGAGACATGTGATTATGAAAGCTGATAGATTAAATCAACATATATATTTGTTTTTTTGAGACAGGGTTTTTCTGTGTAGCTTTGGGCCTTTCCTGGAACTTGTTTTGTAGACCAGGCTGGCCTCGAACTCACAGAGATCCACCTGCCTCTGCCTCCCGAGTGCTGGGATTAAAGGTGTGAGCCACCACTGCCTGGCCAACCTATATATTTTTAAAAATAACTTGACTTCAAAATTTAAGTCAAAGATATGTTACTTTGGGAAAGAGGTTCTGCTTTTATTTCCACAGGAATTGAGAGGCTCTAGATTTATTTTGGGTTCAGAAATATCAGGTTTGTTCAAGGAAGACTTCCTGAAAAATCTCCAGTGGGAATAGGTGGCCCAGATGATCCAATGTTTCAGAGAGTATCTGTTGCAATTTGATCTGAGTTCTACATCCAGAACAGCTTCAAGGCTGCTGGCTGAGATGATCTAACCTCATAGACTACTCCAATAGGACTTGACCACAATCCCAAATTTTCTTAAGGTTCTCCAAAGATTACCATTGCCCCCAATCAACAGGAAGTAGTCTAGAGAATGCCCACAATTCCCAAAATAAATTGTGAATGTTTTTCATCACTTAGGGGGGATTAGTTACAAGTTTTTATGGATAATGGTCAGGAAAAAAGCTAAACAAAGAAGATTAGATTCAGAAATCTTTTTCTGAAAAGAAAAGTAGGGTATAGAAATGATAGATTAAAAGGGTAGATTATTGGATCTACTTTAATCCAAAAAAACTATTAATCTTACATATTTTATAATGGTATGGATTTTGATTTATCGATACAAATTTAAAGTTAATTTTGGTATACTGTATGTATATTTCTATTCTTCTTTAAGGTGTGGTGTTTTGCAGCTCAATTAAAAATATATAATGTATAATTAAGAAATACAGATTAATAGTCATCTATAATAGTCAGACTTATGGTTATGGTAGATATTTTCCAAGGTCATAAACAGATATATTTACATAGATAGATGGTCTTCAAACACTTCAAATACCTACAAAATAGGCATTTAATAAGTTTAATAACCTAAGATTTTCATGACAGTGAGGCACATCTACTTCTGGCAGTACCAATCTACTTCAGAGAAGATGATGGGCATCGAAGAAACTCTGTATGGAGCTTTTGGGTTTTTCTTTTTTAATGGCAAAAAGTAGTCATGTGGTAGCTTGCTTCAACTTCTGACAGTTACTGTCCAAACAGGACCAGGAAGATGCAAGAAAGGTGACTGCCAAACTTTGCCAAGAATAGGTAGGACAGTCCTTCAAAAATTATCAGCTTCACAGAAAAGTCTGTCAGATATTCTAGGCCTGTAGGCCGAAGATGGATGGCTCAATGTTTCAGAGGAATTTTAGGTGACTGTCCAAGCAGATTGAGGTCCCTCATTAGGTAACACTTCACTCTTCTGGGATCTTTGATGGAGTTGTAGACTAAATAGTTATAGTTATAGTTTTCCTTAGTTATAATATAAAGTAACTTAGATACAAAACTTTAGACTCACCAAAGTAAGATAGATAATTAAGTATTATCTCTAATTTTGCCAACTGCAAATAGATTAATTGTGTTACTATAGGTCTTACTTAATAACTGTTTTGTTGTATATAATCTTACTGTGTGAAAGCAAAAACCTTCCTTTTAATTAGACAGGGAAATGCTGTGGAATAATTCTTTTGTACACTGTAAAGATTTGTCATTTGAATTGGTTTAATTAAGTGATGATTGGCCAGTAGCCAGGCAGAAATTATAGGTGGGGTGACCAAACTAAGGATGATGGAAAGGAGAAGGGCAGAATCAGGAGTTTTCATTCAGATGCAGAGGGAGCAGGAGTGTGGGCTGATATAGGAATGATGAGTGGAAGAAAAGTACAAGATAACTATGTATCACTGCTACTACTAATTTGTAATAAAATGATCTTGTCATACCCAATCCTTGAAGAAAACAGACTAGCCATTGTAAAAATATTATGATCTTCATTGGGAAACAACATACCCTTCATAAGAAGTAGTTAAGCCAGCAACTGGGAAATTATCACAGGTCATCATGAAATTAAAGAAAGATAAAAGGTACTCAGTCAGAGATAGGCAGAATGCTATGTATGCAGCTTTCTTGACAGTAATCTTGAACTTCTTCATAATCAAGCCACCAATTAAATATCCAACACATATTGGAGGTAAGTTATAAAGACCTGTAAATGCGAGTAAAATAGTATTTTTAAAAGATAGCATTAAAATAAATGTTATCAATTTGTCTAATACATCTTACTTAAGAAACTATTTAGCTCTAATATAGTGACCCTAATCCCTACAGGCTCACATATTAAATAAAGAGGTTTTTAAGTGTCCCATAATGTCACTTCAAAAAGACCATTACCATTTATTGAATCATTTGCAGCAAGTTATATATAAGTATCACACACATGCATATATGACATTAGAAATTTTGTGTATTTTTTCACTCTGTTTATTGGGAATTTGACTCAGCTCAAGGTGATTTAGAAGGTCACTATTAAGTCCAAGCTTATCAACTGCAGAATATTCCATGTATTGTTGATATTGCCAATTATTCTTCCTCTCTGATGTTCCTTCCCCAGACAAAAACCAAAGGAAAAAAGAAAAGAGAAGAGAAAAATCCCAGGTAGGTTGCATTCATACAACATCAACCCCAGACTGGGGAGAATTTAGCACATTGTTTACAGCTCCATAACATTGCATTTAATTTTATACATCTAAGCGTAGTGACTGAGATTTGGAGGACACAGAACTCTAGATAATGTGGATGCTGTCATCCTGTGATTATCAGTTATCAAGAGTAAAAATAACCCAGGAAAAATCCAAAGTTGGATATACCCCAGGATTTAATGTACTAAAAAGAAAAGCAGAGTGTGGCTGCACAGGCTAATCAGACCATGGGACCCAGTGACTAAATAAGGAGTAATATAGAGGGTAAGAATTGAAGCTCAGAAGTAAAATCTGGGAGTAAGATACCAGTGAGTTAAGCCTATTCCTCTCTTAATTAACATATTTACTCTTGAAAACTGACTGATATAAGCATCCCCAATATTTCCATAATGATGACAATTTTCATTCTGATTGGAGAGAGAACAGAGAGGATTTTTCTGGCATCTCCTTCTCTCTATTGCTTCTTGATTTCCCTGGAGAGTGGAAAGAAAAAATTTACAAGAATGTCCTAACAGATTTTAATTTTGTTGTAGTCTCCTAGTCACATTATCTTACTGTTTATCACACCCTCGGGGGTGCTGTTTATCATGTCCTTGTGGAAGGGAGAAGTGCTACTAAAGAAATAATGAGACTTCATACCTATGAGAAAGACTATCTCTGCAGTTGATTTTCCATATTGCTGTTCCAGGTATTTAGGCATGAAAGTAAATGTATTGATAAATGCATTGAACTGGAGCACACTTATGAGGATGAAAAGCATGTAAATTGGATTGCAGGAGAGGCTCTTCATGAATGGCAAGAAATCTGAAACAAGAGAGTGTCAAGATCATCAAGCTAACTTGACCTTGCATTTTATATCCAGTGTTCTCCTAAAATCTTCTCACAAATTCTGTGCTGTGACACAAATATATTTGATAAATCTTTACTCCTTGGGCTAAAGTTCTATATTATTGTTTAATTCACTTCTAGAAGTTAGTGATACAATAGGTCATATAAGAATCAGATCCCAATTGTGCCATCATTCAAAATCCAACAAAGACAAACTCAGACACTGACACCTAGACCTACAGTCAGCCCAAACCTAGATAACTAGACACCAGCATAAGAAATAACCAAAAACAGCCAAAGAAATATGTCAAAGCATGACAAACGCTCCGCTAACTGCAGACCCAGCGAAACCAAATCCAGGGTTTAAAGTTTTCCTTTTGCCTTTAGTGATTCCGCGTTTTTCCTCCTTGGTTTTTCCTTGGTGTTTCTCTTCTCCGTCACTTTTAGTCACATCCACATTATCCTCTAGTCCTTCCTTTGGGAGTGTTTTAGGAAAAAAGAAAAAGGGGATGCTGGTCAGGATATTCACTCCCGCACAGATCAAAAAGCCGACCCACCAAGCACCGACCCAGCGTGTGTCAGTGGGAGTTATGGTCAGGTCATCTGTGGAGAAACACAGACATTTTATTAGCTTGCACCATCCTTTCCTGTGTAAACTGCAGACAATCATTAAGGACCCTAAGCCATCTAAACACAAATTTGTATATTATTGTAAACTTGTCATACATTAGCTATTCTTATTTGGGCCTTGAACTTATCATCCTCTGCCTCTGCTTCCTAAATGCTGGGATTACAGGCATCTGTTACCCCCTGGGTGAATTCAGACATTCAGAAAAAGTGTCTGAGGTTAGTCAACTGGATGAAGTTGAAATTAAGAAAAAAAATTCTGGATTGCTACATGGCATAAAAGTTAAAGCTTCATTTCAAAAAGATAGAATAAGATTTGAGACATATTTAAGGAACCAGGTTTAACCTGATGTATTCATATCTCAAAGCATCACAGTGCGGAAGATAGGGGGCAGGAGGATCAGTTGAGTGGCTAAGAGTTATTGCTGCCCTGGCAGAGGTCCTGAGTTCAAGTTTCGGCACCCACCTGGAAACTCACTATTGCCTGTAACTCTAATTTTAGGACATCTGAATCCCTCTTCCAGCCTCAGCAGGCATCCACACACAGTGCATCCACACACAGACAGACATACACACAAAGATAATAAAATAAAACATCTCATGGTATCCAATATTTTTATGGTTTGTGTGTGCCTTAAAAATATTAAATGATTTTATTTTGTAGTATAGGTGATGTATTTTCCAGCAGTGAATGAGAATTTCAGTCTATCTTGTGAAAAGTTTATAAATTGGTGCTTATCACATAACAGAAAGGTCTGTTTCATTTCCCCACTGACTGCCTCATTGAGAAAAACCTATGTGAGTAAATCTTTTGAGACCAAAGCTGTGGCTGAACTGTGCCGGGAGAGTGGTGGATTGTTTTTTATCAGCAGGTGACATTGTGTCCTTACTTCTGCTCCTCTTAGGTCTGCAATCTGTAAGTGGTGATAATTGTCAACTGAGGATCAAAGGAAGGAGTGGCATAGAATTCTGGAGCATTCTACCACACTCTAGGGACTGGACTGTATAAATACAATGTGTTGTGTTACCTGTATTCACAGACCCAGTGTCTACATAAATATTTGCACAGAAGGATCCCAACAAAAGTCCAAACAAAGGGCCAATGACCATTCCTGTTTCTAAAATCCCTGGAAGTAAACAAAGACAGGAAGTTACACAAACACACCAAGAATTTGCTTACACAAAAAGCCTTGAGATTGAATTGTTTTTAATATTAGATTTATTTTTCTTCCTTTGCAGAGTTGGGTATCAAATCCAATAGTCTAAGCAAGTGCTCTACACCTGAGCTACAGTTCCTACTACCTCAGATATTTTTCTATCCAATATATTAGAAAAATTAAGCTTGGTATGTATAAGTAAATATATATGTATATATACATATATGTGTTTTTGTGTTACATGTACACATGTGTGTTGCATGTACATACATGGGTTTTTATAAATATTGAGAAGGAATCTCCCATTGTTTCACTATGGAATGTTCCCCAGAAACTCTTGTGTTACTGACTTCTTCCTTAGGGGACTCCACTGAAGTTCAAAGGAACCCTTCTGATGCAGGGCATGGTGGGGGGTATTCAGGTCATCTGGAATAGAACCATAGCCCCTTCCACATTCTGCTTTGCTTCCCAGTCACAGGATGAATGGTTTCACTCCACCCATCCTTCCACCACAATGAGCTGCCTCATGACAGGCCTCCAAAACACACAGCCCAGGGACCTAGACCAAAACCTCCAAAGCACTGAGCCAAATGAATCCTTTATCTTTATAAATAACTATCTCAGTTATTTATTAAAGTGATAGGAATCTGACTGACACAAAAGCTTTATCACCCAAAGCCACCTTCCAAATTCTCTTTTATGCTGAGTTAAAGGCAAAGGCTGTACCATCATAGGCAGTTCCATCAAAGCCATGATGTGAGCAAGGTCATTTTGATGCTTCCATAGCCCTGTTTTCAAAGGGACTCTAATAGGTAGCTATAATTGTCAACTTAACACAGCGTTGATCTACATGGGGGGTAGGATCTTAATAAAGTATTGTCTACATTGGGTTTACCTGTGGCATGTCCATAGAAGACTGTCTTAAGTTAATTGATGTGAGAAGAAGCAGCCCACTGTGGGCAGCTCTATTCCCCAGACAGGGAGTCATCAGCTGTGTAAGACTGGGAAAAAGAGCTGAGCACAACTATGCAAGCAAAGACATAAGCATGCATAATTCACTCCCTCTGCTCTTGTGGGTGTGGCCAGCTGCTTCAAGCTCCAGCTACCGTGACTTCTCTGCTGTGGTGAATTATAAGCCAAATGAACCTTTCTCTCCAAAGTTGCAATTTCTCATAGCAACAGAAATGAAACTAGCACAGTTTCACAACAGTGTGAGCTGTGATGAATTTCCTGTGATATGTCTTCATCAAAGCTCTTCTCTTGAAACTTCCTTCCAAAGTGAGAATGTGTCCTCATAACAGCACTTATCTTGGATGCTGTCCTGGTCCTCTTTCTTTTTTTTTTTTTACATTTTTAAAATTTATTTTACATGCCAACCACAATTTCCCCTCCCTCCATCCCTCCTGTTTCCTCCACCCAATTCCCATCTACCCACTTCCCCATCCACTCTGGTCTTCTTTCTTAGCTTATTATTTTCATTTCCTTGGTCCCTTCCAACCACACCTGGCTTCTTTGAACCACACCAGCATCTCCCAACTTACCTGAGTTCAGAATCTCTGCTGAGCCATCCCTACTCACAGAAAAACCAGATACAAACAACTTCAACTTCCTGCCTTTTCTTTACTTTACATTTTGATTTTTCCTCTTTCCCTGTGGTTCCATGGGTTAGTCCTCCTCTGTGTGCCTGACTTCTCAATACCTTCCTTGTTCTCGCTAACACTCCTCACTGTTTGATGCCCTCTCTGCAATGATTCCTGCAAGATTTCCAACTCCACTGAGTTCTTTCTTGTCCTCTGCTGTCTGCCTTGACTCCCCCCCCTCTCACTCTGCTCAGACCCTTTCTAATTCTAAGATATTCTCTTGGTACCACCAGTGATCTCCATCATGGATCACTATCTTCACTTTTGATTATTTTTATTACTTATTATGAGTTTCACATAATGTACCCCAATCATATTCACTTCTCAGTCTTCTCAAGTCCACCCCCTTCCTTGTGACCTCTGCTAAAGGAAAAAGAAAAGAATTCAAAGTCTAATTTGTGCTGTCTTAAGAAAACTGAATGATTCCCTACCCCTGCCAGAATGATTCCAGCCAGGAACCATCAACTATGAAGAGCTATATTTCTTGATCCCTAGCACACATTTTAAGAGTTCTCTTCAATGGCTTCCTCTCTGGACAGTTTCTTTTCTTTTGGGGGGAGGGGTGTTGTGGGGAGAAAAGGTTGTCATAGAAGCCATCTATGTCTCTCATTCTCAACTGTGAGTCTGCAGTCATCAAAACCACTGCAAAAAGAAGCTTTCCTGCTCTCTACAGTCTGTAGCAGTGTAGATCATGGACTTCCATACAGTTTCTGGTGGCAGCACAGACCCCAAACATCAACAGCACAGCCCTCAGATTCAGCATGACACTCAGACACTATCATGTTCCTCACTGGCAGAACAGGCCCCAGAAATCAACATGACCTCCAAAGGCAACATGGGCCAAGGACACCAACATGACTTCAGGTGATAACAGAGACCATGGACATGCATATGGCTTTCAGTGGTAACATGGACCATAGACATCAACATGGCCAATAGCAGGAGCACAGACAATATGGACATCCAAATGGCCTTGGACAGCTGTATGGACTACAGATACCATCATGGCCTCCAGGGGCATCAGAGACCCTGGAGACCTTTCAAGGAGTCCCAATCCAGAAAAAGAACCATTCTCCATCTCTGACATCCTGTCATTCAGAGCCTGGAAGATTGTGCAGCTATGCAGGATGTTGGGGGTTATGAACTAAGAGATCACATTTTTTTTCTGATAATTTCAAGTAATACAACTAAAAGAATGAACTTGACTATTTGTTAAAACTATGAAGAACCCTGTCTTGGCTGAGGGATTATAAGAAAGGATACTGTCTTTAACTTCATAGAGGAGCAGGGTGCAGAGCTCTGAGTAGTAAAAGAGCAAATTGTAAATAAGAAACTAGATAGTATGGTGAACATGGCTGAGAAGACATGATTTTTTTTTTTTTACTTTTTAAATTTTTTTTCATTTTTCTTGATTAAGAAATTTTCTACTCACTCTACATGCCACTCACAGATCCTATCTCCTCCCTCTTCCCACCCCTCAGCCCTCCCTCTCAAGCCATGATTAAAACCCTGTTTGGTAAAGCTTAAACTGCAAGAACGTTTATTAGAACGCAACAAGAGAAAACACTACAGGGCGAGGCTAATGGCTCAGGCACTTGTCCACGAAACCTGGCCCAAAGATTTCACTTGGACCCCAGGCCAACTACCAAAAGCTGTCTTTTGATCACAATAATTTCATGCAAATTCACACACACACACACACACACACACAAATACAGAGAGTGGGAGGAGTAAAAATTGTAGAACTATATTTTAAAATACAACAGACACAAAATGGTCAATGTTGGAGTCGTAATAACATATAGACAAAAGAATAAGAAGCTAAAAGCAGAAAAGTAGGGGAAAAACAATTGAATTTATGGAAGACTTTCCAGAAAATATTAGTAAATCTCTAATGCTTTAAAGATAGTGTGGCAGAATCAGAGGGATTTCCAACAGTGAGAATCAACCTGATGAAGCAGTTTGTCTGGAACTACTATTTAATTCCCACATTGAACAATCTTATGACCCCTGGTCATGGTCCTGGAAACCACAATGCATCCAAATCAATAATTGATTTCTACCCTCACAGAAAGCTTGATTGTTCAAACTGTCTGAAAGAAAATGCCCCCCAAAGGGAGTGGTACTATTATTAGAAGGTGTGGCCTTGTTGGAGTAAGTTTGGGCTTGTTAGAGGATGCATGTCACTGTGGAGGTGGGCTTTAAAGTCTCATATGTTCTCAATCATGCCCACTGAGACAGTCTATATATTGTTGTCTGCATATCAACATATAGAGCTCTTTTTCCAGCATCATGACTGTCTGCATGGCACCATACCCCCACCATGATGATAACGGACTAAGCCTCTGAAAATGTAAACCACCCCAATTAAATGTTTTTCTTTTATGAGAGTTGCCATGGTCATGTGTCTTAACATAGCAATAGAAATCCTAAGACACTTACCAATGTATAAAGGGGAATTTTCAGATTTAGCAAAATCTTCTATGTAGGAAATACCCAAGGGCATGATGGGAGTTTCACCAATTCCACGGATAACATTTCCCACTACTGCATATATCCACATTAATGATTTAATTTCTTTCACACATTCTGCATTAAAACAAGAGGAAATAGCATGAATATTTTGACAGTGAAGTGTTACTGACAATTAATTCAAAAGTTTCTGTAAGCCTTTTTTCAAGTCACAAGCCCATGATGACCACCAAATGACTTAGGTAACTATGCTGACTTTGAAACAATGCTTATTTGAAAAAATATTTAGCAGTGGAGTGTGAGTGCTGTGCTGGAGCCACTTCCCACTGGATGGGAGAGATGACTCTACAGATAGACACCACGTTCCAAGTCAGTGTTCAGTGACAACACATTGATTGTGAGAATCTACACAAGCAACACAGGAAAACAGTAAATATGAGGACTTTCCCTTACTTCCCGGGACCCAGTTAGTTAATATATGCACCACCGCACTCCTCCACAACTTTGAGGAAGGAAAAAGGAGCACACATGTACATATACTTCTGACAATTCATGCTGTATTGACACAACACAGAGAACATTAACACAACTTTGAATACCCACCAGCCACGATTACTTTATAGAAACTAAATAATCAGCTGAATAGTAAACATATTTTTTCTATAGACTCCATCTTTTGCTATCAACCAGTGGATCAAATAGCAGATAATCAGTGGAATAACACAAACTAGGCCAAATGGACTTGAAAGGCAAAAGGAGAAATCTTGGAAGGTTTGCATGCACCTCCCAAGTTTGTTCTAAGCTAAATGAACTTCCACTTCCACTCTCTAGGGAAGCTGGACATTGTTTTACCAGGGGAAGTGAAGGACAATGCACCCTGAACTGTGGACTGGACAGGGGCTGCTCATAAACATCCTAAGCACAACTGGGTCATGAGGTTTAACTCTTACTTACTCCTTGTTCAGTAAAATCAGTTTTCATCTCTAGGAATTCAGGTTCTTATCTTTGATAAACATAACAATTTCTGTCTACAGATCACAGGGAGACTCTCAACCCTCCTCTAAGGCAGAACTGAAATTACCAGACACTGGAAGAATCAAGTGTTTTGCTGGGGCTCTGCACATGGGGAGATTTTAACTCATCCACCACAACACAAGGAGCACAAGGGGAGGTTTTTCAAAGGTCAGTGCAGGAGGTGAGAACAGGATACCATTGAGGCCACTGTTTCTGGTTGCTTTGCTTAGGAGGTTTCTGTGGCTCAGAGATTCAGAGATGGCTGCTCTTTGATTCTCAAGTTATCTTGATCTCCACAGATTCCCTGAAAACAGTCACAGTCCAAGCCTTGGAGACTGCTACAATTTCTGTGGCATGGATCCATGATAAAATGGAGATGTTCTGGCCTGAAGTGATTCTGCTGAGACAGCTCCAGACTAAGTGTCCATGAGACTTGTTGGGTCCTTTAGCAAATGTGACTTTTATTGAAACACAGCCAAAAGAGTGATGCATGGTGAACAATACCCTGGGGAACTGTGGGAGAGGCTCCAGGTAAAAAGGCAGAGGGCCTTCTACCTCAAGTGCATTTCATTCCCTGGATTGTTCATAGATGTTATTTTGTGCTCCTGTGACAAACAATTACATTCAATTCATAAGTTATGTTGATTCTTGTTGGAAGGGAGAACATAGCTACAGAAGCCAAACTGGTCCGTATGCCTTGAATCTGGATACTCCCTGCTGCCTGGCTTTCACGCTTTCCCAGATACATGCTACAGTAGTGCCAGGCAATTGTGTTTAAATTGGCCTGTCCTGAGTAAGTTTTTGGAAGGGCTGCTCTGTTAACATTTAGTATGTGCTTACTGATGTTTATTTATATGTGTTTCTGTTCCCAAAAGACCCTTTTGAGACCATTGCTTTCATTGTTTCATTCATTATAAAGTCCACTGAATCTGAAGCAAGGTTGTCTCAGCATCAGACTGCATCTGGCCCATTCTTCTAGGTTCTCAAATCCTGATCCCAGGTACAGCAGATCTGCACAGGTCCACTGAAAAGTCAACAATTTTAATACTTCTTTAAAATGTATATGTAAATTGTGTACCTTCATGTGCATATGTGCATCTTATGTGTGCAGGTGCCCAAGAAGGCCAGAAGAGGGCACCTAATTTCCCAGAACTGGAATGACAGGGGTTGTGAGCAACCTGATGTCAGTGCTGGGAACCAATCAGGCTCTCTGTAAGAATGATGTGTAGCAGCCCCCTTCCCCTTCTCTCTTTCCGCCCTCCATGCGGTCTCTCTCTCTCTCTCTCTCTCTCTCTCTCTCTCTCTCTCTCTCTCTCTCTCTCCCTGTCATCCCCTCTCTCACAATAAAGCTCTAGAAAGGTAAAAAAAATTTTTTTTTAATTAAAAAAAGAATGATGTGCAGCTATGAATGGAAATATCCCCCAGAGGCTCTGGTATTGAATACTTAGTCTCCAGTTGGTGGTACTATTTGGGGAGTTGGAGGAAGACTGTCACTGGATATGAGCTTCAAGGGCTTAAAGCCTCATTCTACTTCCATTTTGTTTTCTCTGCCTTACACTTATAGTTGAGATGTGAGCTCCTCATTCCTGCTCCTGCTGCCTTTCCCTCTACCATGATTGATTCTCACTCCTCTAGAACAGTGGTTCTTAACCTGTGGGCCATGACTCCTTTGAGGGTCCAAGGACACTTTTACAGAAGTCATCTAATACCATCTGAAAACATAGCTATAACTTATTGTTTATAATAATAGCAAAATTATAGTTATGAAGTAGCAATGAAAATAATATATGGTTGGGGTCATAACAACATGAGGAACAGTATTAAAGAATTCCAGAATTAGGAAAGATGAGAACCACTGTCCTGTAACCATAAGCACAAATAAACTCTTCCTTTTATAAGTTCGCTTGGTCATAGTACTCTGTCAAAGTCAAAGAAAGATAACTAATACATACAATAAGTACCTTTACCCAACCTCTGACTGTGTCTGTGAGTCATGTAGAGAGACAGGTCACCATGGCTCTGACATATTGTCAATCTGTTGCTGGAGATCTGAGACTGGAACTATTGAGAAGTACTGAAAGGTAGCAGGTGGACCTCATTGGAAGTTGGTCATGGGGGATGACATGTCCACAGAGGCTATATTTCACCACTTCCTCTATCTTGTTTTTTATTCTTCCTACCCCCCAGGAAGTGAAGAACAGCACCACCCAACACTCATGTCACCATGATATTCTGTCCATAAACACGAAGCAAAGTTACCATAAACCCTCTAAAACAGTGAGTAAAAACAAATCTTTCCTCCCTTGAGTTGTTCTTTGGGGTTTTGATCACAGTTATGTAAAATTTAATAACAGAGCATACGAAGGGCCAGGGCCAGGACCACAGTGCCTGGGGCCCTAGGATAAGGGAGCACCACTGTTTGGTTGAACTGCAAAGTAATGTCTCTATTAAAGAGGGGAAAGGAGACTGAAAGACAAATTTCTGGATAATCAAGGAATTCTGAACTGTGACATAGGTACCTGTTTTCCCATAGTGCATGAGGTGCACAGCATAGAACCAGGGAAACTTCTTTCTGTCTACATTTCCTATTTGTATAATCACTGGGATGACTAATTTTTGTCAACTTGACACAAATCTAGACAGACCTGAGAAGAGGGTATCTCAACTGAGGACCTGCCTTCAACAGATTGGCCTATGGGAATGAATGTTTATGAGGTGTTTTCTTCTTGGTTAACTGATGAAAGACAGCATAAACCACTGTGGGCAGTGACATGCCTGGGCAAATTGGCCTATGCTGTATAAGAGAAGTAGCTGAGCAATTCAGTATGCAAGACTCATCGGTGAACTCTGCTTTGGTCTCTACCACCAGGTTCCTGCCATGTCTTCCCTCATGATGGACTGCAGTTTTTAAGCTAGATAAACTCTCTTACTTGAGTTGGTTTTAGTCCATGTTTTATTGCAGCAACAGAAAACCAAACTATACCAATCACATATATCTCATCATGTGTCTAAATCCATCTTTCTAAGTCCTTTTCCTTGTGGGACTAATTCTGTGATGGTGATGGAGTGGATATCTTTGGCTTATTTTTAAAACACCCACTTTAGGAAACAAACGAGTCTTAATAAGTATTTTCAATCTCAGAAGGCAGAGAATTCTATGTTATTAGACAACTCCCTTTCCTGAAGAGGGAAATAAAGTTTGTCCATTTGTCTTACATGCTTACTAAACCCAGTGTCACATTCAAAGCCCTTCATAAAAGAGTAAGAATTAGTCAACCTGTAGGATCATGTGTTGGCGTTAAGGTCTGAGTTCTGTTTCCCGAACACAAGAAGCTGTTTGAGGACAAGTTGCTTGCAGGTGAAATTGTTGTTTCATATTCATATCTGTGTGGACACAGGAAACATTCACTGTGAGTAACTGAGTTCAATGAGAGCATCTGAAAATTACTGACTCCTGTTCCCCGAAAACATAGCATTCAGAGCCTGTGCAGATACATTTCCACAGAAGTCACTGTTGTCATCATAAATCCTATTGCAGGGCCAGCAAGTTATGTCAGCAGGTAAAGAACTTTCTGCAGAACTCTGATTACCTGAGTTCAATCCATGGAAATCACATAAGGTGGAAGGAGAGGAATGACTCCATAATAGAGTTCTCTGATCTCTATACTTGAACACCTACACACACACATACACACACAAACACACACACACACACAGAGGCAACACACATATAACACACACACACACACACACACACACACACACACACATATATATATATATATATATATATATATATATATATACAAATACACTTGAGAGAGAGAGAAAGCAATCTGTATCATTAGGCTGGACATGTAGTTCTATGTTTAAACTCTAGAACTGCATAAACTGGTGTGGTAACTCATGCCTCTCACCCTACTGCTTGAAAGATGGAGAAAGAAGAATCAGAAGCTCAGGGCCATTTTTATCTAAGAAGCAAGTTTGAGTCCAGTCTGGGCTTCATGAGAGATTGTCTCAAAAAAGAAAGAAAGAAAGAAGGAAAGAAAGAAAGAAAGAAAGAAAGAAAGAAAGAAAGAAAGAAAGAAAGAAAGAAAACAACCTGAATGAATAAAATTAAGTAACTAATATCGTCAAAAGAACTTGATAATCACCAAAAATGTGCCCCTCTTTTACAGTTAGCTCTCAAGTCTCTACATGTAGGTGACATTACTTTCAGATTCTCTAATGTCAATGCTCTGTGATTTTTTTAACTTTATATTTTTATGTATGAGTGCTCTGTATGTATACCTGCATGCCAAGAGGTCATCATATCATTTATAGATTGTTGTGAGCCATCATGTGGTTTCTGAGGACTGAACTCAGGACCTCTGAAAGAGCAGCCAGTGCTCTTAGCCTCTGAGCCATCTCTCCAGCCCCCTCTGTGATTTCTAAATGACTATTTCCTAGAAATAATTGGGGTGAGATAAAGAAAGCAAGAAAAAAAAGAAACACACTAAAGAAGAATTAAGATGATAAAAGCTTTAGAAAGACACAAAAATAACACAACAAATCCAGACACCTGCTCTATGTTCTCTGATCTGTGGTCCTACCCTTCCTTTCTGAGAATTCAAATAATCATTCTCCCATGTGTTCATTAAGTCCAACAGAAGAAAAACAAGAGATGACAGAATCCATCACCTGACAACACTGTACCATGGGAACAAAAGTGCTAATAAACTGTGGTCATTTAACTCGATCAAATCACCAAGGATCAGTTTGTGCTAGAAAGACAATGACAGAGTGCAACAGCAGAGGAGAATGTCTCCAGCTAAGTCCCTCTCCATTGTAGGTATGCTGGATTTATTTCTAAGTATTTCTTAGAAGAAAGAAAACCATAGACTACTGAATTCTGCATGAGTAGGGAGTTATACTTGCCAAAATTCTGATTTCTATGCTGCATAATAATAGTACGGAAGTCAGAATCCCTTTCCCTTAGAACAACTGCCTGGACCTCCCCACAGAGTTGGCAAGGGAAGTGTGGACAAAGCTACATGTCTTTCTATTCATGATCCTATGAGGACAGGTCAGTTTCAAAGAATAATTACCTTTGAGAGAAGGTGGGGAAAACACAATAATAGTCAATTATTTCTTGACATTGATTTGAATAGAATAGAAACTAGAAAATAATTTTTAAATTCAAACCACAAATTTTCAGTTCCCTTTAAAAACAGCTGAGAAGATAAAATACCCTTCATTTAGTTCATTATCCACTAAAAGTTCAGTTGTTCACTCGAGGTCCATTTATTCCCCAAATGAAAATAAAATGGCAGAAAAGAGTTATTAAAAAAAGAGGAAAGTTCATTTTCTCAAAAACAAAGAACTCTAGATATGGGGATGATGTTCAATTGCCACATTGGTACATGGCAAGCACCAACACTGGGGTTTGATCCTGAGCACAAAATAAAACCAGATATGGTGGTCCATGCCAATAGCACCAATATGCAGGAGACAGAGGCAAAAGATCAGAAGTTCATGATTATCCTGAACTACAAAGTGAGCTTGAAGCCACCTTTAGCTAAATGAGACTTTGTTCAAAGGAAAATAAAATAAAAATAAGAGGCTTGTGAGATATCAGATTGCCTCCATGTTTACAGGTGCTTGTGTACAAGCCTGACAACCTAGATTGCATGTCAGGTCCTACAGAGGAGGCAGAGAGAACCTACTCCTGAGAGTTGTTTCCTGACCTCACACAAAAGCACACATACTCCACCACCATAACATATACAAAAAAAATAGATAAAAATAAAAAACTGTAAATAAGAGATTGAAAGTGTGGTCAATTTAAGTTCAATCAAATCTCGAGATTCAGATGAGGATATGAGAATGGCCACCAAATCAGAAGGTAATGGAAATATAACCATCATGCTTCAGGTAGCAACAGGGTATGTTCCAGGCCTCCACTGAAAGCTGCATGATGAGACTCCCACCTCGGGGTCTGGCTGGGCACACAAAGCAACGTCTAAAGTGTGGGTTAAAGTGCACCTAAGGAATAGCTAGATCTTCATACTCATCCTCCATCTCTCCAAGTGGAAATGCTCACAGGCAGGAGAGGAGCCAAACTGGTGCACTGAGGGCACAGAGGACAAAAGGAGGAACACTAGGTTGTAAAACTCCACACACTGAAAAATGATGTTCCCATTCCTTTCTGGATGGTAGTCAGTTTCTACCTCTTTAGCAAGTGCAAAGAATTCCTACCCAGAATCACAAGTTATACACATTTCTAGGATAGCTCAAAATCAGCCAGTCCAGCTTGGTCACCACCCAGTGAAGCTCAATTACCACCCAGTCTAGCTCAGTTACCACCCAGTCCAGTTCAATCACCACCAAGTCCAGCTCAACCATCAGCCAGTCCAGCTCAATCACCACCCAGCCCAGCTCAATAACCTTTTGATTCATCCTACTGAAAAAGACAGAAGACTCCCATTAACCAAGTCTATAGTTGTATACAGAATTTCCAGTTAGCTTTCCATTGTAATTTTCAATTAAATATAAACCAATAACCAAGAGCCATCTATGGGGGACACTCTATTACAGTAAGGCAAAGACAAACAAGAGCTACACTTGAAGGGGCCAGAGACAAAAGAGACAGATGAAGAGAGTCACACAAGAAAAGACACTCAATTCTTAAGCAAACAACAAGATGTTCCCTCAGAGGAGATATTTGTAGTAGAGAGGTGTCCTTGGGTGACAAGCCCATCTAAGAGCCTGATGACAAAGGTAAATCTCAGGAAGTACCTAAGAGAGGCAAAAACATGAAATTAAAAAGATGGCAAGATATGAATGAAATCTAGGATGTCCGTGCTCAAATAGGAGCTGAAGAAGAGTGGGAGACGGAGAAAGTTATCAAGTAGAAAGGAGGAAAAAAAAGTACAAAAACTTCACAAATGTCCTGACTGAAGGCACCTGGTGGGGGTGGCAAAGGTCTTAAACCAGTCATCATCAGTGTCGAACAGTGGAGCCAAAAGAGAAACCAGCCACAGGAGTTAGAACACTAATTCTACTTCCAAAACACATAAACTTTGAGGCAATGGCTCCAAAGGCTGTGGGGAATTTTCCTCTACAGAAAGAAGTGAGGGAGAGTGAAGAGGGAAACAGAGTAGGATGTTCCTTCAGTGAGTATGTAAGAGCAAGAAAGAGGTGAAGCAAGGGAGTTGTGGGGGCTCATCCTTGTAGTACCAATACTTGGAAGCCTGAAACAGGAGGATCACCAAGACTTTGAGGCCAGCCTGAGCTACATAGTACATTCCATGCAAGCCTGGGCTATATAGCAAGACCGTGTCTCAAAAAAGCAAAGCAAAGGGGATTTGGAGAGATGGCTCAGCAGTTAAGAGCACTTGCTACTTTTGAAAAGGATCTGGGTTCATTTTTCCAGTACCTACATGGTAGCAGACAACCATCTCTAGCTCCACTTCCTGGGGAAATTACACCCTTTTGATCTCTGTGGGCCCCAGACACACACATGGTACACATGTAAACGTTTAGGGAAAACACTGACACATATCAAATTGATGAAAGATCTCAAAAACAAAAGGAAAGATAGAAGAAGGAAATAATGAAGAAGAGTAGAGGCAGGAGGAAGAGGAAGAGGAGGGAAGAAGTAGACAAATTCATAAGGAAAAGAATGATGGGGAATTACAAGGAAATGGCACTGAGCTGGCCTAGAGGTTTGCAGTTCAGAGGCAGGTGGAGAACAGCAGACACCAGCGAGAGGCATGCCCGGACAACAGTGCAGCCCTGACCTGTTCTGAGGGATGTTCACCCTGCCAGCCAGTGAGTACTAGTGAGACAGTAAGAGACTCAAAGAGTCAATCTAATGGGGACATGGGTTTAGTATTCAATATAGATAAAGAATTGAGCTCCATAACAAAGAATCGCATGATCCTATGGTGGAAAGCATTATTTCGTATATAATTAAAGGTTAAAGTATTAAAAACAAACACGACTCACAGGCAAAAAGAAGGAACTGAAAACTTTCCACAGAAAGCAGAAAAGGGGGTGGGATAAAAGATAACATAATTTCATCTTTATAATATTCTGTATAGAACACTTTGGTAAACATGAAAATAAAAATCAGACTTGGCATTAGTCTATATCTTGATGACTCATGATTATGTCACACTGCAGACCACTTGTAACTGTAGGGTCTGAACAGACCTGATGAAAGATTCAGGACAATATTTGGTAGATTCAGAGAATCTATTCAGGTGTCTCAACTTCATAAAAGCAATGTCTCAAACTCCCACTTCACAATGGACAAGATGGAACCTGAAATGGACCAAGGCTACAAGATTCACAGATCACACCAGCAGAGTGGAGAATATATCTTCTAATTTCCATATTAGCATCCTGTAGTTTAGAGGAAACAATGCTCCTCCCAGAGATGAAATTCTGAACTTCATTTCCTATAGGGAAAGGTTGAACCTAAAATATTACCAAAGAATAGAATACTCACCGGTCCATCAAGAAATGAGGTAGTGATATTAAGAAACACCCTAGGCTCATAACTGCACATCCAACACCAATCACGATAGGTCTGTGCAGTTTTGTTCCAAAATAACTCACAAATATAATCAACAAAAGGTTTCCTAGGAGAGGGGAATGAGAATGTTTGTTTCAGTAAAGTAATAGCAGATCTTAGTCAACAGCCTCATCAGCATTTAGACTCTATGGTTCATTATTTAAATAACTATTTAAGGATACAGGGATGGGTGTTTGGAAAGTTTGGGTGAACATTCCCTGACCAACTATGACCCTGATGGAAGGTTTTCCTTCATTCTGGAGAATATTAAGGGCTCTTTTCAGAATTATCCAGCCCTTGGGAATGGATACAAAAGCAGGTGTCAGCCTGCATCTCACCTCTGACCTCTCCTCTCATGTCTGCTCTATGCAGAGTCAAATGGATTCATGTTTTTTTTTGTTTGTTTGGTTGGTTGGTTTTTAGTTTTTCGAGACAGGGTTTCAATGTGTAGCTTTGCGCATTTCCTGGAACTCACTTGGTAGCCCAGGCTGGCCTCGAACTCACAGAGATCCGCCTGGTTCTGCCTCCCGAGTGCTGGGATTAAAGGCGTGCGTCACCACCACCCGGCTGGATTCATGTTTTTAACTTGCTATTTAAAAACCCCTTGATACTCAACATGGCCAGGCTGGATGTCTGCTGTCACATCTTTCCTTAGACCAGGAAATACTGTTAACAGAGAGAAAGTCAGAGTCCGAATCCTCCAACTGGGACTTAGGCCTAGATTGCAGGAGTCAAAAAGTCAAACCAAAAATTCATCTGTGGTTTAAGAGAAAGTTTAGGATTAAATAAACTCATTAGGAAGCCCCATTGTGACAGAGAGGCCTTTGATGAAGATGTTAAGAGATGAAAGAACCAGTGTGGACTGGTGGCACAGACCAGCCATCCCCAGTTACAGGGAGGATAAGAGAAGACTACAAGATCAAAGTCAGCCTGGGCTACAGAGTGAGTGCAAGACCAGCCTTGCATCTTACTGAGAACTTCCTCAAAATAAAAGGTAAATAAAGGGGCTGTGGATAGAGTGGTAGAATGTTTGCCTTATGTGTGGGAGGCCCTAGGCCCAATCATCAACATTATGCTCATTAAAAAAAAAAGATTTATTCAAATCAGAGAACCCAAAATATCAGTAAGTTCTCCACAAGGCACTAATTGTTAGTTTGATGAAGAAATTTACTATGTTCCTACTATACATAAAGGATAGATCAGAAAACTCAAACATACTTCTTTGATGACATAGCAAATCTCTAAGTGATCTCAAATATTTGAGAGATATTTAAAGACTTTGTTCTTCTTCCAATTCTATTTCTCTCTAGTCTGCTATCTAAGTAAAAGAGATGTTGATTTATTTTGGATGGGGGTGTGTCCCATATCTATATCCTTATTACCCTTATAGCAGCTTCTCTGTTTCCAAAGTCTCTGTCACTGAGGTCATCATGCAGAAGGTAATGTCCCAGAACACCCACTGGTTGAACTTCCTGTGCCTCTTTCTAGTCTATAGCTGTACCCTCCTGAACACACTGGATCTTGTCTGAAATCTCTACTGGGCAAGAGAAAAGGCATTCTTCCACCATCCCATAACACTAGGCTGACTTTGTCTCCACACAAACCATTTGATGGTTTACCTTCTATACAAATCCCCCCTTCACATTTACCTCTCCATTTCCCCATCTAGAAAACCTTTCCTCCTTTAGGATACTGTCTTTCCAAGCACAGTGTGTCCCATAGAATAACCAATGGGCTGCACTTGCTGTATCTAACACATCTAACAGTACATGACTGAATTTGTGAAAGGTCTATGGAAGGCGTTCATCCTGGCTGCACTGTGAAGGCCAAGGACACAGGGGACAGAGCAAGCACTAAGGAGATTGATCCTGGAGACAGGATGAAGCATCCTCAGTGTGGGCTAGCTACTTCACCAACCTGATTTTCTTTGCTTTTTTCAATAAATACATTAAAGGCAATTTCACCTTGAAAGAAGTAAAAACTGTGATTAAACTAGAGATGAGAGGCACCGAGATCTCAAGGTCACTTTGTCTGAAGAGGGCATCTTTTCCTCCTTCACCCTTTGTAATCTCATATCCCAGTTCATTACACAAGTTCATTCACTCCTCTTAGCCATCGTGTCTGGCACAACTCAAACACAGGAAAGCACCCTCATCTTACAAGTGACTGGGAGTGGAGAGCTGCCAACCTCACAGACACAGTGGGGAAGAGAAACACTTGCTCTCTTCTTCAGAACACAAGTTCCTCCAGACCCCCACAGCAGCCTTGTAAAATGCCAAGAAAAAGTGTTTAGTGTCTCTTTGAGTTAGCAAGTGATAGAACTAAATATTAATTCTCTAAATCTCTGCCACTTGTCAGAAAAAAGAAACCATGTCAGGATTTGTGGCAAAAATTGGGTACCATCATGGGAATATTTGAATAAGTATTTTCTTCACACCCAAATAAACCCAGGTCAATCATATCAGGAAGGATGTAACTCAGTCATACCAAATAGTCTACTGCAGGAAATAAGGAGAGAATATCAATATATAACAATAATAACAATAAGTAAACGTGAAAATAACTCACCAATCTCAAAGCTCCCATTGATAAATCCAACTGTAGATGTTGGGATATCAAATTGTCTCTCTATTTGTGTGAGCATGGAATTCATATAAGTTCCTGATAGTGATTTGGATACAAATGCCCATGTTAATGCCAACAGAAACATCTAGGAAGAAAAATATTTAAGAAAAAGTAAGGGCTTTGTTTCCCAAATATATATCTTCTATCTGTTGACAAAACAGTGTTGTGGGATATCTGAATACTGTGTGAAGGTGTATGGCTGTGATTGGGGTAATAAAAAGTTGAATAGCCAATAGCTACGCAGGAGGTATGGGAGAAAAGAAGGAGAATCTAGGTGCCTGGGAGATGCCAGGAGACTCAGAGAGCAAATAGGAGGTGGGAGATCAAAGAGAGGTAACACCATGTAATAGAATATAGATTAACAAAGATGGCTTAATTTAACTAATAAAAACTAGTTAGGAACAAGCCTTAGCTGTAGGACAAGTTTTCATAATTACTAAGAAGTCTCTGTGTCATTATATGGATGCAGGCTAGTGGAACAGAAAAAGACTCCTTACAAAACAGCCTCTACCATGAGATGGAAGATTGTATTCAACATAAACAGTCCTTGAACAAGCAAGAAACTTTAAAGTGTAATCTCTCCTTGGTCATGGTGTCCTAACTCTGGAAAAACAGAGTTAGAATAGCTGGTTAGCAGTGGTGAGTTTTGTAGGTGGGTATAGTTTTGCTCATGTATCAGTGTATCTTATTCATACAGAAAGACATGGAGTTATTCTGTGTAAGACACAGCTATTGATGGGTCTTCAGCACTATACTGTTATCTGCAGGACAAGTGTTGTCCACTTTAAGGAAGGGAAATAACAGAGCACAGAATTACACCATGGCATTTTGTCTGCAGCAAGCCTACTCTGTTCTATCTGCAGGAATGACAGGTTTCTGGATTTCCCTGGCCAAGTCAACATTTTGTCCTCTTTATCTGCATTCTTGAGAACAACAAGTTACATTCTTACTATGGGAGGCAGCACGACCTGTTTTATTTTTCTTCCTGTGGCAATATGCCCTATAACCCTTTATCCCAGTAGTCCAAGTGGTGTTCATGGCATGTAAACCCAGGTCAGAACATTTTGGGGGGTCTCAGGTGCAGGATGAAATGTGGTTGTGTCCTTATACGACTCCTCACTACCTGCCTGTTACTAATGAACTCTTAAATGATGTAGTAAATGAGCTTCCTGTTTCCCTCAACTTATCTTCCAGCAGCTGGTTGAAGGCAAATATCATCAATCCAGCTTCTGTGTACTATCAAAAGTCTAGATCTGAAATAATAGGCAGGTCATACTATGTTAGATTAGTTATTAGTGCTTTTAAGTTTATTGTCACCAGTATCAATTAATTTGGATAAATGAGAACAGAAATAAATGTTAAAAAACAAAAAAAATTGAGAAGCATGAACACCAACTTCAGTATAGCTCAAAAGTACTCTGTGATTGTAAGAAAGTGTAACTCCAGCTCTAGAAGTTTGTCTTCTAACGCCAAATGCCATTTGAAGAGTTCTCTCTTCCCCCTACAAATCTTTCAGAGGATATGATTGATACTTGATAATTTTCACATGGGTTTTATAACCTATGTTTAAAAGCAAGGTCTATCAAATTAAAAGTATCAGGCTTGGGGAGATAGCTTATTTGATTTGTGTTTTTGAAGAAGAAAGCTAAGCAGGGAGTGAGCACACTGCACTTTTCTCTAGAGCATTAGATCCTGGGCAGAAAGTGAATGAAACCTGTGTCTATGCTGGTTCAGGCCCACTGCTACATAACATCTGAATTTATAAAGCTAATCATGCTGATTGTTCGCCTCCGCACTCTAGAGTCTGAAGCAAACTCCTTTGGAGCTGTCTTTTTATTTCCTGAGGGAGTTCTCTTTTTTCTCTTTTTTCTTTCATTTTTTTTCTTTGTGTATATATGTGCATGTTAGTGTAGGATGAGTTTATTAGTGTACATGCACATGGGGAGACAGAAGACACCCACAAGTATAATTCCTCAAGTTTCATCCATTTTTTTTAAATAACAGGGACTCTCACCTGCCTGGAATTCACCCAGCAGAAAAGCCTTGCTTGTCCATGTGCACCAAGCATCTGCTGACTCCATGTCCCACACTGAGATTGTAGTTAGAGTCACCACGCCTAGCTTCTGTGTAGGCTTGGCAACTGAACTCAGTTCTCCTGCTTCTAAGGCCAGTCACTTTACTGATCAAGACATCTCCTCACTTCCTTGAGAAATTTCCCCGTTTTTCTTCAATAAATTTTATTGATTAAATTTGCTGTTTGGTGATTTAATACATATATGATATCATCTGATTATTACTTTCTTCCTCTCTTCTCCCCATCCCTACCAGTACTTTTCCAAGGTTCATGAGTTTGGGTTTAGATTTTTGTTGTTGTTGTTGTTATTTCATGTAACTTAACTGGGCCATCTGCATGTAAAAACACTTTCCAGGGCTGAGTCTGAGGCCTCCATCTCTTTTACATTAATGTATGGAGTCCTCTACACATGACTAAGGTAAAAGAGCTTGTGATGGAATGACTGAGCAGGCAGCAGCTTAGAGAAGAACCTGTGAGGGACTCTGCAGAGACTAGACCAGTGCTCAGATTCCTTGGGTTAATACAAATTCACGTTTGGTGATGTGAAGATGTATTGGAACTACAAGAAGGACAATTATGTCTAAAATACTGAAAACCAGCAAAACAGTGAACAGAGTGGACATTTTTCTTACAAAACAATGATTGTAGTATTGCCAAAGCTTGAAGAAAATATTAGTCTGACTAGGTCATGAAGTCATCTTTGCATATCATTCAACAGAGTACTTCTGTTGGGGAACTGTTACCCAGATGTGACCCTTGACCTTCTGTTAGGAACTCCAGAGGGCTGAGCATTGGGCTTCTGACTACTGTCCTTAGACTAATTCCAGCACAGTATGATACACACCTAAAACTTTTTAGATCTCCTCCTCTTTAAGACCCTCTAACTCAGTGGTTCTTGATCTTCCTGCTGCTGCACATTTAAATACAGTTCCTCCTGTCATGTTGACTCCAATTACAAAATTATTTTATTTGCTACTTCATAACTGTAATTTTCCTACTGTTATGAATTGTAATGTAGATATCTGATATGCAGTATATCTGATATGTGACCCCTTGCGAAAGGGTCATTTGATTCCAAAGGCATGGTAACAGACAGTTTGAGAACCACTGCTCTAAAGCATTCTTACTAAGTTTCCCAGATTATCCTGGTTAGACATCTCTCATTATAAAACCAACTTCTTTAAGGCAAGAAATTAACAACAAATTGGGTAAAATGACTTTTGTGTTGGAAAACTTCATGTAATCTGAGCAATGTTACAAGGACTATCAAAGTTTACTCAAAAGACTTAAAAGACTCATGCACATACACATGCATATAAGCAGACAATCCATACCTTGATCTTGGAAAAACATCTCACTCCATGAGTCACAACCCTGTTCTCAGGTTCTGCCATATTGTTCTTCTGATTCTTCCCAGATGTCTATGCTTTAAAAGTCTTACTGCTGTCTTTGCAAGAAAACAGACAGTTGTTAATTAAATTATTTACTAAATTGTAACAAGTCATTAAAAAAAAAAAACCTCTCAGGACTGGAATATATCTTTTTAAAAAATATTTTTAAAAATAATTCTGCTGTGGATATCGCTCTGTGTAAATAAAGTTCTGATTGGCCAGTGGCCAGGCAGGAAGTATAGGCGGGACAAGAGAGTAGAGAATTCTGGGATGTAGAAGGCTGGGGAGAGACACCTCCAGCCGCCGCCATGAAAAGCAACATGTAAAGACACTGGTAAGCCGCAAGCCATGTGGCAAAGTGTAGACTAACAGAAATGGGTTAATTTAAGATAGAAAAGGTAGATAACAAGCAGCCTGCCACGGCCATACAGTTTGTAAGCAATATAAGTCTCTGTGTGCTTTCTTGGTTGGGTCTGAGCGACTGTGGGACTGGCGGGTGAGAGAGATTTGTCCTGACTGTGGGCCAGGCAGGAAAACTCTAACTACATAATTCTTTATTGATTCTTTGGCAGTTTCACATCATGCACCTTAATCTCACTCACCTCCCAGTCACTCTGTATCTGCCTATCAACCCTGCAGCATGCCCCCCCAAAATTAATTTAAAAAATCATCACGCCTCCATCTTTCTAACACCTCTTCATTCATCCTAATGGCATCAGGAACTGTGGTAGGTCATTCAGTATACTCTTTTGTCCAATCAGTCCCACCCACAAAATGTTCATGGTTTTTTTTTTGGGGGGGGGTGTTTTTATTTTTTATTTATTTTTTGTGTCTTAAACATCATGCCTCATGATCCCACCCATCTCCTTCCCCACACCAAAATAAAATATAAGGGAAAAAGATATATAAGGGAAGAGACAAAGAAGGGGGAAATCTTGCTGTGGAAGCTGCAGTGTGACAAGATGAATCACAAAGTAAACTGCTTATCCATATATATTTAGATGCAGAATTTATCAGAAAGAATCATTTGTCTGGTTAACTGGCCCATGGTCTCCGTTGCACCATTGATGATGGTCCCTCACTGGAACTCTTCCATGACATCCTGTTGCTGCCCTGCATGTGGCAATCCTGCATCCCTGAGTCCACAGGACTAACACCCTCACTCCCTACCCCTCATGATCCAGCAGATCACAGATGGAGTAAATGTTGGGGTTGGTGAGCATATAACCCTGGTTCTGGGCCTGTGTGGTTGCAGGGTTGGTCAGTCTGCCAGCTCTCCCCTGTCTTTGTTACCATCTAAAGACGTGAAAAAGGTGAGGAATGGGATGAGGTGTTCATTATTTTCAATAAAACATTGGTCTTGTTCAAGGCCTCTGGCACACCATTGTCACTGGACCCTCCCTGAAACTCCTCTCAAATATCCTGCTAATGTCCCAAGACATGGGGAACCTTCATTTATTGTTCTGCAGGACCAGTCTTTACACATACTCTAGCAGGTCATAGAGGTCATACAAAGGTAGATATTATGATAGGCCAGCCAAGGCCCAAGATGTTGGTCTGGGTGGTAGCTGAGCTGGTCCTCACCACTGGGACTGCCACCTTCAGGCAAAGGGCAAATCCAGCTCTTCCAGGCCCATGGTGAAAAATGGGGCCATCTCTCCCAAGTGTTGGGGGTGGGGGAGGGACATCTCTTTCATGGGGGGATAGGACCAGCTCTCCTGCTGCAGTGTCCAGAAGTGGCTGGACCAGCTATCCAGGACCAAAAGCAAATTAGAAGGGAAGGGTTTACTTTTGCTCATAGTTCTATATCACAGTTCATCAGCCAGGGAGGTCAGGACTGAACCCACAGCAGCAACCTGGATGCAGGGCAGATGCAGAGGCTATGGAGGTATGCTGCCTCCTGCTTTGTTCCCCAGGGCTTGCTCATCCTGCTTTCTTATACAGCCAGACCTGCCTGCCAGGATGGCCCCAGCCACAGTGAGCTGGGCTCTCCCACATCAGCCATCAATCAAGAAATGCACCACAGGCTAGACCATCAGTCAATATCCTGGGACATTTTCTCAGTTGAGATTCCCTCTTCCCAAATGACCCTAGCCTGTGTCACGTTGATATAAAACTTTCCAGTCCAGCTGTGGAAGTTATGCAATAGGTAACACGTTTGTTTCCTAAACTTGAGGATCTCAATTTGAATTCTTAACAACCAAGTAAAAACCAGAACTTTCTCTGCACCTGCCTGTAACCCCAACACTGGGAGGACCCAGACATCAGGATCACTCCAGTGTGCCAACTTGGCACTCTAACCAAATGAATAACCAAAAAGTCCAGTGAAGAAACTCCATTATAAAACCTAAAGTGGAGCATTCTAGAGGAAGACACTCATCACTGACTTGTGGCCATCATAATATGCATACCTGTTTATGTGCACTTGCACCTGCACACATACGTATATATACACACAAACCTATATGTTGCACGAATCTTAAACAGGTCTTATTAATAAAATCAAACCTGAAGCCAGTTATTGGGGTGAGCGCTGGAAGATCAGAGAAGCAGAACAAGCCACAGCTTCCTCACCTTACCAATTCCTCAGCTGATCATGTTTCCTCAGACAGGAAGCCTCTGAGTCCTCATCCAAATGGATCTCAGCTGAACTGCTGCTAAAAGCCTAAAAGCTTAACCAGGCTCTAGTTCCTGGTCTTCATGCATTATATACCTTTCTGCTTTTGGGGATTAAAGGCTCACTTCCTAGGATTAAAGGCGTAAGTCACCATGCCTGGCTGTTTCCAGTGTGGCTTTAAACACACAGAGATCTGGATGAATCTCTGCCTCCCAAGTGATAGGATTAAAGGTGGGTGTGCCACCATTTTCTGGCCTCTGGATCTAATGGCTGTTCTGTTCTCTGACCCCAGATAAGTTTATTAGGATGCACAATATTTTGGGGAACATAATATTACCACACCTATATATACATATTCACTGCATGCACACACACACACACACACACACACACACACACACACACACACACGAAAAGAAAAAGAAAAAAAATAATGAAATGTGCTCCAACAAATAAAGCTTGCCTGGAAATCAGAGTGCAGAGCTAGCCACTAGAGGCAAAGCAGTGGTGGCACACGCCTTTAATCCCAGCATTTGGGAGGAGGAAACAGGAAGTGATATGGCTGGGTGGAGAGACGAAGTGATTAGATGAGGTGCAGATAGGAGCTCCCCCTTTTTGTCTGAGGATTCAGTAGAAGTAGAGTCTCTCAAGTGGCTGGCTGCTTTGCTTCTCTGATCTTTCAGCATTTACCCCAATATCTGACTTCAGGCTTTTATTATTAAGATCAATTAGAACTTGTGATACTTCTGGTGTCCAACTTGTGGAGCATGAATTCATGAAAAAAGCTGCTTGCCTGTGGCTTTGTAGCCATCAGCACAGGCTGAAACTGCATGAGGTGAGAGGCACTACCCCAACAGCTAAGTTTCTGTTGTAGCCTATCTGCAGCAAATGCAATAGGCTTTTGGGCTCCAAAAACCATAGGATTTAGCTGCTTTTGCACTTTACCCACATGCAGATGGCTGGCTCTTTGGCTTCTTCTCTCCTGGTGGGTTGTAGGCTCTCCCTGGAACCACACTATGGGCTGCTACCATACTAGGTAGCTGCCTTGTAACCTGTCCTAGTTTCTAATGTTCTACACAGAAGCATTCAGCTTCACATTTGAATCATCACTCTCAGCAGATTTGGTGAGACAATTGGGAATTCTTAAAGGGGGAATTAATTAAAAGAGAAAGTTTTTTCCCCACATTAAAAAATGGGAAACACTATTATAATGGAGGGAGTTAGGTCTGGACAGTTTGAAAATGGAACAATTAAATGAGAGGGTAATTAATTCAGATGGGATTTATGTAATGTCAATTATAAATATTATCTGTTTGTTATTTTTGTTTATCACTAAAAATTTGGTTAATATGAGTGCTAAGACACAAGTTTTAGAAAAGTGTACTAAAACAGATCATAGAGATATTCAGACCCAGACAGAGGAATTTAAAGGAGAACCAATCTCAGCATTGCATTATAAGGATAGAGAGGAATAGCCTAAGGTTTTCTAACAGCCAACCTTAATTTATCCTGTAACCTTATAGGAACTGCCAAATGATAGATATCCTCAAGGCTATGTAATTACTGAATGGACTCCTGTTCAAATGTTAGATTTGAGGAGATTCAAAGAAGTGATAGTCTCATAAGGTATACATTCATCATTTGTGAAGCAGATTTTAAACTCATAGTCAACTTGTAATATAACTATCACTGAAGACTAGAAAGATTTGGTTACAGCAGCTGTGGAGGCTGGTCCTCAATTACAATGGAGGATGTGGTCAACAATGAAGAAGGGCTAGAGGTTTGAAAATCTTCAAAGACCAACTTCATGGAGAAGGAGATTATGCTAATGTAGGAAGGCAATCCCTATATGACGACTACACCCTGGCTTTATGCCATACAGCAGCCTTGAATGCTTGGGACAGAATTGAAGAAGGAAAGAAAATCGAGTTATTTACTAAAGTTATACAGGGCCCAAAAAAAACCTTCACTGATTTCTTTTTTCTTAAGTATTTTTATTAAGAAAATTTCTATTCATTTTACATACCAACCACAGATCCTCTCCCCTCTCTCCCCCAACTCCCCAGCCTTTCCCCCTATCCCAACCACTACTCCCACCTCCCCAAAGGCAAGGCCTCCCATGGGGAGTCAGTAGAGCCTGATACACCCAGTTGAGGCAGGACCAAGCCCCTCCCCCTGCACCAAGACTGTGTAAGTTGTTCCACCATAAGCAGTGGGTTCCAAAAAGCCCATTCATGTCCTAGGAATGGATCCTGATCCCACTGCCGGGCGGGGGGGGGGGGGGGACTTAAGCAGATCAAGCTACCATAGAGCTTTCATCTAGTAAATTATATAAGCATATGCAGAGATCCACAGCGAAGCCCCAGGCCCAGCTCTAGAAGTCTGGTCCCAAGAGAGAGAAGAGGGATTCTATGAGCAAGAGGCATCAAGATCATAATGGAGAAATGTACAGAGACAACCAAACCAAACTAGTGGGAACTCATGAATTGTGGACCAATAGCTGTGGACCCTCCATGGAACTGAACTGGGTCATCTGCATAGGCAAAACTTGACTTCAACAGTAAATAGAATAATATCAAATTCAGAAGTTGGACAAATAATAATTGAATCTCTGGCTTTTGAAAATGCTAATGCACAATGTAAAAGGGTAATTAGGCCATTAAAGGCAAGATCAGCACCCTTAGAGGAATGGATCTGAGATACAATCAATATTGAATCTCATAACCATGATGATTCTTGGATAGGAGAGGTGATTTCCAGAGGTTTGAAGAAATACCAAAATGCCAGGTGTTTCAACTGCAGTAAACAAATCATCTAAGAAGGAATTGTAAACAGGGCATTCCAAGAAGCAAGATTTTTTTTCTAAGAATAATCCCAACAGAATGCCCCTCCCTTTTGGAGTATACAAAAGTTATGGCAAAGGCAGACATTGAACTAACAAATGTGGATCAATAAGGCATAAACAGGGTAACCTTTTGCCTTTGGGAAATGCCTTGGAGGCCTCTCATAGACCCCCATGTCAAATTCAGTTTAGTCATTTCCTGTCATCATGAAGGAAACTTCTTCCCAGAGCAATTAAAGAACCCAATGCATGTTGGAAAAAAACATACTGCTGATAGAACAGCTATAGAAGACAGAACAAAAATTCAGGAGAAACCATAAAGCAAATATTTTGGCAAACTTCTATAAATTAACAAAGACCAAAATTAAAAATACAAACAAATGACATCATCATTGAAGGTCTTGTAGACACAGATGCAGATGTAACAATACTTGCACCACAATCTTGGCATCCAAACTGGCCTCTTCAGGAGGTAAATGTTCAGCATTTAGGGATTGGAACATTATCTCAGCTAAAACAGAGCACAATATGGGTCAAATGTACAGGGCCAGAAGAACAGAGAGGAAAATTAAAGCCATATATGACTAACATAGCAAGGAATTTATGGGGATGTGACTTGTTACAGCAATGGAATACTCAGATTAACATTCCTCCAATCTCAGAAACAAACCATAAATTAACAGATGTTTCTGGGAAAAATATTAGAATATAAAGAACAGTCACCAAAGATTCAGGTTGTATGAGAACAGGGCACAACAGCTGCTGATCTTTCAAAAGCACCAACAGCTCTACCTTTAAAATGTTTAACAGACAAACTTGTATGATTTGAGCAATGGCCTTCAACATCAGAGAAACTACAGGCCTTAGAACAGCTGGTGTAGGAGAAGCTAAATGATCAGCATAGTGAAGAATCAGCCAGTTCTTAGAATTCTCCTGTATTTTTATTAAAAAAGAAATCTGGAAAATGGAGAATGGCAGCAGATCTAAGAGCTGTTAACAATGTGATTCAGCCAATGGCCTCTCTACAGTCTGGAATTCCTTTGCTTTCTCTGTTACCTAAAGGATTGCCTCTTATAGTTATTGATTTAAATGACTGTTTCTTCACTATACCTTTACAAAAAAAAAAAAAAAAAAAAAAAGACAGAAAAATTTGCCTTCATGGTGCCTACTTATAATAATTCTCAGCCTGTTAAGAGATATTAATGGAGGGTTTTCCCACAGGGAGTGTTAAATAGCCCCACTCTGTGCCAATATTTTGTAAGTCAACCATTGGAAATGATACTTACACAATTTCCTCAATCTATTAATTATTTAGGATATAAAATAGGTCTACAAAAAATTAGACACCAAGTCCAATTGTCAAGAAAGAGGAGGGACTGTAAGAGCATGAATTGTTGAGACCAAGATTGGAAAAGCACAGGGAGAAATAGACAAACAAATGGAAGCACATAAATTATGAACCAAAGGCTGTGGAGCCCCCAGCTGGATCAGGCCCTCCGGATAAGTGAAACAATTGAATAGCTTGAACTGTTTGGGAGGCATCCAGGCAGTGGGACCCAGACCTTTCTTTGGTGTATGAGCTGCCTGTTTGGAGCCTGGGGCTTACACAGGGACACTTTGCTCAGCCTGGAGGGAGGGGACTGGACCTGCCTGTACTGAATCCACCAGGTTTAAACGAATCCCCAGGGGAGTCTTGGCCCTGGAGGAGATGGAAATGGAGGGGAAGGGATGGGGGGGGGGGGGGGATGGAAGCAGGAGTGGGGAGGATGGGGGAACCCATGGCTGATGTATGAAGTTGAAACACAAATATAATAATAAAATATATATATATATATATTTAAAATCTTCCTAACATAGAATCTGCCTTATTTTTCTAGAGGCAAATTGTAATACTATTTCTATGAGATAATTCATTGTTAATTTACATTCATTAGAATATTTCATGAGTTATTTTATAGCACTAATTTCATTGATTTATTATTCTATTAATTGATAGTCATATCTTTTCTAAACTAGAAAGTTTTCTAAATATCCTTATAGCATTTTACATTTTATGGTAATTTATTCAGCTTTTACTCTTTGAGCTATAATTATTATATTATAGTATCTTAATCCAAATGCTTTGTTTTTCATTCTTTAGCTTTGATTCAGTATATTTTCTAGTTTATACATTTTCATATAATTTCCTTTTGTAATCACTTTGAAAAACTAAAGAAAATAAATTTAAAATTGCCTCAAAAAAATTAGACACCAAAAGGTGCAAATTAGTAGAGATCAATTGCAAACTCTTAATGACTTTCAAAGATTGCTAGGAGACATTTCCCATCTACAGCCCACTATTGGAGTAGAAAATCAAGAACTGAGTAATTTGTTCAAAACCTTAAATGGTGACAAGGACTTAAATAGTCCAAGAGAATTAACAACTGAAACTGAGAGAGAATTGGCTTTTGTAGAAAAGAAATTTTACAGGATGCACATGTGGATCGCTTGGATACAGAGCTTGGTTACATTCTGGTTATTTTACCTTCTACTCATTCCCCTACAGGAGTATTAATTCAGAGGGAAGATATTAATTAGAATGGATCTTTTTACCAATAAACAAAATAAAACATTAAAAATTTATTTGGAAAAGGTCTCTGAGTTGACCCTAAAAGGAAAATTGAGACTTCATCAATTAGCAGGAATAGACCCAGCAGAAATTGTAGGACCTTTTACTAATGATGAAACTGACAAATTATGGGCATAAAATGAACATTGGCAAAAAGCTTGCAGTAATTTTGGGGGAGAGGTTAACAACAAATATCCCCAAAGCAAAAGAATTCAATTTATAAGAAGTAGTAACTGGATCTTCCTCCCATTGTATGAGGTACACCAATATCTGGAGCCCCTAAATTCTATATTGATGCAAATGAATCAGGAAAGGCAGGTTAAAAACAGAAAATTTAAGTAATGTGATTCAAAGCCCTTATAATTCCATCCAAAAGTTAGATTTATATGCTATTCTGATGGTATTAATGGATTTTACAGAACTTCTTAACATAGTTATTGACCCTAAGTATGCAGAAAGAGTTGTTTTATACCTTGAAATGGCTAAATTTATCCCTGATGAATCAGAATTAACTTCACTATTTGTTTAGTTACAAGAAGTAATCAGGGAAAGGAATGATCCCTTATATACAACACACATTCAGTCCCATACAGGTCTGCCAGGCCCTCTAGCACAAGATAATAAAGAAATTAATCAACTACTGATAGGAAATGTGCCACAGGCCTCAGAATTTCATTTAAAAAACACCATGTGAATAGCAAGGGTTTGAAAAAGGATTTTTCCATAACCTGGCAACAAGCCAAGAAAATTATAAGTAAATGTCTTACTTGTTATTTACACAACCATACTCCACTACCTACAGGAAGTAACCCAAAAGGTAATCAAAGGAATGAAATTTGGCAGATGGATGTGTTTCATTTTGTAGAATTTGGAAAATTAATATATGTACACCACACCCTTGATGCCTATTTAGTATTTCAATTGGCAACTGATTTGAGTTCTGAAAAGGCTGATTCTGTAATCACTCATTTCCTAGAAGTTATGGCCATCATGGGTATACCTGCACAAATTAAAACTGACAATGCTCCAGCATATGTCTCTGGTGAAATGAAATAGTATTTTTGCTTTTTACAATATAAAGCATATTACAGGTATACCACATTATCCTATAGGCCAAGCAGTCATACAAAGATCAAATCAAACTCCTAAGTATATTCTAAATAAACAGAAAGTGGTAGCAAAAACCCTAAGAAATAGATTACATAATGCTCTATTAAATTTGAATTTTCTCAGTGCTAATGAGAAGGGACCAACAGCTCCAGAGAGACATTGGGTAATAAAAAATAAAACTACAGAATTAAATCAACCTATATACTTTAAGGATGTGCTGACCTCAGAATGGAAACCAGGATATGTGTTGCATTGGGGTAGAGGTTTTGCTTTTGTTTGTACAGGAGAAGAAAAGCTATGGATATCATCAAAATGGATAAAGGTTTAATTTGAACAAGAGATACCTCTTAATTAGAAGAGATGATAGTTGACCAACCAGCATGACCATCCAATCCAAACTAACTTATATGAATAACAAATGCTTTTCATTTCCTCAGATAACTTGGCAAAAGGGAAACTCCCCGAATTTAGGGCTGGGGGATTGTTTTGTTTTTGTCTTTTCAGGAGAATAACGGCTAAGGGATATGGTGATATTTTATTTGTACTGAAATGTGATTTTATTTGTATGTTAATAAAGTTGTCTTGGGGTCAGAGCAAGCTATAGCAGAAGCTAGGTGGTGGTGGTTGCATGCCTTTAATCCCAGCACTTGGGAGGCAGAGCTAGATGGATCTCTGTGTGTTCAAGGACACAGCCAGCATGGTGACATATGCCTTTAATCTCAATACCAACCATAGAAGACCTGGAGGTCTGTACAAACAGGCAGTGACAAGGAGGTCATGTGGTTGGGTTTACAACCAATGAGAAGACAGAACAGAAAAAAGACAGGACACAGGAAGTAGGCATCTTGCAGAGAGGGAAGACAGCAACAGCAGTGAAGGGTAATGTTTTCAGCTCTCAGCTATTGCTCTGATCTCTTGGCTTTTAACTCTGCAATTGTCTCTGTGTTTCTTACTTAACAAGACAGTTACAGCTACATTTGGTGCCCAACGTGGCAAGAATTCATTTAAAAACCACTTGGCTTGGCAGTGGGTCCAGCTTCCCGCCTGGGCGGGCCTGGCTCCCTAGAACAGGCCTAACTCAGCTTAGGACTCAGGCCCAACTGACCTTAGCTATAAGCGGTTACCACAGCTGGAGATACTTGCTTAAAAAGCCTGTGCTAAGAACAACTCAGGACTGTGGGAGCTACCACTAATTGCAGTAGCTACACATAACTGCAGATAGGCTGCTTTTGGCTGAAATGCCAACGCACGTGGTCAGAACGTAAGGAAGACAGAGCCCAGGCTCAACTCAGCTCAAGCGGGAACACATGGTTGGATTCAAGCTTTTAGCCAGAATGTGGCTATGCTTTCTCTCTCTCTTTCTCTCTCTCTCTCTCTCTCTCTCTCTCTCTCTCTCTCTCTCTCTCTCTCTCTCTCTCTCAATTCCCACCTCGGACGCTAGGTAGCGGTTTAGAAATTCCCTCAGATTTCTACTGTTCTATGCGGACTTGGTAACTCAATTAAATCAGATATTTTAAAGGAAACTATTTAAAAGAGAATTTTTTCACATTAAAAAATGGGTTTTATGTGTACATTGGAAGAAAACTGGGCTTTGTTTGAAATTTTAGGCAGTCTGACAATGGAACAACTATATGAGAAGATTAATGTTGATCGAATTATGGACATTATTTCTCTTCTTATACTTATTTTACTATTTAAAAAGATAGCCAATTTAAGTGCCAGGATAAAAATTTTAGAAAAACCTGTTAAGCCTGTTAAAGTGAATTATAGAGAAATTCAGATTCAGACAGAAGAAATTAACAGTGAAGTTGTTTCAGGATTGGATTATAAGGTTACAGAAAGAAAGCCTGTTTTCACACAAACACCTTTAATTTATCTGGTAACCATACAACAGCTACCTGGTCAAGTGAATACACAAAATATTTGGACTCCAGTTGAAATATTAGACTTACAAAGGTTTAAGGAGGCAATAGTATCTTATGGCATGCATTCCCCATATGTAAAGCAAATGTTAAACTCCTGGTCAGCTTATAATAGGATTATACCACAGGACTGGCAAGAGCTGACACATGTTGGAACCTGGACAACAGCTCCAGTGGCAAATGTGGTTCAAAGAGGAAGCTAAAACATAGCAAAACAATGTAGGGATAAAGGTATACAAGTCTTCCAGGATCAGCTTGTTAGAGAAGGCCAATATGCTGCAGCACAAACACAATGTTTATATGATATCCAAACTCTAATTCTATGTCAAATGGCAGCCTTGAATGCATGGGACAGAGTAGAGGAACCAGAAAAGAAAACTGAGTCATTTACAAAGGTTATATAGGGCCCAAAAGAATCTTTCACAGATTTTTTACATAGACTGACTTCAGCAACAAATAGAATGGTCCCAAATTCAGAAGCTAGCCAGATAATAATTGAATATCTGGCTTTGAGAATGCAAATGCAGCATGAAAGAGAATAATCAGGCCATTAAAGGCAAGATCTACACCCTTGGAAGATTGGATTAGAGACACGGTTACTGTTGAGGCTCATGATCATGATAATATGTGGGTAGGAGAAGCAATTTCAAGAGGTTTGAGGAATGTCAGATGTTTGGATGTGGAAAGCAAGGACATTTGAAGAGGGACTGTAAACAGGGCACTTCTAGAAACAATGTTTCTTCAAGGAACAATGGCAACAGAATGCCCCTTCTTTCTGGAGTATGTAGAAGGTGTGGTAAGAGAAAACATTGGACCAAGAAATGTAGATCAACAAGGGACAGACAAGGTAATACTTTGCCTTGGTCTTTTGGAAACTCCCAGAGGGCCCTCAGGCAGGCCCCTATAGTGAATACAGTTCAGACCTTTCCTGCAATTATAGAGGAGACCCCTATGCAGAGCAATTAAATGACCAAATGCCTATTGGAATAAACCAGGCTACTTGGAGTAATGGAACAACTGAGACAGAGAGAACAGAAAATTCAGGAGAAACTATAAAGAAAAATTTTTGGCAAACTTCTATAAATGAACAAAAACCAAAATTAACAATAAAAATATATGGTGTTTTCTTGTCTGGTCTGGTAGATACAGGTATTGATGTGACCATAATTGCACCAGAAATTTGGCATCCAACTTGGACTCTTCAGGAGGTAAACATTCAACTGTTAGGAATTGGAACATTATCTTAAGTAAAACAGAGTGCAAGATGGCTCAAATGTGTAGGTCCAGAAGGACAGAGAGGAAAATTAAAATCACATGTGGCTAATATAGCTATGAACCTGTGGGGTAGAGACCTGTTACAACAATGGAATACTCAGATTAACATCCCTCCAACCTCAGAAACAAATCATAAACTAGCACATGTTTCTGAGTGAAATGTTAGAAGGTATTATTCTAATGAGTGATCACCAGCCATCCATATTATACAAGAACAGGGCACAAAAACTGATGATCTTCCAGACACCAACAGCTCTACCTTTAAAATAGTTAACAGACAAGCCTGTATGGGTTCATCAATGGCCTCTAACAACAGAGAAACTCCAGACTTTAGAAGAGCTGGTAGAAGAACAGTTAAATGCTCAGCATATTGAAGAATCTACCAGCCCTTGGAATTCTCCTCTATTTGTAATTAAAAAGAAATCTGGTAAATGGAGAATGGTAATAGACCTTAGAGCAATTAACAAAGTAATTAAAAATAATGGGCTCTCTACAATCTGGGATTCCTTTGCCTACTCTGTTACCTAAAGGATGGCTTCTCATAGTTATTGATTTAAAAGACTGCTTCTTTTCAATACCCTTACAAGAAAAACACAGAGAAAGATTCGCTTTCAGGGTGCCTACTTACAATAATTCTCAATCGGTTAAAAGGTTTCAATGGAGAGTCCTCCCACAGGGAATGTTGAATAGCCCAACCCTGTGCCAATATTTTGTATAGCAGCCATTGGAAGTGATATGTAAAAAATGTCCTAAATCTATAATTTATCATTATATGGATGATACTTTACTAGCTGACTCAAATGTAGATACATTAGAAAGGATGATTGAAGAAGTAAATAAAATTTTGCCTTGCTGGGGATTACAAATTGCTCCTGAAAAGATACAAAGAGGAGATTCTATTAATTATTTAGGATATAAAATAGAGCTACAAAAAATTAGACCTCAAAAGGTACAAATTAGGAGAGATCGACTACAGACTCTTAATGACTTTCAAAGATTATTTGGAGACATTTCTCATCTATGAACTATTGTTGAGGTGAAAAATGGTGAACTGAATAATTTGTTCAAAACCTTAGAAGGTAACAAGGACTTAAATAGTCCAAGAGAATTATCACCTGAAGCTGAGAAAGAATTGGCCTGGTAGAAAAAAAAGTACATGAAAGACACATAGATTGTATCAAGCCAAAGTTGGATTGCATTTTGGTTATTTTACCTTCTAGGCATTCTCCTACAGGAATATTAATGCAGATGGAAGATATTATGGATAGTTTTTACCAAATAAACCAAATAAAAAATTTAAAACTTATATGAAAAAATTCTGACTTAATTTTGAAAGGAAAATTGAGACTTTGTCAATTAGCAGGAATAGACCAAGCAGAAATTATACCTTTAACTAAAGAGGACATTGAAAAATTATGGATAGAAAGTGAACCTTGGCAAAGTGCTTGCAGTAATTTTTTGGGAGAAATTACCAAGAGAAATAGAATTGATCTCATAAAGAGAACTGATTGTATCTAGCCTTGAATTGTATGGGAAAAACCCATATCTGTAGTTTGTACATTTTATACAGATGCAAACAAACAGAGAAAAGCAGGTCAGAAAATTTAAGTAAAGTGGTTCAAAGTCCTTATAATTCAGTTAAAAAATCAGAATTGTATGCTATTCTGTTAGTATTAATGGATTTTTCAGAACCTCTCAACATACTTACTGACTCTCAGTATGCTGAAAGAGTGGTATTACATATTGAGACTGCAAAATTTATCCATGATGCTTCAGAACTAACTTCACTATTTATCCAATTACAAGATACAATCAGGAAAAGGAGTCATCCTTTATATATAACTCACATCCAATCCCATACTGGTCTGCCAGGCCCTCTAGCACAAAATAATGATGAGATTGATAAATTATTGATAGGAAATGTGCTGAAGGCCTCAGAATTTCATAAAAAACATCATGTCAATAGTAAAGGTTTAAAAAAAGATTTTTCCATAACCTGGCAACAAGCTAAGGAAATTGTAAAGAAATGTCCTACTTGTTCCTTCTACAATCAGATGCCATTACCAGCAGGATGTAGCTCAAAAGGTACTCAGAAGAATGAAATCTGGCAGATGGATGTGTTTCACTTTGTGGAATTTGGAAAACTGAAATATGTACACCATATATTGATATTTACTCAGGATTTCAATGGACAACTGCTTTGAGTTCTGAAAAAGCTGATTCTGTAATCACTCATTTGCTAGAAGTTATGGCCATCATGGGTATGCCTGCACAAATTAAAACTGCCAATGATCCAGCATATGTCTCTATTAAAATGAAACAGTTTTTGCTTATTATGATATAAAGCATATTACAGGTATACCGCATAATCCTACAGGCCAAGCAGTTATAGAAAGATCAAACAGAACTCTAAAGGACATGCTAAATAAACAGAAAGGGGTAACAAAAAAACCCAGAAATAGACTGCACAATGCTCTATTAACTTTGAATTTTCTCAATGCTAATGAGAAAGGAACAACACTGCAGAAACACCTCAGGTGTCCAGGCGAGAAGAATGGAATGCCAACATGAAGCCACTTATACTTCTTTCCAAGAAGAATGGACAGCTGTATTAAAAAACATCAACAATTTCCAGAATTTAAAATCCTGAATCATGACATGACACTAATGGAACTCAGGTGTTTCTGGTACATGGACTGCTCTCACCAAATGTGGGCTCAAACTGTTGACCTTGTGTACATCCTAGTTCACAAATGAGTCTGTCAGATATGCTAAGCCTGTAGGCTGAAGATCATGCCCCAACACTGTGAAGACACCTCAGGTGACTGTCCAGGCAGCTGGCTGTTTCTGTCAACTCACATTTTTTTTTTTTTCTGGAAGCTTCTTGCATGCACTTCCTGTTTTTATTTTTTATTAGGTAGTATTATTTCCTTCTTGGGTCTCTGGGGGAGTTGAAGATCAGTTAGTTATAGTTATAGTTTTCCTTGTTAAGTATTTCAGAGAAGAAACTCACTAAGAGGTGCAAGTGTATAAATTTGAAAGATGTTATAAGACAGTTCTGTTAGTAATATAAGTTAGGATAGAAAGTGAATCAGGTTCATTTTGGACTTACCAAAATAGGATAGGTAATGGAATTATTTTCTCTGAATTTGTCAAATATGAATGGATGAGACATTTTTTAGGTATTTATTGATTGTGTATACGGTATATAGTTATTGTACTTTTGTATATAGTTTTTCTTATATTAGTTATAACTTTTTTCCTTTTTTCTTTTTATTAAAATAGAAAAGGGGAAATATGGTGATATTTTATTTGTACTGAAATGTGATTTTATTTGTATGTTAATAAAGCTGCCTTGGGGTCAGAGCAAGCTATAGCAGAAGCTGGACGGTGGTGGTAGTTGCACGTCTTTAATCCCAGCACTTGGGAGGCAGAACTAGGTGGATCTCTGTGTGTTCAAGGATACAGCCAGCATGGCAACACACGCCTTTAATCTCAATACCAACCACAGAAGACCTGGAGGTCTGTACAGACAGGCAATGACAAGGAGGTCATGTGGTTGGGTTTACAACCAATGAGAAGGCAGAACAGAAAGTCTATAAAAAAGACAGGACACAGGAAGTAGGCTTCTTGCAGAGAGGAAAGATAGCAACAGCAGTGAAGGGTAAGGTTTTCAGCTCTCAGATATTGCTCTGACCTCTTGACTTTTAACTCTGCAATTGTCTCTGTGTTTCTTATTTAACAAGACAGTTACATCTACAAAGGGATCTGAAGAACATTGGACAAATGAGACATCTGAAGAAAAAGGACAAGTCACCCAGAAAAAATGTCCCAAGAAAGAGAGTAAATTGGCCTATTGATATATCACATTTTCAATTGAATAATATTTCATAAATCTCCCTAAATGTTTGTTTCTACTGTTCTCTACAGACACATAAGCCTTTAATCCCAGCACTTGGGAGGAGGAAACGGGAAGTGATATGGCTGGGTGGAGAGAGGAAGTGATAAGGCAGGGTGGAAACAGGAGCTCAACCCTATTGGTCTGGGGATTCAGTAGAGGCAGAGGTAAGAAATCTCTCTAGTGGCTGGCTGCTTTGCATCTCTGATCTTTCAGCATTTACCCCAATATTTGACTCCGGGTTTTTATCATTAAGACCAATTAGAATTCATGTCACATACTCATACACATACACATACACACACACACACACACACACACACACACACACTCACGCACACACTCACACACACACACCACTTGAAAAGGAACAACTTACCAGTGCCTTGAATATTATAAAATTATCTAGGAATATTTATTCTAATTGACTGTGAAAGTAATGCCATAGGGGAAGATTTGGCTTGTTCAATTTGCTTTTTCAGTATGGTGATATTAAAGCTAGCCTCAGAGCTTGTTAAGCTCTGACCTTAAGCTAATGACAATATGGTTAAAATAAAGCTTTTCAATTCTTTATCAAAGCAAATACAAACCAGATGATGCCCTTTGAACTCACTTGAAGGCTGCAGCCTTTAAGATCTCAAAGACATCCGCTGTATTTGTTATAAAGCTCTGCCTTACTGAGACGAGAAAAGCCCTTTAACCAGGCTTTCTTCTTGAGGTCTTTGCATTCCAAGACTTCCCTGGAGTCTCAAGAAGAGAAACAATTTCAGGGGTGCTGTTGATTCACAGAAACCTGGGGAGACACGGAATTTTAATTAAAAAAAACAACCTAAGTAAAAACAACAAATAAGTCAGTGATCAGGGATGAATCCAACACTTCCAGCTTTAAAAATGCAGGGCTAGGAAAAGACCAGACACCTAAACAAAGATTTATATGTGGTTATTTATTACCTAAATTATGTATGGGTGAACATGTCCCTCTCTGTATAGGCTACATGTAAGTACAAGTATTTATATGCAATACAGAAAGGTGACTTGAGCTCCATTCAACTGTACTATCCTCATCAATCTATTTTGTGTCTTAGAAATAGAATACTTTTCATCACCATCAAATATTTTAATTTCACATTTATTTCAGAAAAATCTGTTTCAACATACTTGTATGATTTCTCAGCAGTATCCACAGCACTAATTTATGAAAATCCTCTGAACAACATCCATTTAACAAGTAATCTAAAAATGGCTCTAGTTTATAAAACACTTCAAACTTTTATCAGAGTTCTAAATCCCTGTTGTCACTAAGTGATTGTGTATGACTGTAGTTATCTTTACTGCCTTGCAGTTACAATGAATACTTATTGAACCTACTCTGTGGCAGTCACTGCATGAAGCACCAAGATTGAACAAAGAACAAGAAAAGCTTGATGTTCTGTGGAGAAGTGAAGTTGTTTGAGATGCCTCAGTCACCACAGCAAGTTGCTTGGCCTCAGATCCCAGAAAACCTATGCTTCTATTGGGGGAAAAAATTGGGAATAAAGTTCACAGTAAATAAATATAAATAAATAAAGGTACACTGGTACAGAATGGGGTCATGCAGGCTGAGGTACAACTTACTTATTGTGTAAATAGGAAAAATTTCATAGGATATGGATGAAAATTATAGGGACTGTCTTACCAGTTATGAACATACATAGGAATGAAACCTCAGACTCAAGGCTTCCACACAAAACTTCTAGTTCATTTAACTTCATGAGAGGACCTGATATTGTTTTTGGAAAGAATGGTAGAAGGGGGTGATTTCCAGTAGAGAGGAGACTCATGATTTAAATCTACACCAGTATAGATGAAACACTAACCACTTGACTCTCCTCACCTGCCTCTCTTTTCCTCATCTGTAGTACAATCACTCATCAGTCTTCTCTTCCTTCTCTTCCTTCTTGCCCATGCCTGAACCTGAGATGGTCTCCTTACCCATGACTAAAAGAACTTACTCTTCTTCCTTATCAAAGCTATCTTTGCTTTCCTTAGTGACTTAACATATAAACATCCCCAATATCTAATTTTCATTTTTTAGCCAAGAGAAACTGGAGTTAACATCTAGAAGATCATTTGATAATTGTTTCCATGCACACTAAGTAAACATCTGGGTAGTTTTTATCACAACCTTGAAGATTCCTATCTAACCACTTTCACTGTGTCTGAGAAGTTTTGCGAACAAATGTCTTGACTGTAAATAAAACGTACAAAGCCAAGCACTTGAAAACAGATTCAATGTTACTAAACTAACCCCCACCTTCCTCTAATGTGCCAACACTTTCTGTGAAAAACATTTGTATTTTTTTCAGATACATTTTAAACATGTCTATAATAGAAGGAAAAGAGACAAAGCAATGTCTGTTTCATTGATTCAACAAAACCTGTGTAACCCAATGCTGAACCATGTCACATTCCTTTGCTGAGCACTTTGAACCTAAATGAGAAATGAGCACAGAGTAAGTGGCAGCCACATGAACAGTGTCCCCTTGTTAGCACAGCACTATTTAAACAATGACCTCTGTTCCCAGGATCACACAGTATCACAGATAAATCCACATCAGTCATCAATGCTCAAGAAAACAGCAAGTTGCACTTTTATTAAGCAGACAACACTCTCACATCTCCCCCTCTTTTGCATCCACATGGGGAGTGGGAACACATCACTCTTGTTCTCAAGCAAAAGAGTCCACAACTCTGAAACATTTGCATTGCTTGTGTTATTGTAAAGATGTATGATGGAACATCTCTCTGTATTTTAAGAATACAGTACAGAATTATTAAGTAGGTGGGTGAGCATACTGCAAAGAAAATCTCTAAAAGAGTAACTAGCTTGCAATATTGGCACTCTATATACACTAAGCAGCAACCCTGAATGGGGGGAACCTTTTGGTTGATGGTCCTTAACAACATTCAATCACAGGAGAATACAACTCTGTACAAAGTGAATAAACACACCCACTCATGCTCAGTATCCACACAGTTTGTGATTATCAGAAAATGCATGCTGTTCATTCCACCTTACTCTGTATTATTGAATTAATGAAACAAAGGCTTTGCTTTACCATAGCCAAGCGAATAGTACATACATGAAGAAGCCCGAAGAGACGGTCCTCTCCCTGGTGAGGGAAAAAGAAAGTCACAGCAGTGAAACTCGTATGAAAAGCACCTTTTTCTGGAATCCTCAAATTGCCTTGAACTACTAGAGACAGCCTGTTGGGTGCTTTCCAGCTGAAACAATTTCAACCACTACCAAGCCAAGGAAGGGCGTGGAGAATCAACAATGACTTCTTGTTTGTTTCCAAGCAAATAATTTTACTTTGGTCAGATTTTTCCAATCAGAAATCAAAGGAGACAATACTGAATTCCACCTGTTAAGTCTGACATATGTAGAAACACTTTTATTTCCTCTATTCAAGGCACCTGGAATGGGCCACTCTGAGGAAAACTGAAACAGACATCAAGAACATTACCTATTCCTGTGGTTTCACCATGCAAAACAAGACTGGAACACAGACAAACCCTTCTCCAGAAATCTTGGCAGTTTGTGACTTTGAGTATGTTCTAAATCTAGACTGAGAAGCAGAATTGGAAATTCGAAACATGAGTTCTACCTTTAATGGAGCTAATTGTGAATGTCATCAATGTCACTTCCTGTACTAAACATATCTAGAGAATGAGCCAGTTTCCACACTTGCTTTGACTTAGGTCTGCCCAGGCAGCTTTAAGGTTTCTAGTGCACAGTCTTGTTGAGCCCTGGACTTTCCAGTTAAAGCAGGCCAAGCCAGTGTAGAAAATGCTCAGTCTTGATACCTAGTTGCTTCAATATTTGGTTTGTTTCTGCCTCCCCTCATCATTGCCAGCAAGAACTGTCAGGTTGACTTAGCTAGCACCAGAACAGCTGGCATGCTGTTTCCTCTTGAGGACATCCCCCTCCTTGTCTGTAAGTCACCACTGATCTCCCCTGCATCCTGAACTGCACCCAATAGACTGAAGCATTCTCAGCAGTTGCTGCAGTTCCTGAAGAAAGCTTGTCTAACTCCACTCACTGTCCATACTGATTTTTCTCAGAGAGCAATATAGTAGAAATTATAATTTCTTCAGATTGTCTCAATTGTTCTCTTCCTTTTATCTGCACAGGCAAAGTTTGAGAGACAAAAATATGTATCTCCACTTAATCTCATATACCTCTAGCTCTGGGGTTAACCAAAAAAAAAAAAAAAAAAAAAAAAAAATTGACTGAGGGACTTCAGACCTGTGGGCTGAAGACAGATGCCCCATCTTTACAAAGGAACATTAGGTGACTGTTCAGGCTGCCAGCTGTCTCTGTCTACCCTGCAAGACTCCAGAAAGTTGCTTGCGTCCTTCTCCCATTTCTCAGATAATATTATATCCTTCTGAGGCCTTTGATGTAGATGAAGATTAGATAGTTATAATTTCCTTAGTTATGATAAGAGATAAGTTAGATATTAAACCTTAGACTCACAAATATAGAATATATAGGATATCTTCTTTAATTTTGCCAAATACAAATAGACTAGCTATTATAAATAGACTATATATTGTAACTGTAATTCTTGCTTGATAATTGTTTTGTTATCTGTAATTTTACTATGTGAAAGTTAAAAACCTTCCTTTTTGGAAAAAAAAAAGGGGGGAAGTGCTGTGGATATCACTCTGTATAAATAAAATGCTGATTGGTCAGTGGCCAGGCAAGAAGTATAGGCTGGCCAAGCAGAGTAGAGAATCTGGGGAACAGGAAGGCTGAGCCAGGAGACTGCTAGCCACCACCATGAGTAACATCATGTAAGATACCAGTAAGCCACGAGCCATGTGGCAAGGAATAGATTAATAGAAATGGGTTAATTTAAGATGTAAGAACTAGATAGCTAGAGGCCTGAGCCATAAAGCCAAACAGTTTAAATAATATAAGAGTCTGTGTGTTTACTTTATAAGTGGGCTGTGGAACTACCAGGTTTGTTGGGAGCCAAAGAAACTCTCCAGCTACACTCATGGAAGAAAATGGTTGAACTCCCTTTTTCTCATAGATGTAAGATTTACCTCTTATCAATGTATTGCTCATATCTGGAAATCCAACAAAAATCCCAACACTTTCCCCTAATCCATTTTTGGGTGCATTTTCTCATTCTCATAGTAAAAAGAAGGAGACAGCTGGAGAGTGTCAGGTGTGAGATGTCATTCTGACTTTAATCCCAGATGAGCTGACTTGTGTATATGGGCTTTTGGCCTGTTTGTATTAAAATCCAGGAATCTTTATGTCTATCATGCAATACTGTTATGAAGACTGAACTATAAAACTCCCATCACCACCCTCACATGGGGCTGGAATGAAACAGTCATCCTGTCAATGGCAGTGAATATTATTCATTCATTCCACAAATATTTATTAGGACTTTACTAAATTCCAAACACAGTAGGTGTGAGGGATCTGAAGATGAATAGCCTGTGTCTGCTCTTAACAGATCTCAGAAGCTATTGAGAGAGACAGATCATTAATTGGTAATGGGTAGCTATTGCCATGATGCAGTCAATGTCAGAGGGATTTAAAAGATTAATGAAAACCATTCTCATGCCTGTGTAATTTTGGTGCAGTATAATTGTTTTAGAATAAGCACAAGTTTGAAGATCTGTTTGCAAACTAACCGTGTGCTTTTGGACAGGTCACTCAGTTTCTCTATCACAAATGAAAACAGCATCCATTGTTCTCAAAGTACAGGTAAGAAAATGGAGTTCGTGACAGATACCAGAAGAATTTAATGTGGGAAAACAGTCACAAATGCACAAGAAGAGTTAGAAAGCCAAGCTAGGAAGCAGGTTAAAGGCTGCATCAGAAAGGGAAAAGGCTGAGATGCACAGGCTGGGGTTCTCAAGATCATAAAGCTACACTGGAAGCTAGAAAAGCCCTGGTGCGTTACACCCTGGTGTTTTCCCACTTCACAACCCCAGTGTCACACAAATATTTCCCAATAACACAACCTAACAAAGTCTGATGAACAAAGAACCTTGTCTTCATATGTCAATCTCTGAGATGCAGAAATGGTAGAACATGGGAGTGAATGTATGTGAGATCAGATGAACATTGACCAAGACTGTCACAATCCTCACTGCAGAACTAAATATGCTTAATACATATTATAAAATGGGTGCACAAACAACATCCGACCAATGGTAGCTATTTGTTGCTGCAGAATAGACTTAAAGTCCTTAGTGCTGTTCAGACTGGATCAGGAGACAGGTCCTTCCATATTTCAGTAGCCCACACTTCCTATACTCATATCTCTGAACCACACTAAACACAAGGTTTGCCAGCAAGTCAACTGGTTTCTTTATTGACTTGGATGTATGGACTCATCTCTTCTGCATCACTGCAAAAAGAACTATAGTCATCAGGTTTTCACACAGCATGGTATGTACACAAGGAAAAGACTATTTGAAGAGTTACTGCCAAGAAATCCACTTGCCAACAGAGACAAGCCACTGCATTCCCAAACACTAGATTATTGAGTACTCAGTGAAATTTTAGACTCCATGTGTGATGTGTGTTGTTCAGTTGAGTGACTAACACATAAGAAAAGTGTAAAAGAGTCTTTGTTCCTGAAGAACCACTGCTACATTGGAAAGACACAGCTCTGAATTCATTTAGATAACACATTATCCTGGAAAAGCTGGACATTATGGGAGATTACAGATAATAAATAATAAACATCAACCTGACTTACTCTTCACATATTTTAAGCATTATTCTGGAAACCTTTGTTACACCAGTGCATACAATTATCATAAAGCCCTGTGATATGAGTACTGTCACCCCAACTTTAAAGGTACAGGATTTAAAGCACAGAGGGGTCAAACAACTGTTTAAGGTCACATAGGTCATAAGTGGTAAAGTCAATGTTTACCCCTGGAGACTCTTACCAACTGCAGCAAGCTATCCCTTCTAAAGTGCATGTGTCTGTGTGTAAGACCTAAGAATCTTCTGAATGGATTTACAATGGAATTTGTTTTCATTCTCCTTTGGGATTTCTATGCTGTTTTCTGTATCATTAGACAGATTTTTCCCAGTTAAAAATGGTGGAAGAGCTAGAGAGCTACTACTTAAGAGCTCTTGCTGCGTGGCTGGAGGACTACACATTATACCCTGGCATTGGCCAGAGGATTGTGCATGGGACCCTAGCGCACATCAGGTAGCCCTTAAACATCTGGAACTCCAGCAAGGGATGCAGAAACCAAAGTGTTTTTATGGCTTACATGGGCACCTACACACACGTGCACAGACATATAAATAAAATAAATGTTTAAAAAAAAACATAAAGGGAGCACAACCCCACAATCCCAGCTTTAGTACTTCAGAGGGAGAGGCAGGAAGAAGGTTGTAAGTTCAAAGTGAGCCTGGTCTTCATGGTGGACTCCATGCTAACCAAGGTACACAAAAGAAAAAAATTTAAAGACAGTTGTAAAATTGACTCTTTAATATTAACAAGAATACTATGAACTTCTCATCCAGACTGATGTTGAATCAGCTATTTTTGTTCATGATTAGCTAAATATTTTATTTCACTCAGCACATCTATTAAGTCTCCTGATTTGCTCCCTTCTTTTGCTTTATATAGATTTGAGTTTGAGACAGTCCAAGCCCACCTAAATTTCTACCCAGACTCACTGGATAGGCAACAAGTGCCTTGTGTCACTGCTCAGAATGCCCTACTGGCTGCACTTGTTTGATGTCAGAGCAGTATGATTCAGATTTCTATTTGGGAGATGGAAAACAAAACACTCTTGTAAACTTCGCAAAGGGAACAGCATGTGGCTCTGAATAAATACTGGGGATAATCAGGGGCTGGTTTCATCAGAGGTGTGTCTATATATAGCTTGTCATCATCAGCATCATGCTTCGGATCATTAGACAACTTTCAGTGTTCATTTGTGGCCATGTGCCTTTGTGTTTACACTTCTAATGGGCTGTTAGATCAATAGGGATGCATGAAGAGTTCTGATGGTAAGACATAACCTCCTGAGCTTAAGAAAAATTGCTTGATAAATTATTTTCTCCTGATCCTCAAATTTCATTTGTGATTCAAAATTTTATCTAGTTTTATTTCTCAGAAATCAATTTTTTGAAAGTGATTAATAAGGAAATTTGTATATACCTAGGCATTTCATAATTTGAGAAATATCTGCAAATAAAGATACAAAAAATCTCTTGCCTCCTCAATTTTTAAAAAATGAACATTATAAAAGTTGATTCCTAAAAAAAAAAAAACATTCTAAGTCTTTGGGTGTGAAATTTGAAGCATCATCAAACCAGCTTTTTCTGATCTTAACAACTTAACATATAGAATAAATGCCAAGTTACAGTACAACATCTTTGAAGTTAACAGGTCATTTTCACTCACATAACGTTAATGGACTAGTAAAAGTGTATATCATAATTTAAATTGCATCGTATGTAAGAAAGAAGACATTTGTTTATAGTACATATAGTACATATTGCCAGACACCATTATAAACTTCATACATTATCTGCACATTATCCTAAATAAAACACTTTAGATGGAGCCATCTATTTAAAAACAACCATTTTAGAAGTTAATGATAAATATAAGTAACATCTTTGGGGATCAACTTAGATAAAGCAGAAAGAGCAAAGTTCAAAGAGAACCCAAAGACTGGTGCCTCAGCAGCTCTGATGGCTGACATAGAATAATGTAGGGAGAGAGGTGAAAGGAAGAAATTCAGATTTTGATATAGAGTGTTCCACAGTCACATGGGTATGCCCAGTAGGTAATGGGACATGAATCTCACAGTCGATTATCAGCATAGTAGGTGACCATGTCATGCCAATGCAGAAAGATGGGCCACTGGATCAGAAAGGGAGAGACTAAGTTGACCTGCTGCATCTGGATTTGTAGCCCCCATCTTTTTAATTTTTTAAATTTTAATTATTATTGGTGTGGGTGTGTGTATGTTTTCTGTGTATGAATGCAAGTGTGCCATGGAACAGTTGTGGAGGTAACAGAACAAATCTCCAGAATCTGTTCTTTCTTTCCATTGTGTGAATTTAGGGGACCAAAATGAGGTTCTCAGGCTTAGTGACAAGTGAGTCATCTTACTAACTCCAAACCTTTTCGTCCCATTATATCCTTATCTCCCTGGCTCATATGACTGATTGCTTCTCTCATGTTTCCTTAAAATATTGCAACACTAATTTTTCCTGATCCTGTGATGATTTCTTCCTGCTCTGAGATCAAACCACACATAGTCCTTACTATCTGCTACCATAGCAGCCATGGCAAAGTCCTGTATACAGCAGGTGATCAATAAACATTCATCTCTATTGTCTATAGTCATATAAATATCTCCGTAAAATTTTATTCCTTTTTGTTGTTAAGAAACTTGTTTCTCAATTTCAACATCTTACAAACTTGGGACTACTTCAGGATTGACTTTGAGATGTAAATGGGCAGCCCTTGATCAGGGACTATCTTCCACTAAACACATCACTCACTGCAAAAAAGAGAAGTACTCATCTGTTTCTCATTTCAGGGAAGATTAAGAAGTTTATGGAGGTGAGATTCCACAGAGAATTAGGGTGACTGTAATACAGCATGACGAATCTGATTCCAGTTGGTATTGGAGGTTGAATTTCACACCTTGGTCTAGTTAAAAAAAATACATCCAAGAGAGTGACTAAGAATAAGAACCAAGTAGAATCTTACTGTTGGATGTCTTGGCAATTTTCTGTAACACGTGAAGCATGGAGCATGAAGGATTTGAGTTCAATTTTCCTTGGAATGGGGGATGGATATTCCTTTTACTATCATCGAACTTCTAGGATCTGGATAGACTGATCACACTTGAAGGGTATGGGGTGTGTTCAAAGAAGAACACATTTACTTAGAGGCCCTGGAAGAATGGGGTATATCCCCTCAGGTTCTCTCAGGGCAGCTGTTGTTGTTGTTGTTGTTGTTGTTGTTGTTGTTGTTGTTGCTTTTTGTTTGTTTGGGTTTTTTTGCTGGACTTCCACCATTACATTGGATAAAGGATTTTCATTATCATAAAAATCTACAAACCACTCAGACCTGGATTCCCTCAAACTCTTGAAACACCACGAGCAGGACACTTACTTTTTGCCATTCTCTTGGCATTCTGATCTTCAGAGTCCTACCAGAATTATAAATTATGTTCTGCTTAAACCACTCTAGGCATTCTCTTGAGTGAATCTCCAAATTCTTCCACCTTCACATAAACCAGTCCCAAAGAAGTAAGGTCGTGGGCTCAGGTGTATCATAGCAATGACACTATTCCTTGGAGGAGATTTTCTTTGTAATTTTGACTTTGTGAAGGCACATGTGTATGTGAATGTGGGTAATACAGGCTATGGTGGACATACACAGAAGTTAGAGGATATCTCTGGGAAGTCCATTCTCTCCTTCTACCATATCTGGCTAGATTCTGTCCATGGCCGAGAAACTGAGTAACAGTGAACTAAAAGGAAATGGATTGATCTCTTTGATGGAGGAAATCTCATGATAGCACAATGGTCAGGCTGGAACATGGCTACTGCTTACTGCTCTCATTCCGATCTCCAGTAAGAAAGAGGAGAAAGACAAAAATGTGAAGTTTGGTGGAGAAAGTGTGTGAGCAAGTTTAAAGGGGAAGATGAGGAGGGAACAACCGGTAGAAGATTATGGATTAAAACATATATGCTTGGGTGTCAGGTTGACAAGTAGATTATGATGGTTAATACTGACTGTCACCTTGGCAGATCTAGAATCATGACAGATCTAGAATTGCCTAAGAAACAAATTTCCAGGTATGTCTGTGAAGGAGTAGGGTTAACTGCATAGGGAAAACCAACCCAAAATGTAGCACCATTCAATGATCTGGGGTTCTAAATAGAATAATAACAAGAGAGCTAGCTGAGCACCAACATCCATCTCTCTCTGCTTTTTTGTATTAATACAGATGCAATGTAACTGGCTATATCAGGCACCTGCCATGATGCCTTTCCTCAAAGTAGAAGCCAAAGATTTTCCTTTCTTCAGTTGACCTTTTCATGTATTGGGTAGAAATTATTCAAGACATTAAAAGAGGTTATTATTTCTCACTAAACATGTTTACTGGATGCTGTGTATATTAGAGCTCAAAAAGTTATCATTAGTAGAATATGATAACACTATATGACAGAAACCTATGTAACTTCAGAAATTAAATAACAAAACATATGGAAAGGTGCACATGATAAAACAATACAGAAAAAAATAAAATTTGCTAAACTGTAAAAAAAAAATCCATGAACCTTATTTTTAGATGCACCTGTTTTATGTTTTTCTAATGAAGCCTTCTTAGCATTCTGGAAGCATCTCCTGCTATGGTATTTGCAGCATGGCATCACCAATGTGATTTCTAAATACTGGGGTCAAATGTAGCCATTTGGTATTTCATTCTGTGTGGATACCAATTATCTGTCTGTAACTACATCAGGAATGTGTATGAGGCATTTATATTAATATCTTTTCTTCATCTTTGAACTCTGTGTAGGTGGGTGTGAGTGGGTGTGAGTGTGTGTGTGAGTGTGTGTGCCTGTGTGTCTATATGTGGTTGGTGCATGAGTGCATGCATTCATGTTTGTGTGTATTCACACATGGGTTGCATGCCTCTGTGTGTGTGTGTGCATGTGTGTAAATGCATGGGATCAAAGTGAACTAGAAAATCAAAGTGTCCAAGGCATCATGGATGAAATGAAAACACTACACATGGTCACCATAAAGATTAAAAACAGAAGTTAAATAGAAATGAGTGAGGAATCACTGAATGCAACAGATTTTTCACTCTGAGGGTATGGATAAGAGGTGCTTGCAAAGAAGTTAATCAAGAGCACAAAAAGTGTGTAAGAAATATTTGGTTTGTTTTGGTGTGTAATTGCTCATAATACTTTCTTATGATCTTTTGTATTCCTGTGAGATCCACCATGGTGGGAAAAGCAGTATCAGAGCTCAAGGCAGCCAATCACATCACACCCTCAGTCAGGAAGTGGAAGAGATAAAGACTGGCACTCAGTTCACTTCCTCCTGTCTATCCTGTTGAGGACCACAGCCAGTAGGATGAAGCTGTCTACATTCAGGGTGGGTCTCTGCTGAGTTAACAGCTGTGGAGACTCACTTCTGTATAGCTATATTTGAGTTTCTACATGTTTACAAGTGAACGAACATGAATTATAATATGAAAACCACAAGGCAATGGTCCAAGTTTCGTCTATTCTAAGCTATTTCCCATGAGTCAATGATTTCTGGAAACCTACAAGCAAGTGACCTTGTAGCCTCCCATTAGGGGCATTTGTTTATGCTGGCAGAGCCAGAGAATTTACTTATGCAACCCCATTGAGGATAACACTATTATGAATGGAGAAATGAGTCAACAAAGGTCAATGCATACCCCAAAATGAGGGAAATAGCCCCAACACAAATGACAGTGCTTGGCTACTGAGGAGGCTGAATGTAACATTATATAACTACAACAAAATTCTTCCGAATCACTTAAACCAACTGTTTCTGCCAACAGTTTGTAGATAACTACCAACCTTTTTTAACTTGATGACTGAATAGAACTAGTATCAGTATATCAAACAGTTACATCGTCTCCAGCTCACCAAGAAAACTTTAAAGCAACTCCCTAGAGGATATTATTTTAAGAGATTATTTTTTAACTTGGCCCCAGGTTCTGGCCATAGGGCAGGACCCCCCATCCCCACCGGGAAGGTTCCCCCTCTCCAAGACCCTCTGGTGGACCCTATTATTTTAATTTATATGTGTGTGTATCTTCATGAGGTCAGGAATATATGAGTAGAGATACCCAGAGAAGCCAGAGGTGACAAATCTTTTGGAACTGGAGTTACAGGCAGTTGTGAGCCTCCCAACAGAGGTGCTGGGAACTGAACTGGAATCTTCTGGGGGATCACTAAGTGCTCTTAATCACTGGATCCATCTCTCTAACTACCCTGAAAGATGCTACCATGTAACATAGATAGACATAGGTTAAATACAAACTGCAGCCTATCTGAGTTCATCTACTCTCCCAGTTCTTAGCACATTAGCTGAGTCACAGGAAGAGTCTTAACTCACACAACCAAAAAAAAAAAAAAAATCATGGTGCTAATTGGCTATGGCCATAGGCTTCATTTCCCCTGAAGTTTTTGCAAAAGACTTAATCATGAATCATCAGTACTAGCTAATATAATTAGATGAAGTTTTACATTTATTAATAAACAAACTGCAATTATGCTTTTGTGGAATGCATCTTTTTTCAATTTCATCTGCACATAGCTGAAAGGGTCTTGGTTAGACAATGCAGCAAATAGATGTAATTTACTCAGATTCCTTTTCTTTGGAATCCCATTGTACCTACCATCATGCAGTTACTGCTTTCCTTTCCTCTGGATGACAGTGTTCATCTACCTGATGTAAGTAAACCAGCTCCAAAAAATTACTTTCAGATGCCTCAAGTTTCCCATGCTTCTCTGTAAGGAGGCATTGAGGACTTTCCATTAAGAATGTACTTTAGGATGTGAGGGTGATGTGGCTGTGAAATGTGTCATGCCATTGATCATCAGGGTTAATCTAGTTGATCTGGCCGGCTAGGTAGGTACCCTTTCCACTCATTCAGTTCAGGAACTCATGCCTAGGAATGATGCTACTACCCACAGTGAAGTTGTCATTCCATATCAATTAACATAAAACAATCTTCCACAGACATGCCCACAGGCCAACCCAACATAAACCATTTCTCATTGAGACTTTCCTTCAAGATGAATCTAGGGTTGTGTCAAGTTGGCAATAAGCTAACCATGATGCCAGCTTAAGTTATATAGGTGAGTTACAGACCATCCTGGATACATTGTAAGACCCTGTCACAAAACAACCAAAAGAAAAGAAAGGGAAAAACAAAGCAAGAGAAAAAGAAAGGATGAGATGGATCAAACTTATTTCTTTGCCCAAGAAGTAACTAACATCCTTTGACGCTCATAAAAATTACTCCTGAACACTAAGAATTGGTACTTCCATAAATAAATTCATGTATTTTCAAAATTTAAATAAATCTCATTCACCAAATGACTGAGAGAACTAAAAAATTATATGTACTGCCTTTGAGGAGATTTCATACATCAATAAAACCAAAAGAAGCATAATACCACACCTTTATCCACCGTCCCATAGACCTCCAGTGGATCTGATCATCACTGATGCCTGAGACACAGTGCCCTACACCTGACCCACTATCCACAGCCTTCCTTGCCAAGCTCTACTTTAGCTGCCAGAAAGATTACCTAATTAGTAAATTCTTATTAATGTATTACTACCTTCAACTTTTTAATTTTGTGTTTTTCCCAAGCAGATACATATTTTAATAAGGGTCTTTTTGTTGTCTTTCTTTTTTAATTAAAAGGACTGGTTCACCTCTTTTGAGAATTTTAAAATACTCAAAGCCAAAGAGATAAGTATATTAAGTCTAAATGATCTTTTGAGATCTTTCATAATTATTATATACATTATAATATTATAAAAAATTTATAACTACTTATTCAAATGAATACCACAGAAAATAATTTGCATAAGGGAAATAAAATGAACAGGTTAATCACACAGACTCACTTAATGCAAGACTCACAAAGCATTCAACTCATTAAGTTTTAGCTTGTGTATACAGGACACTCTTCCTACTCCATATTCACACAAGCCTAAAGATACTGTTTATTCATGGAAAGTTCATAGGGAAGATTTCTCCCCCACAGTTCCTCAAGCTCTGGCCTGTAGAGAGCTTTTCCATTGTGCTGCTGGGCTGCATTGGCTTTTCAGTTTGGCTGACTTCAGCTGGAATGACCACTTCAGCAGCCATTGTCTGCATGCTACCCTGAAATTACTTTAGAATGTTATTCACCATCCCTCCTTCAATTGCTAATGCTAAATGCCTCTAAACCAGATAGACCTGAAGCTCCATCAAGCAGGAACTTAATCCAATTTACCTCTAAGTCACCTCCCAGCCCTCATGCACCTTAGTATCTGGAACAACAGAGATACTTGAGGCTGAGCTAACACTCGGTGGTGGAATGCTGCCTAGTGTGCAAGGAGCCTGGGGTTCAATCCCCAAGTAGGAGGAGGCAAGTTTATATATTTAGGATGTTGATTTTTCAACTCTTTTGATGAAAAATATAACCCAAGACACATCAAACAAAATTTCACAGGCCAAGTATAAAGAAAAGATCCAAAGGGAGTTCTGCAGAGTGTTTTAAAAGTCACCCTGAAGAATCAGGAATGCTCTCTATATATAAGGAAATCACTTTTCTTTACAGACATACCAGAGATTAAGTGGTATAGCTGCTAAAGTGGTCATTGCTGACATATAATGCCTATGAAAGTCTAAATATAAATTATGCTACCTATCATAAAGATCCATGTATAGCAGAGAAGACATGCCTAAAAGCCAGGAATGGCATCTGCAATGCCAGCACTTGGGAGATGAGGAAAGATGAGGAGTTCAAAGTTATCCTTGGTTACATGTGGAGTTCAATACCAGACGAGCCAACATGGGGCTGCACATCAAAACAAAATAAAATGTTTTAAGTGGAATAAAGATACGATCAGAAACAAAAGACCATGAGTTTTCCTGTGCTCTTTCTCTCGGAAAGCAATTATAGGACAAATGCCATTTAAGTAAGGTGATGGGGACTGAGACAACTCAGGCATAGAAGTGCTTGCCTCACATAAGGGCAAAACTGTGGAGTGTGGTGGTATGTGCACCTAACCCCAGAACATGAGAAGGTGAACAAGGAAGGTCCTGGGGCACCCTTGCCAAAAATGTCTGGCAAGTTCCAGGTCCATGACAATTTGGTCCTTCTCAGGATAACTCTTGAGATTGTCATTGAGCTTCTACATGTATACACACACACACACACACACACACACACACACACACACACACACACAAATAAATAAACAAACAAATATATAAGACTGTGTCCTTATGTACAATGAGGAGTCTCTATCTAATTCCTGATAAATGATATTTTAGATGTAAAATCACTGGATTTATGTCTTTGGTGTTCCCCCACTTCACTATAAATGGCTCCTGATATATATTTTTTTTCTTTGTTCCTTGAGAATTTCATGCATGCTTACAATGTACTTTGATAAAATCCGTCCTCCACTCCTTCCCCTCCAACTCCCCCAGAATGCCTCCCACTTCTTGTATTCTCTCTCTCTCTCAGCTTCATATGATCTTTTTTTTTTAGGTTTTTTTTTTTTTTAGTTTTTTGAGTCAGGGTTTCTCTGTGTAGGAGCCTATAATCCTTTTAAAGCCCACTAAGTCCATTTAGTTTTCCATTTTATGAACTGTTTACAAAATAGTTCTTATAGTATTACAAACTATTTCTGAGTATCCATAGCCTTGAGAGAGTGGTTATAACTCCCCCATTTCCCTAGCGGTCTCTTTGCATATAACCACACTTTATTGTTATTCCTTAAACTATTTTAAAAATGTCACTTGCTTACTGTTATACTTAATTGTTGAAAATATCACTTATATTTCACAAAAATGGAAACCCCAAAACTTCTTCCCCTGATGCACCATTAACCCCACAAAGGTACTCAGTATGTGCTCTGCTAATATTTACCCAAGTGTTAATGAGATGATGGTCCACCTGCTCCAGCTGCCTATGAAGCACTTTCCATCCATAGGATGGAAATTAATGACAAAGCCTCCCTGGTGACAGAGCTAAGCAAGGCAAGGGGTGTATAAAAGCCAGCTTGCCAGTTGTCAAGCCGTGTGAGCGGAGTTGGGCTGTGGTTCCTGAAGCTTCTGGCTATCAAGGCAGTTTCTGACATTGCTGACACTGATTACTAAAAGGTAAAGAACATCCTGTGCTTGGGAAGATGTTATTTACTAAAAGAAAAGTAATCTTTGTGCTACTTGTAGGAAATTACTCCAGGAAAAGAGTAAAAGATTAATGTGTTATAATAGAAACTTTCATGTTGTTTTAAAAAGGGAATTGAACATTTTGAAACTATTTCAAAGTTGACAAGCATAAGTAAAAATTAACAGAAGTCCTTGTAAAGTATGCTTTAAAATTTCTTTAAAGGTTTTAATTTAAAATTGCATCAATCAGAACTGAAGGACGTGGCTTGACTTCATCGTTTTCTCTTCTCAGGGAGCTTGAGAAGCAATGCACATCTTAAAGGTGCCAGCTGCTCTCCTCATCCTCTCTGTGGCACTAAACCACTTGAAAGCTACACCTGTCAGAAGGTTGGTAACCTGAAAATCCCTAATTTTAAAATGTGTGGGGAAATTAGAATTCAACACCACTATGTAACTAACAGCCCTTGTATTGTTCAATTTCTAAGCAAATCTTGCCGTTAGCAGTACTTAAGGTGAATGGTTTCCTAATTCTGTGTTCTTCCAGGACAAAGTCAGTGACTGAGGAATGACTGGTAGAACTTCTTATAGACAGCCATAGATGGTAACATTTTTCTGGAACTTATTAGAACCTACAGGGGCAAAGCCAGAGTAAGATGCCAGGAAAACTGACAGGCGGACAGTCATATTATTTGAACCCAATTACTGAAAGAAACTGAAGGGATTGAACAAAACATTGGTTTTTATGTCACTTGGAATTTTGCTGCATATTTAAACTGCTTTTTTTTTCCTCCTCAGAGGGGTCTGGAAGTATCCAAACTTCTACATCTCCTTCAGGAATTTGAAACTATAAAATAGGAAGCAAATGAAAGGTGTTTTTAAGAAGTTAAATTTCAGAAATAGTTAAAAAGTCATTTGCTATTTGAAAGTCAATCCTTGTAGTGGTCACACAGAGATATAAATTCTGCACACGGTGACTCTGAGCATCTGTGAATGTAAGTTAGCAATACCTGAAATATTGTCAATACACATCATCAAGATTTCTGAGGAAGGCTTACTGGAAACATCGAAGGTAAACAAAGAAAACTAAACAGTGGTTTGAGGAAATCTAGGGTCATTAAGGCAGCTGGCAGAATAGTAGTGATTACAAGCTACAGATGTAAACCACTAAAAACTATAATTCTCCATCTATTTAAAACATTCCTATTACCAAATCCATGGATCTGATTTAAACAAAGTAACAAGAATTTGTGCCTATATCAGTTTGGCTCCATATATCTTAGGAGACCAAACATAAGCACTCTTTGACAGCACAAAGAACTAAATGCACCTTTGAAAAAGAACGTGGTTTAAGTCTCTCAATAGAATTATCATCATCATCTCTCTCTTTGTCTCTGGGGTATTTGTTCTTGGGTGAAGTTCTGTGTCAATGTGCAGACATTTCTATAGCGCTAGCTATGATTAATAGCAGGAATTATCAGAAAATGGTTTTTGTCATCTGAAGACTTACCTGGTTTCACACAGTGTTCTCTGAACTGACCGTAATTTTCAATTGGCTTTTTCATAGATAAAAATAACTGTAAAACCAATATGAAGCTTCTAATAAGAACAATCATATCATGATGGAAAATTTAACAGTATTACCTAATGTGTCTTCCAGTGTCTTGATTTTTTTTTCTACAACTATATATGGAGATTTGCTCAGCACCTCTACCGAGTGTGTCTGTGGGTGCTCACATCTTATACAGCGAACTTTACTCTAAAATAGGATAAATCACAGCATTACTGTCTGTCATATCATTTTCCCATTTTCTCATAATCATTTATCTTGTACACACTCATAAGACAGTCTTAAATGTCTTTTAATGCATTTATTTACATCAGTACCCTTTGGAGGATAGAGGCTATACACACACACACACACACACACACACACACACACATTCACACCTAGTTGGATCACTAGCAGCTCCCAACAGTAGCTTCACACCTACATGTGAATGTTAATGTAGACAAATCATTAAGAAATGAAATCCCAAAAGTGGAGATAGCATCTCTTGCACTGACTTTGTCACCCTTAGCTGGCACTCCAATGATTGTTTTTGAATAGTCGTGTGCATTTGTTCACCATCTTCAGATGGAAGCTTTCTTGGGGGAAGCAATACTGCATCTAGGATACAAGCTTAAGATATTTCAGTGTCTTTCATGAAAAGTGGTGGTCCTTGCAGCTAACTCAATATGATAATGTTTTATTTAGATAAGGTAAGGTACTGTTATTACCCTCTAATCAGTTCTCAAAGTCCAGCCCCACTTGCTTGTGGAGAACTCTACAGTCTGCTCCCATCACTGTCAAGAACATCTGCAGAGATTGCTCTGCATTGGTAGATCATGTTCCCAACTGTCTTAAATCTATCAGTTTTCAGGTTCACAGACCAACTTCTAGTCCCAGATGTTTTATTTAGAAAAAGTCATGTAATTTAAAATTTAATGTCATGTGTTTGGAAACACTGGCAAAAGTTTTTAAAGCATTAAGTCATTTCTTTGAAATACGGTGTTCATGTGTGCTATAGCTTCAAAAAACAGATAGTATCTTTGAGATTAATGCAGATGAAAAATGTAGATTGCACTGGGGGGGGTGGTACACACTTGTAATCCCTGCAGGAAGACGATGCTAGTCTGAGATTTAAAAGTGGAAATTTGCTTCAAACAATGAAAAATAAATGAACATTTGAGTCCCACAGTGGGCTTCCTTTGGCTACTAACTGTTTCTTTATTGTATATTTACACAAAACAAATAGCCAGATCACTTGATGCTGACAGAATCTAACTGGGGGAAATACAGCAGTAAGGAGACAAAATAATTTCAAAAATTCATATAAAACATTTAGGCCTAGGGTATCTCTGCAGAGAGGCAATGATGATTCAACACTCCCACCCACAAAGTCCTCACAAAGAGACATTCATAGCACTTAGTCCCCAGCTGTGCTTCATCTACATTGTCCTTCATGGTCATTGAATTTTTAGCCCCATAACTTTTACTTTCTACTTTACATGTATCTAGATCTTTTGTTGTTGTTTTGAGACAGGGTTTCTCTGTATAGCTTTGGTGCCTGTCCTGGATCTCACACTGTAGACCAGGCTGGCCTCAAACTCACAGAGATCTGCCTGCCTCTGCCTCCCGAGTGCTGGGATTAAAGGCGTGCACCACCACCGCCTGCCTTATCTGTCTTCTTAATGTTTCTATACTATTTATTGTAGTAAGAATACTCAATGTGAAATCTGCTCTCACAAAAAATTTTAGCATGCAAAAATTTTGTACTGCTGACCAGTGATCTTGAGAACACATTCACCTTGCTGCCAACTGCTTAGTAGCCAGCAATTTACCCCTTACCTGATGAACAGCATTCCAGTATTTGATTCACAAGTTTGACTGTGTGTGATGTCTCCTTTGTGTTCACTCAACATGTAATTTCCTATACCTGAGTTATCTCACTTTGCACAATGTCTTTAGTATTGCATATTGCAGTATTCCTTCATGACATCTTTCTCTTGATGTTTTAATTGAGTAATCTCAAGAAACATACCAAAATATTGTTCAATTTTTGTCGAAAAGATAGAGGAAATGAATACACCTTTAGAATCTCCACATATTCCAGGCTAGATTTAAATCATACATTCCAAATCCTTTATGTATAACATAACATAAATCCACCAACAAGACTTAGAAGAAGATAGAGGGGTTTTTTTTATTATTATTATAAAAACATGTGCCCCAAATATCCAGAGATTACTCTTTTGTTGTTTTGTTTTGTTTTGGTTTGGTTTTTGGTTTTTCAAGACAGGGTTTCTCTGTGTAGCTTTGCGCCTTTCCTGGAACTCACTTGGTAGCCCAGGCTGGCCTCGAACTCACAGAGATCCACCTGCCTCTGCCTCCCAAATGCTGGGATTAAAGGCGTGCACCACCACTGCCCAGCAAGATTACTCCTTGTATTGTGAACTGCGATGCTGACCCCAGTGGAAGGTGCTGTGTAGTTTTGTGGTCAAAAATCAATTCTTCTACATGTTCTGGGTGTCAGAAAGAGCCAAAGTCCTGAGTAACTACTATAAAAATACTCCCCTTCTTTCACTGCCCAAGATAGTGGAGAAGACATGGCTGCCTCTCAACCTGGTACTTCTTTCTTATTTGTGCAGTGGTACCAACCATCTGATGGACAAACGGAAGTGCAACACAGCCACATGTGCCACACAACGCCTGGCAAACTTTTTGGTCCGTTCGAGCAACAACCTTGGTCCTGTCCTCCCACCAACCAACGTGGGATCAAACACATATGGCAAGAGGAATGCAGCAGAGATTCCAAACAGGGAATCTTTGGATTTCTTACTCCTTTAGAGTCAACATTCTTCTTCATCTCTTGTTACTTTATGTGTAAATGCTCTGGTAATTTCATTAGAAATTTAACAGTGCCTTTTTCATTTCCACTATGAATGCAAGATGATGTGTCCCATCCTTTCTGGCCGTGTGTGTAAATCCTTATTCTAAGAACTGTTTTAGGACTGATCAAGGTCAGGCTGAAGACAGTGTCTCTTCACACATGTTCTTGAAATACTTAAAGTTTCTTTTCTTACCTTGTAACTTTATGATTCAAGTTCAACAATAAAGGAGACCATAGGAGCATGAAACCTGACAAGTTATTAACTGCTAATAGCAAAGTTCTGATTCTGGACAATGGAAAAGCAAGTATTCTAGGTACCTGTTCAGATGCCATTTCAAAATAAATTAGCAAAATTGTTGCAGTATATTTGATCACACTGTGAACCCCAAGATTGTGTTACTTACTGGGAAAATCTGTTTCTAGTGGTAGTGTGGCTCAGCCCTAGCACACACACCTTTAATCTAAGAGCTTTCTAGTTACTGTAAACAGGATTAAATAAAGTCAGCCATAGGTCAAGAGATGGAGCAAGCAGCCTGGTGACAGGACGTGAACATAAGAAAAAAATAGAGAATAAGAGGGAGTCATAAAAAGATGCACAGGAAGTAGAAAGGAGGGACATTCAGTTTGAGGGTTTGTTGTTGTTGTTGTTGTTGTTGTTGTTGTTGTTGTTGTTTGAGACTGCTTAGGAGAAAGGCCTTGTTTTCTGGGACATCAGTAGAGAAGGAAGGTCAGCCAGGTGTTTGTTCTGCTTCTCTGAGCTATCAGGCTTTCACCCCAGCATCTGGCTCCCATGCCTTTATTATTAAACTTGAAAATTTGAGATCTAATTTAAAACAACACAAAATCTTGTTCTGATGTAATTAAAAAAAAATTTCAATTCTGTTCTTTAATGTGCTTGCTGGTACTAAAAAGGTGTTTTGAAAGATAAAGGTGGTTTGTGTCCATGAGGGGTTCATTGCATTTTCTACAGTGAGTTTTAATGATATGTCTATGACTTTATTCTGTTGAATATTTATACAGCCATATTTATATCCAGCATATTCCATCCTGTCTTCTGTTACTTATGTCTTCAACTAAGAGACCACAAATTCTGGGAACTCAAGCCTATATGTCGACTTATTCTATTGGCTAAGTCAGGGAAGTTTCTAGATGAATGGTGTGACTCTGTAAGTCAGTGTTACAATCTACATGCTTTTCCCTGACTACAAATTGGAACCACTAGAACTAACATTAATGTATACAAATGTCTATAACACTACCTTATATCATTTTTTTAACATATGGTCTTGTTATGGAGCCATAGTTGTCCTGGAGCTCGTTATTAGATCAGGATAGCTTCAAACTCACAGAGATCTGCCTGCCTCTGCCTCCCAAGTCCTGTGATTAAAGTTGTGATCCATGACACCTGGCTCTGTTATTTTAAAAAACAATAATAGGGGCTGGGGAGATGGCTCAGAAGTTAAGAGCACTGGCTGCTCTTCCAGAGGTCCTGAGTTAAAGTCCCAGCAAACCACATGGTGGCTCACAACCATGTAGATCAGGATAGCTTCAAACTCACAGAGATCTGCCTGCCTCTGCCTCCCAAGTCCTGTGATTAAAGTTGTGATCCATGACACCTGGCTCTGTTATTTTAAAAAACAATAATAGGGGCTGGGGAGATGGCTCAGAAGTTAAGAGCACTGGCTGCTCTTCCAGAGGTCCTGAGTTAAAGTCCCAGCAAACCACATGGTGGCTCACAACCATCTGTAATGAGAACTGGTGCCCTCTTATGGGTCCTGTAGGTAGAATTCTGTATATATGATAAATAAACAAATCTTTAGTGTTTCACATACATAGATAACATATGATGATCATATTCTTAATTTCCCCCTCCAACACCCCTGAACGCTCTCAATATGTCTCCCTCCCAACTTCATGTCTTCCTTCTTTCTCTCTAAAGGAACTTAGCTTGCACTTCCAAAAAAATAGAAAATAAAATAGTGAATCTCATTCTTAATGAGAATCTGACTCACAGATATGACTTGAACATTGAAATTTCCTTCATGAAGTATGCTTTATATTCCAAAATAATTTTTTGCTATTGCTGTTGTTTTTAGTGTTGGGATTAGGAAAGGATACTTATGTTATGTTATTAGTTTCATATTTAAATGAACAAGTATGTAAATTTCTCTGTGTGATGTACCAACATTGATCCTGCTTTGAAAAACGACTAATTCCCAGCATTTCAGGTGGTGTGAGGTTCAGCTTATTTCAAAATGTGCCACAATAAACTCAATAAAGCTTTATTGTTTATCACATCTATGTAATAGTATCTGTGGTACAAGAAATAATATTGAAGCTGGGCAGTGGTGGCACATGCCTTTAATCCCAGCACTTGGGAGACGGAAGTAGGTGGATCTCTGAGTTCAAGGCCAGGATCAAATTCCAGGACAGGCAGGTCTACACAGAAAAAGAAAGGGAGAAAGAAAGAAAGAAAGAAAGAAAGAAAGAAAGAAAGAAAGAAAGAAAGAAAGAAAGGAAGGAAGGAAGGAAGGAAGGAAGAAAGAAAGAAAAAAGGAAAAAAGAATATCAGTTAAACTATATGTGCTATATAATTTGTATTATAATTAGGTTTTATATTAGTTGGGGTAATCTAGAGGAACAGATAAGATATATTATATATATTCCTGAGCCCTGATTCACTCTTTGCTGCACAGCTGCCCTGAGATGAGCAACTTTGCTCTGCCACACCCTTTCACTATGATGTTTCAGCCTCACCAAATTTAGGGAAGTCTGTTGTCTTTCTTCATAGATCTATAAACTAAATCATGAACATTTTAAAAAAGAAAGAAAGAAATCAGAAGAGAATCAGAAGGAAAGAGGAAACAAGGGCTTGAGAGATGACTCGGAAGTTCTGAGTTGCTGTTCTTACAGAGGCCTCAAGTTTGGTTTCCAGCAACCACATAGAGTAAGTCACAACCACCTGTAAACCCAAATCCTGGAGGATACAACTCCCTTTAATGATCTCCACAGGCACCTGAGTCATGTGCACAGACCCATACATTCACAGAGTAAAATTAGTAAAAATATATATTTTTAAGCAATGAGATATCTAGGTATATTTATATCTTTGTTATGTTAGTCATTGTTAATCCTTACAAAACCCTGTAATACTAGCACCTTTATGGAATAACATCATGGGCTGATTCATGTAAGATCATGTAGCTAAGAAATACAGTAGGCCCAGAGCTTCAATCCAGACACTAAGGTCCAGCTAATTTCTGTATTTTACAAGCAAACAGAAATATTTCTCTCCTCCTTCCATTATGCACCAACAGCTTCTCCTTTACAGAGCTGTGCCTGATAACTCTCTTTTGAGATGACCCCTTAAGTCAGCAAGCAGCAATGGAACTAAAATATTTATTCAAACTGTGAAGAGTTTGACCATTTAGAAAAAAATGGTCTTTGCCCACACACTATGAACAGGATTTCTTATCTTACAGTTTTAGAACCCAAACTCAAACAAAAAAGTTTGAGAAACACTAAATCTAACAAAATTAAATACTTCCAACATTGAAAGATTGCTCACAGTGTCTATTTTCCCTTCCAAAATTGTAATTATTTTAATGGTATATTTCTACAATCAAGTGTGCACCTGTGTGAGTGTGTGTGTGTGTGAGTGTGTGTGTTTGTGTGTGTGTGTGTGTGTGTGTGTGTGTTTGGTGGACATGTATGTGTGAGAGCGTGGGCACACATGTGCTATAGTACATGTGTGGAGGTCAGAGGATGATGCTGGTACCAGTCTCTACCTTCTGCCTTGTTTGAGGCTGGCTCCTCTGTTTGCTGGTCCCTCGCTGCAGATGGAAGACTTCCAGGAAATCTCCTCTCTTCTCCTCCCCTCCAACCACAGGAGTTCTGGGATTAGGGAAGCTACTGTCCAGCTCTCTATGGGTCCTGAGGATCCACACGCAAGTCTTCAGGCCTGTGTGAAAAGTATTTTACCCACTGAGCCCTCTCTCCAGAGCTGTATTTATCTTCCTACTGAGACTTGTATTTCTGTTTGGTAGAAAGCCGGGAAAACTTTCTTTTTTGATTCAACGAGAACTTTGATGCTAGAAATACTACCTTTGGGCACCTGAGTTCTGTCCATTCCATACCTTACACTTGGCATACCTCCACCTCCTGGCTCATATATCCTGATCACTCAAAACAGCTTTTTCCACCTTTGGGATATGCTCAGTTCTGTGCAAAAGCTGCACACTGTGTGTGTGTGTGTGTGTGTGTGTGTGTGTGTGTGTGTGTGTGTTTGTGTAACCTCTCCTGCTCCATTCAACTTTCCTCTGAATTCCAAGTTAACTACTTGTTTGTAGATTGCCAGATTTCTCAAACATTCCCTCAGTCACTAAAAGCTGTGTATGTAACTTGCTTTTGAATTTGATACTGTCATAGTGATTACAACCTCAAAACTACCTAGAAGACAACAGAGTTTCTTACATTTTGATCATCATGCTCAATTGTTATCTCTCTGTTTATCTGGCAAGCTTCCTGAGATCAGAGTTATATGAGAGCTAATATAATCCTCATAATATTTAAGATCATTATTTTCACAAAATAGGCGTTTGATGCATAGAGGTGTAGTTACTGTCATCTATGAATGATGAGTGAGGAAATGCATAAATGGATTTTGGTATAACAATAATTTTGTATAGTACAACAAAGTTAAAAAAGAGTAGCTTTTTTAAACTCTTTTTACAAAACAAAGGTAGTAATGTCTTCCACACATATTTTTATGAAAGATTAGGACTAAAATAAAGCATCTGGCAAGTCTTTTGTGCTTAACCAGTCATGCCTATTTTAGCCATGATGAGTGTATCTAAACAAAGGGTAGGGTGGCTTGGTATTATGGAGTATACTTCTGTTGTTGACTGCTAGCAGGACTGGAAAAGTGGGAAAGGGAAACCTGATCATGGTTGACAGCCTAAATGGACATAAAACAAAGATTGGAGAAAGCCTTGAAGATAAACAAGGAGAGAGATAGAATAACAATAATCCACCCACATATTAGGATATGCACCACCAGATCTCTTCCTGCCCCAAGATCCAAGTGACACAAAGACATACATACTGTACAATTACATCTAGAATTACAAAAATTTGACAGAACTGTGCAAGATCTAGGCTCTGCAAATCCACCAGCTTCCCTGTGAGAACATTCGTCCTGTTCTCTAGTGCAAAAGCTAAGATCCCCAAGGAGCTGTGAAAATCTTAGTTATAAGCAGATTAGAAAAGTAGGACGGAACTTAAGTCAGCAGAAATTTTACCACACTCCTTGGCTACTCTTCTTGCTGTGATAAAACACCCTGACATGAGACACTCTGGAGAACATGTTTGTTTTGATTTATACTTCCAGAGTACAGTCAGGCCCTGCGGTGCAGGAGTCAAAGCAGCTGGAGCTTACAGCAGCTGGTCACATGGCTGGTCACGTGGCATCTGCAGTAGGAGGCAGCAAGCACTGAACACTTGTGCTCAGCTCATTGTCTCCTGTTTCTACAGTCTAGGATCCCATCTTGGTTAGGGTTTCTATTGGTGTGGTAAAATCATGACCTAAAGCAACTTGGGGAGAAAAGGGGTTATTTCAATTACTTACTCTTCCACATCACAATGCGTCATTGAAGAAAGTCAGGGCAGGAACTCAAACTGGACAGGAACCTGGAGGCAGGAGCTGATACAGAAGCTGTGGAGGAGTGCTGCTTACTAGTTTGCTCCTCTTGGCTTCCTCAACTTGCTTTCTTAAAGAATCTAGGACCACCAGCCCAGGAGTGGATCCACCCACAATGGACTGGGCCATCCTACATCAATTACTAATTAAGAAAATTAGACAGCTGGATCTTATGGAGGCATTTTCTCAGTTAAGGTCTCCTCTCAGATGACTCTAGCTTGTGTCAAGTTAACACAAAAACTGAAGCCACACACCATCGAAGGAATTTAGGTGGGTCTTCCCACTTCAATTAATCTAGTCAAGATAATCCCCCACAAGCATGCAGAGGCTTTTCTTCCAGGTCATTCTAGATCTCATTAAATTGACAATTGAAACTATCATACTACATACATAACAAACTGTTAACAAATTAAGCTTATTTTAAATTGACTCCATGATCAGGCATTAAAAAAGGAAAATTAAGTCCATCAAACATGTGGAGTTAATTTTATATATGTGTGTATTTGTGTGTGTCTATTTCAATAGATAGATAAACAGACAGACATATAAATAACAGATAGATATGTATATATACTTAAATCTAGGTTTTACACATGGCAGAAAACATATGATAACTCCTATAACTGGGCAGATTTTTAAAATTCATTCTATGCAGGACATGATGATGGTTCACACCTGTTACCCCAACACTTGGGAGGCTGAGGCAAGAGGATTGTTCAAGGCAGGCCTGTGCTCTCCAGAAAGATCTATCAAAACCAAGGGATTGGTGTGGAGGGGTAAGGGTTAATTTCTGACACATAGGAGAACTTTGAAATTCAAGAGTCTCTAAAAAAAAAAAAAAAAAAGTCCCTCTGGCAGGGGAAATTCTTACCAAGTAGTAATTGAAGTTAGTTAGCAACTATCTAAGAGCTTTAAAGGAATGGAATGGATAGGCATAAGGTATAAGATAAATGATAGAGGAAGGCTTCAGGTAAGTTGAAAGGTCAAGAAGAAAGTACGAGAAAAAGGCATCAAGGAGTCCTGGCCAATTCCCAATACCTCTGTGCAGCTCTGGGCTCTGTGGGATGAAGTGGCTATGAAACAGGACCAGCCCTTGAAGTGTGAAGAAATTCCAAGTCTGGCTCTAGAGTTTTACTTGTTATTGAATTTATTATTTACAAGGAAATTTCTGCGTGTGTTCAGCTTCCAAGTGTTAAAGTAAACATTGGATTTTCTATTAGATGGTAAAGAGCCAAATAACAATAAGGCATTGAAAATAATAATAAAAATAAACTGAGCAAATGTCATGCTGAGAGGTGTGGGCTTTGGGAACAAGGCAGGGCTCTCTGAACATCCTGGGCATGTTTTCAAACCTTTGTGTACATTCCCAGCATTTCCTAGCTTCAGTTTCTTCATTTGTACAAGAAATAGTGATGTGCACGCATACATATCAAGAAATAAGACAAGATGACAGAGCACAGCAGAGGCCTTCAGTAAATAACTCTTGGCAGGATAACAGCATGATTTTTGCACTCTAGAATTTTATGGAATTGTTCAAAGCATGGGATGTTGAAGAAAAATATCGATCAACAGTTTTCACACTTGGTCCCAGCTTATTTCCAAGCCCTTTGAGCAAAACCATGAGAAAGAAAGGACAGTCATGGGTCATGATGTTTGGGAGATTCTAATAGCTACATCTAGTAAATTGCTGCAGGCCTAGGTTCTGGAATATATCTGGATGCAGAGACAGCCTGGCTCTACCTCACCACTGTAAGCATACACTGCAGTCCAATGACTACCCAAGGTGGCTGTTTTGAGACACAATGTGCTGAGCTTCCTTAATATCTGAGATTGTCCTCATCTCTAGTGTAGGTTATCCTTTGGGTATGTTAGCTGCAGGGGCTGAGTTGTCCAAGATGGATAATACACTGGGTTACCTCCAACAGAGATTGTCACTGTGATCAGTAAACTGAAGTAAATCATTTTTCTATCTATGAGACCTAAAGGTAACAGGATATGAAGATAACTCGTTTAAAATTTTGTCTTCATCATTCAGGTTACCCTGTACTTTTCTTACTGTGGATATAGGCTCTGAAAAGCTTTAGGGCTTTTTCTAATTTTTAAAACCACCCATATACTTTTCTTTCTAGTGTTTTCTGGGAATATATTAGGAATTATCCACCATTAAAAACACAGGCAGGTGAGATGGCTGGTGAGCTAGCCCCGGGATGCACACAGCCCCACCGCTCCACCACTGAGATGACAAAACCATGCCACCGTACTTGGCTCTTTTCTACATGGACTCTGAGGGCCAAACTCAGGTCCTCCTGTGTGCAAGATGAGCACATTGCCAGCTGAGCTGCCCTTCCAGACTCAAGGAGGGCATCTTCACACACACACACACACACACACACACACACACACACACACACACACATTAATTAAATGTATTCATTTATTTTACATCCTGACTGCAATTTCCCCTCCCTCCTTTCCTTGAATTCCCTCTCCCATCTCCCCACCCCCATCTCCACACAATCCACTCCTCCTCTGAGTCTGTTCAGAAAAGGCATGACACCCATGCCTCCCATGGGTGTCAACAACTCATGGCATATGAAGTTGAGGTCGGACTAAGCTCCTCTCCTTGGCTGGGCAAGGCAACCCAGTTTGAGGAATGGGTTCGAAGCCAGCCACAGTGTTAGGGACAAGACCTCCTCCTACCACTAGGAGTCCCACAGTAGACCAAGCTGCGAACAGTCACACATAAGTAGAGGACCTAAGTTGGTCCCACACAGGCTCCCTGGCTGTCAGTCCAGAGTCTGTGAGCTCCTAGGAGCCCAAGTTAGTTGTTTCTGTGGTTCCCTTGTGAAGTCCTTGATCCCCAGGCTCATACACAATCCTTCCTCCCTCCCTTCAACAGGATTCCCAGAGCTTGGCCCAGTGCTTGGCTGTGGATCTCTGCATCTGTTTCTGTAGATGTAACCATCTTGTTAAATAAGAAACACAGAGCCAATTGCAGAGTTAATAGCCAAGAGGTCAGAGCAATAGCTGAAAGCTGAAAACCTTACCCTTCACTGCTGCTTTGTCTTTCCTCAGACACTGGATGAAGGCTCAAAGAAGATATCTTAACAAGGGGAGATGCAGAATTAGCTTAGTGAATGGTCAATGTTCTGACTAGAAAATGGAAAATGGTCTGATGTCTGTATTGGTGAAATTATTAAGGCCACTCCACGTAGTTAAAAGGGAGGTTTATTTTGTGTCATAACTAACAAATGAAGGGATAGGTAGGTTGTAGGGTCTGGCAAAGGTATGGCACAGTCCAGCAGTGTTCTCTGGAGAACTCTGCTCAGTCTACCTCCAGTGTCCAGGGTCTGGGCACCAAGAGATCCCTCTCATTTGGATCCTGGGTCTTCAGCATCCTCCCTCAGCCCTGCCTTGTAGGCGTGACCATTACTGAAGCCTCAATGGGGGTTGGAACTTCCAGGCCAATGCTGGGATGGCTACCCACTACATCTCCCCCTTTTGTCTAAATAAGAAGGTTCTAACCTAATACAAGACTATACACAAAGAGATGGTTATCAAATATTGTCCAGGAGTAATGAGAGATAATGACCTAGATAAGATGCAACTACAAGTAGGCCATTTTGTGCCAAGAAGACAAACTTTCAAATGGAAATGGAAATATCTTAGAAGCCCTTCTTTATATATATATTCTTATGGAAATATAGAAAAACATCATTATAACAGAATCAAAGCTATATTCATGAAAGTGTGTATTTCTGACACTATAGTGCTCGATGAATTCAAATATTAAGTAGTCATACCAATTAGCTTTATTGAACACCAAGATTTATAGACTAAAAACCAGGCACATACAAACAGAAGTGGCATGTCACTGGGACATTTTTAAAAGAATAGCCCACACAGAGATGAAAGACTTCCTTTGGGCTTTTCATAATATTACCTCAGATGTTGTTTAAGAGTTTTGTAGAATATTTAAAATGCATAAAGAAACCTTCTGGGTAGAGAAGCATACAATGGTCACACACACATGTGGAGGCCCACAGAGGTTTCCTAGTGATATCTGAGCTTGCTTTATCCAGCAGAGCTTTATTAAAGGATTGCTTGACCATGTGCATGGTTTCTAGGTGACTGGAAGGGTCTACACTTGATTGAGCTGGGGGAGGGGCGGTCTTTTGCTCCACCTCTTGGCATTCCTATAAAAGGCCCTTAGAAGAGCCAGAAGAGGCCAGTGGATAATGATCCAGGCCCTCCCGAGGATGTCCTGTGTTTCTGTCTGACTCTCTCCCCTCTATCCTTCTGTCTAAATCTCTTACCCCTCTCTCCTCAAGAGTACGCTGGGGGAAATGTGGGAGCCAGTCTCCCAGCTGGGCTCCCCCATACCTGGGTGCAGTATGTCCAGTTTCCAAGCTGTTGTCACTTTATTGTATTTTCTACATATAAATACAAACCTAAATTTCAGTTTATGCTATCCAAAAATGGAAGGGAGAATGGGGATTTGTATAAAAGATGTTTACCAAGACAGGGTCTCATTTCTGTAGCCTAGACTATCTACAAACTCATAGCTGTGCTCCTAACTAAACTTCCCAAGTGCTGCATTTACAGGAAAAAGTTGCCATGCCTGTCCTTAAAATTTTTGCAATATATTTATAGTTTAAATAGTTTGCAAAGTGGCTGAGGTGCAGGAAGCTGTGGGAGAATGAAGACATTTCTCGCCTCCAAATTTTTGCATCCTGGCCAACCTTTCCCATCTATGTTCTCATATTCTTTTCTTTCCATGTAGACAGTCATACCAAATACATGTTGGATCATCCAAGCTGCTGCAAGTGTCATGTCCACACTTACTATAAGCATTATTTGTAGAAACAGGTTGCAAGTACAGCTAACTTTACAAATAGGGTTCATGTGGTGATATCAGAAGATAGCTTTGACCTTTTCTTTCCAATACAGGTTATTAGACCACTTCTATTTCCAATTCTCAAACCAGCCTTGTTGCTTTCTCTTGGTTTCCAAAGGACAAAGGGACATAGTAGAGAGAGATGGCTCAGCCAGTGGTTAAGAGCACTGGCTTCCTTTACAGAGGACCTAAGTTCAATTCTCAGCACCAATATGAAGGCTCACAACCATCTGCAACTCCAGTTCTAGAGAACCAACACCCTTTTCTGGCCTCTTCAGGCTCCTGTGCACACACAGTACATATAAACTCATACAATCACACACACATGCACATAAAAATAAACAGATTAAGTTTTTTAAAATTTCAGATTATCTAGTTTTTTCCATCCCAGTTGCTCTCTTCACCTAATGCTCATTCCTTCTCCCAACTGAATAAACTCCATCAACTGCACAGTTACAACCTTCAGGGGAGGGTTTGATGAAACATATGTCATCCCTGCCTGCCTGCCCAATGTTTTAATCTGGCCCTTTCTATTCATAGTAGCAGTGGGATCGTGGACAATCTCAACCCTCCTTCATTACTTGCAGGGTAAATGCATCTCCTCTGATTATCACACACAATTTCTCCTGCAGCAGTAGCTACAGAACACTTTCTCTTGAGGTTTCATCACTGTACCATACAGCTCAGCTCTTGTCATTAGATAGTCCCAACTCCTATCAGTTAGTCCTCTAGTCCCAACTGGATAAGGGACCTTTTAAAATATAGACCTTGTCCGTGAAGTTGGAGAGACAGCTCAGCAATTAATGGTTGCTCTTACAGAGGACCCAGGTTTGATCACCAGCACCAACAAGGTAATTCACAACTATGTGTAACTCCACTCTTAAAGGATCCAGCATTAGAGAGCATTGGATCCCCTGGAACTGGAGTTACAGGTGATTGTAAGCCACCATGTAGTGCTGGGAATCAAATCCTGACTTCTGAGAAAGTATCTATAGAAAAGCCAATGCTCTTAACTGCTGAGCCATCTCTCCAACCCTGACCTTGACTTTCTTATCTTCCTGTCTCGACTTCTTGAGTGCTGATATGACAGGTATGCACCTGATTTTTAAGCTGTGCTGGAGTTCAAATCCAGGGCTTCCTGCATGCTAGGCAAGCACTCTACCAACTGAGTTACCGCCCAGCCCCAAGCTTTGGTCTGGATTCCTTAAGCATGAGTCTGACATCAGTCTCCAGGGTCATTCAAGCTGCAGGCACACAAGTAGACAATAGAGTAAGCTTCTTAAAGTCATGCTTACTAGGCTTGAGTTCAGGAGAAGGAACAGTCATTGCCTCATGGAGCTAGGAGCACAAAACATTCCAACACTCACTAAAAACTTCCTATTTCTTTAAACACAGGGAACTTCCAGCTTTCATTCATTCATTCATTCATTCATTCATTCATTCATGAATGTTGCTAGGAAGAGGTCTAAAGACAACTTGCAGGAATCAGTTCTTTCATTATACCACATAGGTTCCAGAGATTGAATTCACATCCTCAAGCTTGGTAGCAAAATGCCTTTTCCAGTGAGCCATCTTGCCAGCCCCATAAAACCCATTTTGTCCACCTGCTTTGTAAGCACTCTGATAGTCTAAAGACCTGTGCTCTAACTAAGATATGTGAATATTTAGGACAAACAACGTTTGCCAAACAGGCATTAATAAGTTGAAGGAGATTAATTTTCAGTTTCCTTTCAACAAAAAACACTTACAAAACCAATCTAAAATGTGCCCACAATTTAGACAGCATATTTGTCTGTTTTTACAGGCTCCTCTTGCATAATTTCTTCTCCCACATTTCAGATGAAAGCCTTATCTCTCACCTTCTTAAAATGTCCATTTCTTCCCCTTTATCAAAGAATTCACTCTGTTATTTCCCCAGGGAACATCCCATGAGGCCAGGCTTCCTGTATGTGTCCTCTGTAGTAGGAGCCAAATACTTTAGCTTTGTAGTTAATTTCCCTACAGGGGATTTCATTGCATTCTTAAAAGCATAATACCTATGTGTTTACAGAAGGAAGGCAAATGCTCTCCAAAGCCATTGAAGTGGCAACACCCCAAACCTTCGGAAGCTGTTTCCTTTGTTTAGGAGGGATACTCCTGCTCAGAGTATGATAAACTCTAATTTTATAAAGCACTGTTGAATTATGAAGGAAATGTCTCATCAATCTAGATACAAAATTCTCCAAAAGCTATTTTTCAACCCATCTTGAATCTGTGTTGAAGCATCTCAGAGACTTACAGATTAAAAAATTAGAAGTTAACAGAAGCAAATGTACCTTCCCTTAACTTATTAGGGAGCAGGGAAATCCCACATTAGACATATCCAACTAATTATTTGGTTAGAGTTGATATCATCTAAGTGGGAGAGGTGTGGTCAATAATCCTTGCATACATCTAGAGAATATATTTCAAAATATTTCTCAGAAATCAACAAATGAATGATTCTCATAACCAAATAACAAACTTGTCTATGGATTATGATTGTTTCCAATAAACTTGAGGAAAATTAGCATTTACCAATAATCTTTAGTATTTTAGCTTTTTTTTTTTTTTTGATATGTAACTGTGAAGAATTCAAACCAACAGGTCTTGGTGGAGGAAGCATGTTTGTGATACCAGTGCTCAGGAAGCAGAGACAGGAGAATTGCTGTAAGTTCAACCCTGACCTGGCCTACATAGTGAGTTCCAGGTTATCATGGACTAGCAGGACTTTTTATTTCTAAAGGGAGGAATTTATACAATTAAATAGAATTCACAAAACTAGCTCTTCATACAAAACAATAAGAATTGAAAATGAGGCCAGGTGATGGTGGCACACACCTACAAAGCAAGTTCCAGGACAGCTAGGACTGTTACACAGAGAAACCTTGTCTCAATAAATAGATAGATAGATAGATAGATAGATAGATAGATAGATAGATAGATAGACAGATAAATGAATGAAAGAATGAATGAATAAATGAATGAATGAATGAATACATACATACATACATACATACATACATACATACATACATAAATAAGTAAATAAAAATGAGCTATCTGTCTTTTGTGAACAAGAGAAACTCCTGCAAAGCCAATTAACTGATGAGAATGTCAGTGGTTGTGGAGAGGTCAGAATGTGGCAGATCCACAGACAAATAATCTTGGGCCATTTTTATCCCTCTTAATAACTGTGTACTACTGTCCTGTGTGCCTGCAGACAGCCTTGTGCTCATTGTCTGAATCATTTGAAATGTACAGAGTACTGGCTTTCCACCCAACCAAAAAATTAAAAACGCTGCTGAAAAATGTCCAGGTCTGCTGCAGAAAAGGCTCCACCATGTTTTAGTTCTCCTATCCAATGTTTCCACTGAGGGATTTGAAAAATGACTTGATCTATGGATTTCTTTGTTCTATTTCTATAAACTGTCCCCACATTGGAGCATGGACCTTGGGGTAGCCTAAGTCTGTGTTTGTGAGCTGTGGTCACTCATATTTGACTCCAGACTAAACTATCCCTTATCCCTTCTTAGATGAGAGTTTTATTTTTGCATGGATACTTTTGATCAGTAAGGCTAACACAGTCGTAATTCAATGATGATCTTCACAGAGAAAAGTTGAGTTTCTGGAAGTGGTAAACTGTTGTCCCCACAGACAAGCATTAAATCCTTAGGATCGGCTGAAGCAGACTCATCACGTGACTGACTCTACAAGCATCTTCCCCTCTTTCCTGTCAGAATGAAGCAGCTGAGTGAAAGCATGAGTTGTGACTTCACTTCAGGGCAGCAACTAGAGCAAGTGTCCCTTGAGCTCTACAGACTCACCACCTTTGGGAAGGAGAATACATGCCCTAACGGCCCCTCCTTTGCTGTCATGGATGAAAATGTAGTCCACAGGCTCAGGTGGCAAAGCCGTTAGGGAGGTGAAACCCATCTGAAGGACGTAGGTCCTTGTGGAATGGCCTTGTGGTTTCTAGTCTGGCCCCACTTCTGTCCCATCTGTTTACTGGTCCACCAACAGACCACTCCTGCATATACCACCATGATGGATTGTACTTTGAACCATTAGCTAAAATATGCCCTTCTTCCTCTAACTTCCTTCTTGTTGGGTATTGGATCACAGTAATGAAACAGTGGTTAGCTGCTCAAGAAGACATTTATATATTGCTAGTACTTAGAAACAGTCTTCTACTCAAGCCGCTGGTGGTCAATGGATGAGAGGACTGAGCACATAAAATAACAAATCTCTCTGCTCATCCTTTGCTAGGGATGGAAGAAGATACAATGGCAGAAGTCTCACTAAGCTCTGCAGCTTCCATGAGAGAAGCAAGCCATCCCCACAACAGCACTAGGAGTAGGTAGCAAAGTAGCTCTTCCAGCCTATTAGGACAAGAATGAAATGCGTGTGTGTGTGTGTGTGTGTGTGTGTGTGTGTGTGTGTGTGTGTGTGTAAAATTATGAACACATGTAAAGCCCACAATTTAGGGCTGATGAGATGGGTCAGCAGGTAAAGGCACTTACAGACAAGTCTGAGAGCCTGAGATCCATTCCCAGAAACCAGGCACTGGAAGTAAAGAACTGATTTTCTTGGTGTGCACACACATGTGCTACATGTGCCATACATATACACACACACAGACACACACACACACACACACACACAGATAAATAAATAAATAAATATGTAAAGTTTTAACAAATAAGTTGAAATAACTTTAACAGTTAAGTCAAAGAATAAATATGTCAGATTTGCCTATGAATACTGAAAAAATGGTAGGCACTGCCATATGAGATCCATAATCATGGCACTGCTTTAATTAAAAGGGTATGCTTTGAGCACAAATACAGACAAGCAGGCTGCTGGCAGAATCCAACCAGAACCAGGATCAATGGAGGTGTAATATGTAAGAATAGCTTAACAGGAAAAGCAAAGCACTAATAATTGGTCTTAATGATGTATCCAGGCCCCCTCTAGCAAGACTAAAAGAGAGATGGAACTGGCTAATATCATGCACAAGAAATTTAAAAGGCAAGAGATCAGAGATCTTAATTTAAAAAAGTTTAATGGTGGGGGTTGGGGGGAGAATCCCATAAATGGGAAGAAGCACATGGGGAAATGACCAGATTGGGATTTTTACAGGATGCTGGTGCTGAGGAAATGCACCTCAAACAGCATATGCCTCTGGGTTTACACAGTAAATGAAGGAAATGAAGAGGTGCCAATACCCAGTGGCAGGTGATACTTTGGGGGACTCACCTGTTGTCACCTAAGGACCAAGCATGAATTAGGCGTGCATGCTGACACTGAAAGCTTTCCCCAAGGTGGCATTAAATGAAGACAGGAACAAATCCTGAATATCCAATGGTCTTAAAATCATGAATGAAAGGGGGACATCTCCATGGTTACGTGTATTGACATATGCTTTCATACGTTCTTCATGAATACAGGAAGCAACATGACGATAAGCAGCAAATGATGTTTGTTTGTTTTTAAGTAATGGTCTTGCTTTTTCATTTTCAACAGAAATGCCCATGGAGTGTGTGTGTGTGTGTGTGTGTGTGTGTGTGTGTGTGTGTGTGTCTGTCAGAGTGTGTGTGTGACTGTCAGAGAGTGTGTGGACAGAATGGGTTCTCATAGCTCTGGGTTTTAGACTTGAAGAGTGTGTCGATAAGGACACATGGAAAAAGCAAGGCTTATAGGAACTGGAAAGACTGATGTAGAGGAACTAGATAAAGGAGGAGAGGCCTTCCAGGACACTGACAAAGCAGAAAGAAAACAACACTCCTGAGACTCAGTTAGACTCACTTCTAATCCACCAAACATTAAAAAACTCCAGGTACACCAAACTTTATGTAGGAACAAACAAACAATCATGCTGCATTACACAGAATAAATCAGTATTAAATACAGTTGCTGTTGCTATCAGGAATTTAAAGATCAAATATTAGAAAACTCGAAGAATCTTAAGTTTATAATTTAGGATTAAATCTACATTGTGTTTCTCCAAGCAAACATTGCTGGATTGCACCCACAACAACCATAGGAAATGAACGACTTTTACCTGAGTGTTCTTCACTCTATTGACAGTGGCTTCTGGTCTGCAAGCTCATCAGTGCTGCCATGTCTCACCTACTGGGTGATTGGCAGGAGAGAAGCAAAGCAGAGTGTAGGCAGGAGCCTCCTGTTCCTTGGAGAACTAGAGGGATAAATAAAGGGATCTTTGTTTACATAACTTTTAATCCTTTGTTAAAGTTTCTTTGGTTCTGAGGGTTGCATAAAACAGGTTATAATCTTGGAAACAGACTCGAAGATTAGCCACTTGGAGCCTGGGGCTCCTCCTTCCTGATCTGTGATTTCAGTTAACTCCTCAGTGGCCTTGTCTCCCATTGCAACATCTTATCAAAAGACCACAGAAAACTCCCTTTATGTTCCTTCGTGTTTTCTTTTCTGATTAAGAAGCCTTGAACCAGCCTCCTATACTGCTCACTTGATGAATTCAGATGTGCATAGAGGGTTGGAGAGCTAGCCCAATCAGAAAAGCATAGGCATGATGCAGCTGCCAGGTGGCTTCTCTGTCTCCATCAGTTAAAGAATTAAAAGACAGAGAAATGAGACCGTGTAGAGTCAGTGTGTTTATGAGCAAGCCTTGCAGACTTCTATAGGAGAGGAGCCCTCAGAGCAGAGCAACCATCAGCTTTAATGGATCTGAGGTTTTCTTTGTGTCTAGGATACCCTCCGTGGCTTGTTGCCCTCTTTTGCTTTTCTTTGCTCTGAAGATGTCTCTATACCCCTTCTCTAGCAGAGATAATGTTTCTGCTTCTGGAATTGTTAATCAGCTGGGATAAAAGTGGGTCCCTTGACCTCCTCTGTGCTTGATGGTGTAGCCAGTACAGAGAACCTCACTCTATGTGAAGAAAATGGGTTATGTTTTAGAAAAATAGAAACTTAAACTACTAGAGACAAAGGCAACCACAAAAAAAGGGAGTAAGAAAAGGAAGGAAGGAAGGAAGGAAGGAAGGAAGGAAGGAAGGAAGGAAGGGAAGGAGGGAGAGGGGAGGCAAGAAGCAGGGAGACAAAGAAACAAAGAAAGAGAAAGAGAACTTACTACCTATTGCTGGGGGCAAGAAGTAATTTTTTTTTAAAAGCTCAATGGAGTTGTGCCCCACTTTCTCCCATCCTCAGTGCCCATGACCTCAAAGCTAATTTTGACCTCCAGAACCCACCTTTCAAAAGCTGGTGTGCAGGCATACACTCACAGTCTCAACACTTGAGAGGAAGTCAGGCGGGTCCCTGGGGCTTGCTGTTGAGCTGTCCTCACTGACTTGATGAGAGAACCTGTCTCAAAACCAGGGTGGATGGTGCCTGAGCAATGACACCTCAAGCTGACCTCGGGCCTCCACAAGCACACAACTTGTGCTCCTGTGGACAGGGACAGGCACACACAAAAGTACAATAAACATATGAAAAGAAGGAAATGGAGATAGTGGAGAGATGTTTAGTGTCCGATCCCCAAAGAAGCCTGAGACAAAGCCTCACACAGTACCTGTGGTTCCTCCCAGCACTCCCCAACTCTAATTTAAATCTCTCCAACCCAGGGACTGGGTTTCACTCTCCATCCCCCAGCGTCTGTGATCCCTGTCTAATTCCGCTGTTTTGGCTGTGTGCCCTCTTGGTCTCTTTGCTTTTGGCCTGTTGGTCCTCACAGCTCTTCTCTTCCTCCTTTCTTAGTCCCTCCCTCCTATTTTCTTTCTCACTAACAACCCACATGGCCCAGTTCAGCCTGGATTCTTCCAGATGCCTCTGTCTGTTCTCTCCCTCACATCTATAGTAGAACCTCCTCAACCGTATTTAGGAGCAATGATGTCCTCAGTTTCATTCACTTAGCAGGGAAGTGTCTCCTTGCCCTTTCAGAGGATCTGAGTTGGGTTCCTAGCACCTACACCGCAGCTCACGGCCTCCAGTTGACCCCACCTCCAGGACATCTAATGTTCTCTTCTAGACTCCTCGGAAGCCAGCACACGTGTCATATATTGACATGAGTAAAGAAGATATTCTTAAAACAATGAAAAGATGTACATTAAACAAATGTTTCATTTAAGGGTAGCTGGAGGGGCTCTGACAAGCTTAACAGGAAGAAATGGAAGGGCTGAGTGGAAGGCATATGCTCATTTCCAGGATGCTGCTGATGCTTGTGAACACCAGATTGTCTTGAGAGAATCAGCGCTCACAGATTAGTGGACCAGTGATTTTTCTAGCTAAATTGAGGTAGTCTGCATCAAGCCACAAGATAGTCACACCCCAGGGAAATCTAGGATAGAATGAAAATTATAGTGGATTACTATCTTAAGGTGAGAAATGTGACATGCTACAGGCCATTCAAAGGCTTTGACACATCCCAACACTCATAGTGACTACTTGTAATTTGAGACTAGGTCATTAGCTTGTGTTTTTAATTTCTTTTTAAGTTTTGTGCATTTGTATGATATGTGTGTGTGTGTGTGTGTGTGTGTGTGTAAGTGTGGTGTATGGTGTGGTATGTGTGTGTGTGTGTTTGTGTGTGTTTGTGTGGTACGTGTGGTTGTGTGCTGTAAGATGAATCTTGAAAGGTCTTATTAATAGAAAAACCCAGAGCCAGATATTGGAATTAAAACCTAAGAGATCAGAAAAGCAGAAAGAAACAAGCCACGTTCTCACCACTTGGAGATCCTCAGCCAAAGAGACCTACTTCCTGTCTACCCACGCCTATATGCCTTTCTGTTCTACCATCTCACTTCCTCTCTCCACCCAGCTACAGTGTGCTGTGCGCTATGTGCTGTGTGTTTGTGTGGTATGTATGTATGTATGTGTTTATATTATGTGTGTAATAATATAAATTAATTTAAATATGGTTGTGTGGTATGTGTGTATGTATGTATGTGTGTGAGGTAGTATGTGTGGTGTGGTATGTGTATGTAGTGTGTATATGTGGTGTATATAAGTGGTGTGTATGCATGTGATGTGTATGTGGTAGGGGGTGTAGTATGTGGTGTTTATATATGTGTGTATTGTATATGTGTGTGGTGTGTGTGCATATGATGTGGGGTGTGTGTGTGTGTGTGAATGCACATGCTAGTGAGGAGAGATACATGCTTATGCATGTGCACTGGCCATAAGAGCACTGTGTCCTTCTCTGCTACTTTCCACCCATCCCTTTGAAGCAGCAGCTCTCTCTGAACCAGTTTACATTTCTGGGCTCAGCTGGAAGCCTGCAAGCCCCTATGATCTGTCTCTGCCTGCATCAGACCTGGAATTGCAGATGTCTCTGGGACAATGGCTTGTTATATTAGTGCTGTGCTCCAAATTTTGATTCTACACAACTGTAACATATATGCAGAGTGCCTAGGTCATGTAGGCTCCTTGGTTGTCAGTTCAGTTTCTATGAACCCCTATGAGCCTGTGGGTTTTCTTTCTTTCTTTCTTTCTTTTATTCTTTTTTTTTTTAAGATTTGTTTTATTATGTATACAGTGTTTTGCCTGAATGTATGCCTGCAGGTCAGAAGAGGGCACCAGATTTCATTATAGATGTGGTTGCTGGGGATTGAACTCAGAACCTCTGGAAGAACAACCCGTGTTTTTAACCGCTGAGCCATCTCTCCAGCCCTCTGTGGATTTTCTTGTGGTGTCCTTGACCTCTCTGGCTCCAACAATCCTTTCTCGGCCTCTTCTGCAGGATTCACCAGACTCTGCCTAACGTTTGGCTGTGGGTCTGCATTTGTTTCCATCAGCTGCTGGTTGAAGCTCTCTGATGGCAATTGGGCTAGGCACCAATCTGGTCACGTGAGAAGGCTAGCTCAGGCTACATGTCTACTACTGCTAGGAGTCTTAGCTGGGGCTATCCTTGTAGGTTCCTGGGAGATTGCCTTGCACCAAGTTTTCACCTGGTCCTGAAATGCACCTCCCTTTCCAGTAAGTCTCCTTCAGTACTCTCCCCCTTCATCCCCACAGCCCCAAAACCTAATTGCTCACGTTCCCATCCTCAGTTCTGGCCCTCAGTTCACTCATGAAATCTCTTCTACTTCCTCTTCCCAGGGAGATCTGGGAGTGCCCCCCCATGAACTTTCCTTATTACCTAGTCTTTCTGAGCTGTAGTCTTTCTGCAGCACAGCTGTCCTTCATTTTACAGCTAATATCCACTTATAAACGAGTGCATATCATGTTTGTCTTTCTATGTCTGGGTTACCTCACTAAGGATATTTTTTTTTCTAGTTCCATCCATTTGTCTCCAAATTTCCTGATTTTTTTAAATAGCTGAGTAATACTCCATTGTGTAAATGTATTTACATTTTTGGTTGAGGGACATCTATGTTGTTTCCAGGTTCTTGCTATTATGAATAAATCTGCTATAAACATAGTTGAACAAGTGTCTTCCACAGGACACTTAACCAAATCAGCTGGAACATGTTTCAGATCTCCTTTGGTCTCCGATGTCACCAGCCCCACACATCAGCTGCTGCTGTAAAGATTTCTCATCATTTCAGTTCTTCCATAGTTTCCAGAACAATGGACTCCCCAAATGCCTGCACAGCAGCCAGCTCCACGGGTGGGGCTGGGCACTGCTTCCAGTGTGGGAGGCTGGTTGATCTCTCCAGTCACCTCACCCAGGGTAGACTTGAAGTTCCTACCTTTCACCTCTCTCCACAGGCTGGATGGTTTTTTCTTCTCTGGTAAGAAAGTTAACATTTCCTGAGTGCTTCTGTGCTCAGCCAGACTAGGAGCCCATGTGTGCAAACCTCATATTTTAATCCTCTCACTAACAGGAATTGGCTACTGTCGTGACCCCACCTTTGCAGAGGAAGATTGAGTATAAACAGGCTCTAGTGGCCCCAAGACCACATGCCTGGTAAGCACATGATGAGGGTTTGGTTTGGTTTCAGGAGTCTACACTGCAACTGACAAACAGCGGACAAAATAGCAAAAGGGTAGGTAGATGCCTTCCCTTCTTTAGTTTTGTAGAGAACCGCATGTGCTCTTTCCTTCTCTTGTTACAATTTGAATAAACTGTCAAAACCTTGGAGGACCATACTCAGGTAAAAGTTATGGCAGGTCATGCCTTCACATATGCTACCTCTCTTCAAAAGAAACTCTAACAAAATTACCTCTGTCCAAAAAAGTAGGTCTCCATGGCAGCCAATGCCCCCCTGCTCCTGTGTTCCTTCCCACTTCAGCTTCTGACATTGTTTCCCCATGATTTGGTGGAAGGGTTCAACAAAATGGCCTGTGAAAGGCACAAGAGTTACAAAAAAAGTCAAAGTGACAGGACTGAGTGGCAAGGAGCCCTGACAGTGTGGTGGTTTGGGAAGGTGTGTGAGGAAACCACGCTTGTACTGTGTTGAGTGTAAGAGCTCCAGCACTTAGACATTCAAAGACAGAGCCTCCCAAGTGTGTGGAGCTGATAGTGCAAAGGCTGGAGGAAGAAGAAAACAAGCACGCAGGTCTAACAAGAAAGGCACTATTGACGGAGGAAGGTGACTCGCCGAGGAGCCAAGAGACAAGAAACGAGGGCAGTGAGCACTGGACCGTATAAAATACGTTCCTAGACTAGGGCAGGAAAAGGGCCTGATTAAATTCTTACGGTTTTGCTTTAGATTTTTCCTGTATTTGGCTTTTTCAAAAGAAATGTTACTTTTATTGGCTGTAGGTGTAGACAAATTTCTAAACAGTCTTCTTAAATAAGAAACACAGAGCCAAATGTAGGAGTGAAAGCCGTACAGATCAGAGAAATAGTGAGAGCCAGCAGCTAACCTTACTCACCACACCGCTGTAGCTTCCACAGAGAGAACCGAACCAGCTTCTTCCTGTCTAACCTGCACCTTTATTGCCTTGCTGTTCTGCCTTCTCATTGGCTCATAGCCCAGCCACCTCACTTCCTCATCACTGCCTGTCTGTATAGACCTCTAGGTCTCTATGGTTGGTACTGGGATTAAAGACATGTGTCATCACACTTGGCTGTGTCCTTGAACACACAGAGACTCTGCCTGCCATGTGATCGGATTAAGGGCATGTGCTATCACCGCCTGACTTTTGTTTATAGATGGCTATGTTCTCTGATCTCCAGGCAAACTTTATTTATTAACATACAAATAAAATATCACCACATTTCAGCACAAATAAAACATCACCACATGTAGGAGTTTTCTGATGGCACCTTTAGGGTTTTCACATATAGAATCATATATGCAAAGAAATATAATTTGAATTCTTGCTTTCCCAATTGTAACCATTTTATCTTTTGTAGTGCTACTGGGAGAAACAAATAATCACCACTTGTACCAAGCTGTGAACCCTGTCAATTATAATATTGACTGCCTTGGCAAGATGTGCCCACTGGTGCAATAGAGGCATGATATTATGGGAGTAACCAACCACTTTCTGATTGGATTTAAGGTATCCTCCACAAGATGAAACCCATACCTGGTTTCATTTCTGGGCTAAGAACCTATGGCTAGACAGCTCATAGACCCTAGGGGAGAACCTCCTGCTCTTATGCTGCCAAATAGACATAGTATTAAACCTACTACTAATGACTTATCATTATACCCATAGATCAATGCATTTTTCATCCCTCATCTGAGAAGCTTCTATTTGCAGTAGTGCAGATGGTGGTTAGCACAGAGATCCACAACTATCCAAGTTGCAAATAATAAAAGAGACTGCAGAATGCTCAGCTCTAAAGGGAACATATATACTTCATCCTCCCTGACCAGGGCTCAAAGGCCATTGCAGAAGAAGTGGTTGAAAAAGTGTGAGAGCCAGAGACCACAGATGATTACAAGGAAGCAGCACTCCTACCTTCAGAAGGACAGCTACACATATGAACTCACAGTGATGGCAGCAGCATGCTCCAAGCCTGTGCAAGTCCAATCCAAACCGAATTCCAGCATGGAGAGTAGAGTTGTCCATGAATCCCACCTCCAGCCATGGAGTTATTGGGCAATTGTTAGCTGCTGTGAAAAGAGACAGTTTTCTCTAAGGCTGTAGCCCCTGTTAAGCTGACCACACTCCAATGGATGACCACACATCCAAGAATATTTGAGCAACATACTTTAGTCTCTTTTCTAAAAATAAACTTTATTATTTAAAAATACAAACTTGTAAATAAGTAAAATTATCTCATACCAAAATTAACTAGACCCAAACTCTGTACAACTTAATAAACTAATATAAATTAGAATTGTCATTCAAAATGGACGCTATGAAGCTCTACATTAAATTTTACAAATTTTATGTACCTTTCTACCATCCAACCCAAAAACTCCATTACAGAATTAAAATTAGAACAACAAGTAGTTTTAACTGATCTTGGGGAAGGAAAACAAACAAAACAAAACAAAACAAAACAAAACAGAAAGAAATAGTGTGTATAGGGAAGGGGAGATGGACCTGCAAAGAGTTAGGGGAGGTTGTGAATATGATCAGTACATCTAAGAAACTCTCAAAGAACTGAAAGAACATCATGTAATTTATCCTTTGAAAATTTCATATATACATGCAATATATCTTGATCATATCTATCCCTTACTTTTCCCTCCAACTCCTCCAGAAACCTCCATTGCATCTCTCTCCCAACTTCATGTCCTCTTTTCATATTTATTTAATGCTGCCCACATACACATGTCAGGGGACTGTCATCACTGAGGCATAGGGAACCTACCAGTGTCCACATTCCTAAAGAAAAGTAACTCTGCCAATATTGTTTACACAGGAGTGGAAGCCTTGGAGCCTCTCCGAAGTCCATGCTAGAATTTTTAATTTGCTTAATTTTGTGCATATCTTGTGTAGGTGATCATAGCTGCTGTGAATCTGTGTGTGCAACAGCCCTGGCACACACAGATGACAGCATTTTGTGGGGTTCCTCTCTGTCCTCTGACTCTTACGTTCTTTCTGCCCCATCTTACCCCATATTTCCTGTGCAAGTTCAGAATGCTTTGGGGAGATACACCCAAGACTTACTGATGCATGCTTTCCAGAGGAACGGTTTAGAAAACTCCATGGTAACTCCCTGGATAGGGCTCTCAGCAGTTAGGACACCATTACTTTTTCTAGTAGTCATCATTCTAAGAGTTTTTTTTTTTTTTTAAATACAAAGTCATTATCCTCTGACAAACTGACTGAATGACAAAATGACAAAAGATGGTTGTCATCTGGAAACTATCTCTGCTGATAATTGCCACTTGGTTACAAGCAATATGTTTTCCCCATTTCTTTGTTTCAGTCAGCTACCCTCTGTGTAGCTTTGCGCCTTTCCTGGATCTCGCTTGGTAGCCCAGGCTGGCCTCGAACTCACAAAGATCTGCCTTCCTCTGCCTCCCGAGTGCTGGGATTAAAGGCGTGCGCCGCCGCCGACACCACCACCACCACCGGTCTTTTTATTTTATTTTTTTTAAAGATTTATTTATTTATTATGTATACAGCATGTATGAGTGCAGGCCAGAAGAGGGGACCAGATTTCATTACAGATGGTTGTGAGCCACCATGTGGGTGCTGGGAATTGAACTCAGGACCTCTGGAAGAGTTGTCAGTGCTGTTAACCTCTAAGCCATCTCTGCAGCCCCCCTCATTTTTTTTAAATAAGAAATAATACCTCCTCTTTGAATACACATGTATTAAAGGCCACCATCCTTCCAATGGTAGAAAACAAAGTGGACTGTAAGATGGCATGGTTGCCTCTTACATGGTTGAGATTCTATGTGGTTTCCTAGACCTCAGTACTACCCTACTACATACAACAATGCAGCCAGATGTGTGTGCCCCTCTGAAATTTGAATGAGGGTCTTGTGGATATACTCAGCACTGAAAAACTCCTCACAGACGAGGGAGTAAGCCAACAAAAAGAATATCTGGGGATTGGGGAAAGGAGGGATAAATGTAAGCACTGAATGCTGATCTTAGAATTGTAATTGCATTGATGTATCCAAAAAAGTTTTCTAAAATCCAGTGTAGGCTCTTGACTAATATCAAAACTCAGGAGGTAGAGGCAGGAGGGATACCACAAGTTCAAAACCAGACAGATGTACACAGTAAGTTCCCAGGCCAGACAGGGCTACATAGCAAGTTCCCAGGCCAGCAGGAGCTACACAGCAAGGGCCTGTCTCAAACAGCAACCCTGAATAAAGGAATACTGCATTGTGTATGTGCTGGTACATGGGAAAATGTGTTCTGTACAGTGGATGATTGAAAAATCAAGAACAAGAAGCAAGAACACCTTTTTAAAAGGGTAGAAGCCAATCTAGCTTTTTATCTTTCTACAATAAAAAGGGAGTGATAACACAAGAAGCTATGAAAATAACTGTGTCCAAGAAGAGGGATTTCATGTTGTTGTTTTAAGTCTTGTAAAATAATTTGATTGGTTCAATATCTGTAAAAGGTTCATCTAAAACAAGGTAAAATAAATACAAATCGTATCATTAGTAACATGCAATGACAAAATAAGTAGAAGAGAGGATGCAGCCAATATCACAAAGAAATTAAATCTAAGTTTAAGAAATTAAATGCTGGGGCTGGCTGTAAAAATGACTGAGCAGTTGAGAGCACTTGCTGTTCTTGCAGAGAATGGGAGTTCAGTCCTAAGCCCAACCACTCAGCAGCTCACAGATGCCTGTAACTCCGTCTCCCCAGGACAGCTGACACCCTCTTCTGGCCGTGGAAGGCACCTGCATGCATAGACAGAAACAGGCTTATAAGTAAATACAAAGGCTTTTAAAAAAGACATTAGTATCAAGTTTACTAAAAGATGTTTGAGAAAATAGAAGAAATGCTTTTAGACCTTACTGTGAGTGTGGAAAATACACATATTTATAAAGTACAGGTAATGGGTAAACTTGTAAAAATAAGATATTGACCTTTGTTGTAGATCTGATTGGATGAGGGCACTCTGAGGCCTCAAACTACAGGGCACATAGCTCCTTCCAAGAAAGTACACTTTTCTGCACACTGTGGGTATCCACAAAGGGAAAGAAAGGAGACTTAGAATTCTAAGACAATCACCCTGCCCTCATCACAGCCTACCTCTGGTTTCTCTAAAATAAGAACAATTTTAGCAGCATTTAGATGGAATGTCTTAGTCCAGGGACAGCAGAGGAAACTAGTAAAGGGCTCCTTCACAGAGCCAACTCTCCAGAGAAAGTTTCCAAGTTGATGCTCTGGTTGTCAGCAGAGACAACCAGAAACTCTACCGATATAGTGTGTGGTTCAGTGATGATCTCCACAAATAGTGAAAAAGCAAACCTTTAGAGTGGGGATCAGAAGAGATAATCAACGTGAGATGACAAAAACGGTTAGATTATAGAAACCTCAGACTCAGATTGTCAAAGTCTTACATGAACCTTCTAAAGGGTGAGAGGGTTTCCACTGAGCGCAGTGCTAGTCTCGACGGCTGTGGCGGTTGGAAAGAAAACGGCCCACATAGGGAGGGGCACTATTAGGAGGTGTGGCTTTGTTAGAGTAGATGTGGCCTTGTTGGAGGAAGTGTGCCACTGTGAGGGCAGGCTTTGAGGTCTCCTATGCTTCTGCTATGCCCAGTGTGGTACACAGTCTCCTTCTGCTATCTGTGGATCAAGATGTAGAACTCTCAGCTCCTTGTTCAGCACCATGTCTGCCTGCATGTTGCTATGGCTCTTGCCAAGACAATAATGAATTTAACTCCTGAAGCTGTAAGCCAGCTCCAATTAAATGTTTTCCTTTATAAGAGTTGCCATAGTCATGGTGTCTCTTCACTGAAAGACCCCCTACAATAGCTTTAGCTTGACTGCTGTAACGCCATTTTGCAAGGCTTAAACATAAAGAACAGGATATCTGCGGTTCAGGGGAAGAAGGCCAAACAGGAGTTCATAACTATGGTCGGCCACCCGGCCTTGGGAGAGAAACCATTGAGTCAAAACAGGATATCTATGGTGGGCCACCTGGCCTTGAGGAATAGACAGTTGGGCTAGGAAAACACCACTGTGCCCTAGACAAGGCCAGGTCGGACACACACAGCACATTTCTGAAAAATTAAGAATATGTCCCCAAGTTCACCCTGGCCTTATTTGAATCAACCAATGGGAACCCTGTAACTATGCTTCTCACTTCTGTAACCGCGCTTCTGCCCCTGGGATCCTATAAAAAGTCCCCCTTTCCCTAGGAAGGCGTGCAAGTCCTCCGAGAGACTTGTCGCCCCAGGTACCTGTGTATTCAAATAAACCCTCTTGCTGTTTGCATCTGATGGATGGTTTCGGCGTGTTCCTTGGGTTCGGGGTCTCTCCTGAGGGAAGATCTCCGCTGGGGGTCTTTCATTCACAGCAATAGAAACCCTAAGATAATGGCATATTAGTGAACTACCAGACTGTGGGCCAAGTTTGGTTCATATAATCTGTGCTTGTGTGACTTGTAAGAAAAGGACAATTTTTATGTCTTTAAATGACCTTTTAAAGATGTCAGGCTAGTACTCTGTGCTCCAGGAAAATCACATTGACATGCTTTGTCTCTGGAAGGTAAATAGATAAGTGGATGGGGACATGACAAGCCCTGGAATTGGCCTAATTTCCTTTGTTGTGTTTTGTTTTTCTTTCTCTCGTATAACCAGTTTTGCTGGAGAAACCAGGAACCCAAAAATAAGATTCAGAACAGAAAAAAAAAAAAAGAAAGAAAGAAAACAAAAACATCTTTGTTCTCCTTAACTAGAAGATCGGGGTGGGGCAACCTGGCCAGACAAGAAACTTAGAGACATTTGCCTCTTTTCTAGCTAAATACCAGAGAAATGGGGATGACCACTGCTGTCAGCAGAGCTGGAGTAAGATCTCAGCCTTACCCCCTCCCCAAAATAATTCTCCATGTGGTGGCATCACAAAATGAAAAACAGGCGTCAGAATTATGCACCTTGCAGGCCACCCACAGTAGTGTCACAGGAAAAGCCTGAACTTCCATGCAGCACAGCAATAATACACTGCACCTTTGTCTTCATAGGCAAGCCAACAAAACCCTTGGGGCATGAAGACCCTTAGCATTTCCCAGTAGTACCAAGGCAGTGCCCACTGGAAGGACCACCAGGGAGTAGCATCCTCCCCCAGCAATAAGCAGGGGGCTCAACCAATCACCCAGCTACCAAGGAAGCCATGGGTGAGACTGATTTCATCCCCCTGGCTGTGAGTGGTAGCTATCCACTCCTCTCCTGAAGGAGCAGCAGAGAAAGCCATCTCAAGTGAGTTTAACAATGGATGCACACCAAAACCAGGATCTCCAAATGATCAAGGGAAGCAAAAAGTGGGCAGTTCCAACAGATTGTTTAATTGCCTGATTCTATTTTCATAATATTGTGTGGTAGAATTACAAAGCAGAAAACAGATCAGTGGTTATGAGAGCATGGAGTGGGGGAGCGTGTAGACATGGCTATTAAAGGAAAGGAAGAATTGGTGTGAGGAAACCATTCAGTGCCTATCTCCTACAGGTGTGAGTAGCTGTCTGTGATACTGTACTGTAGCTTTCAAAATGCTTCCTGCAAGAAAAAGTGGGTAGAGGGAACATGGATGTTCAGAGAAAGCCAGGTTTGGGATTGGGGATACAGCCAGTGGGTATAGTACTCACTCAGCATGTACAAAGCCCTGATCCCCAGCACTATTTTTTAAGGTGTTGAGGTCTGTGTGTGTAACCCAACACTTCCAGAGCTGGAAGAGGAGAATCAGAAGCCAGCCTGGGCCATGGCTACATAGCAATTTCCAGGACAGCCTAGTCAAAAAATGAAGAAAGGAAGAAATACAGGGAGGAGAGAGGGAAGAAGGGAAGAAGGAAAGAAAAGAAACAGAAAGCAAAGCAAAGGAGAGGAGAGGAGAGGAGAGGAAAGGAAAGTAAAGGAGAGGAGAGGAAAATGCCCATCTATCTGTTTTCTTGAGATGGGGGTCTCACCCTGGAACTGAAGAACCTCCTCGTCTGCCTCCTGAGGGCTGTACTGGAGTACAGGCACTTTAATTCATCCACTTACTACGTATGACTGTCCTTGCATCTCAATGACAGAGTCAGTAATTCATTGCCAGAGAGACTACATGGCTCTCCAAGTCACACAATTACTCTCTTAGCCTTTATTAAGAAGAAAATTGTACTGGGTGGTGGTGGTGGTGCATGCCTTTAATCCCAGCACTCGGGAGGCAGAGCTCGGCGAATCTCTGTGAGTTCGAGGCCAGCCTGGTCTACAAATCGAGTTCCAGGAAAGGCACAAAGCTATACTGAGAAACGCTGTCTCGAAAAACAAAACAAAACAACAACAACAAAAAAAAAGTATTTAAAAAATTGCTGACTCATATAAATCATAACAACAATGAACCCCAAAAATATATATGTACTCATGCATATACATATATATATACATATATATATATATGTATATATATATACACAAAAAGAAAAGGAAATGTGATACCCTCTCCCATCATTAAATGGTGCTTTTGTCCGGAAGATATTTTTTATCTAGAATGAACAGTGGAAAATCTGACCATGGGGCCACAGCAATGGCTCAGCAGTTAAGAGACCATAATTCTTCCAGAGGACAGAGAGTTGGTGTCCAGCACCCACATCTGGTGACACACAACCAGTACCAGGGCATCTGATACCCACTTTCAGCCTCCACAGTCACTGTACACACACGGTACACATGTGGACACACATACACATAAATTAAATTAATTTTTCCTTTTTCTTTTTCAAGACAGGGTTTCTCTGTGTAACTGCCCTGGCTGTCCTGGAACTCACAGGATCAGACTGGCCTCAAACTCACAGAGATCTACCTGCTTCTGCCTCTCGAGTGCTGGGATTAAAGGCATGTGCCACCATGCCCACCTTAAAATTGTAAGAAGAAAAACTGATCCACTTTTATCAGTTGTGGGCACAAAATTCCAACTAGAGTGAATTTACGAGAAAAGAAAAGAAGTGTTCTTTCTGGGGTCAGTATGAATGAAAATTCCTAGAAAGCAAAAATTGATTGGCCAATTGATGCTTCAGTGAAGGAAGGGGTCGGAATGTTGCAGTTCCATAAAATGCTAAAATTTTTCTTGTGTAATCTTTAGCCTACTATATAGCCATTCTTTGCTCCCCTCTATGTGAAAATCTTCACAGTGACAGACTTTTCTATCATGCTGAGCAAGCTCAATATAGAAGGGGTGTGGGATTTGTGTCTCACAAATGTGCCACACCTTCCCCCAATGTAAATCCACCCAAGGCGCCATTGGTGCTAGAGTCGTAGGGACAATTAACTCCCAGTATGGTCAGGGAGTGCTATAAGGAAATCACACTTGAGTCATCAAGGCCGTCATGCCCTTCCTTCCACACCAGTAGCATAATAGTGGCTTAATCTGTATATTTAATATCCTGGCTGCTCTGCCCTAATCACACAGGTACATTCCAGAAAGGGAGAAGGAAGCAGGACAAAGAGCCAGCAGTGAGGGCACCTGGGAGTGCAGGCTTTCCCCTAGTTCCCGGCAGTTAGAACTGCATCACACGACTACCTTAGTTAAAAAGGGGGGTATGGAGGGGCTGAGGCTAGAGCTCACTTATGTTCACATAATGTTGAGTTCCATAAAACCAGAGGTGGGGGTATGTACCTGTAATCCCAGCACCTGGGAGGTGGAGTCTGAAGGATCAGGGGTTCAAGGTCAGTTTGAACTTTACTTTTAGTAGAAGGAAAAACTGGGGCAAGGGGTAGACATGTGTGTAATTAGCAACCGTGGCCAAAGTGTGGCCTGACTGATCCATGGTCTCAGTGCTTCTGCAAGGAACCTAGATGTTACCTACATTCTGACTTGAGGGAAGTGTAAGAGTCAAAGTTAACCTGTAAGCCCCACTTGCCCAAAGGCAAAATAACTTCCTGGAATACTGGGAGCTGTAGTTCTTGGGAAATAACAAGCCACAGGTTTCCATTCTCCTAAACAAGATTGTTTGCACAGGATGTGCTTGACCGGATGAAGGTAGGATGTACATAGACAGGAAATATGTCAGGATGTATGTTTGCCCTCATTGGACCTCATGAGAAATTGGTGGGTTATGGATTTTGCTTTTTTAAGCATCTGCAAAACATGACTCCCAGGCTATTCCTGGGAAACCCAGGAGTGGACCTGGCCAGAGTCTATTTTCCTGGCCATTATTCAATTAAGGCTTGGTTCAAATTCAGCTCAAAACTGTGGAACTGCTTTTTCTCTGGAAAATCTGAGGACTAACAGAAGCAACCTGGTTCCTAATGGTTAGCTCTGCTCCGGGTGCAGCCTCACCATCATGGTTACTCTTATCTGAAGACAGTCTGTCTCACCAGACTTCTGCTGTTCCTAGAATCCAAAGGGACTGGAAGTTTCAACAACGACTTATTGTAATGCCTCCAGTTTTGAAGGGAATTGAAACGTTAGATGAACAAACATTCCTTGAGTAACTTTGTACTTTTTTCAAAAGAATTATTTATTTATTATGTATACAGAAGAGGGTGCCAGATCTCATTACAGATGGTTGTGAGCCACCATGTGGGTGCTGGGAATTGAACTCAGGACCTCTAGAAGAACAGTCGGTGCTCTTAACCTCTGAGCCATCTCTCCAGCCCCGTAACTTTATACTTAAAGTATATAGAGCAAAGCAGAAGTCTGACCCAAAGAAAACAGACTCAAAAATCAGGCAGAGAGACAGCAGGCTTCCATACTGCATTTGTTACCCTATGAGGTCAAGTGAGAAGTCAGTTTTGTTGCTTTTAGAAAAAAAGTTAATTTCCAAGTCCCTGTTATAAAGTGGGACTATTTCATTTTTATCTTATTGTTTTGGGTCTGGCATTTTCAGTGTGAATCAATGCTACTGTATTTGAACTGATTTGATAATTTTTGATACCTAAAATTTAATGTCTCACAAAACCCTGAAAATATTTTTGTGTTACTTAGGGTTACTATTGCTATGATGAAACACCATGACCAATAGCAAGATGGGGAGAAAAGTGTTTATTCGGCTTACACTTCCACAACACTGTTCATCCTCAAAGGAAGTCAGGACAAGAACTCAAACAGGGCAGGAACCTGGGGGCAGGAACTGATGCAGGCCATGGAGGAGGGTTGCTTACTGGCTCCTCAGGTCTTATTCACCCTGCTTTCTTATAGAACCCAGGACTAGCAAAGAGGTGACAATGGGCTGGGCCCTCCCCCACCAATAATCTGTTAAAAATATATCCTATAGGCTTGCCCTCAGCACAATCTTATGGAGGCATTTTCTTAATCAAGGTTCCCCACAACCACCAGATGACTTAGCTTGTATCAAGTTGACATAAAGCTATCCAGCACAATTTTCAACAGTAAAAAGGAGAAATTTACTAAAACTTAGCATCTATCTGTGTTAAGTTGAGAAAATATTCGTGTATAAAACGTTGTTAACCGAAACAACAGCCATTACCAGGGTCTTGCTCTGGTTTCCCTTTTTCCAAGCCTTGTAATCTCTGTCAAGAGAACTTAGAACAAGCCATGTAGTGTCGAGGATGGGTAGAGTTTATCATAAGGTAAAATGGACCATCATAAAAGACCAGCATGGCCAGAGGAACCACTGTGCCAACCTACTGTTTAGGCTGGTTTTCTATGAATTCAAACAGCTATCCTCATGGGTGCTTTACTGCTCAAGTGATTGGCTGGCCCATTGGGACTAACTGAGTGGTGTGGTGCAATGATATGCAAAGCATCCTTCTGGTTATCTTATGACTGCTAGAGCAGCTCTGACTAACTTGCCTCCTCCCAGGGCGAGATGACTCAGACCTCCCTTTATAAAATTTATGAAAAAAAAAAAAACCAAAACTCCGTGCATAATACATATACAACCTTGTATGCATTTTTGTGTTAAAATTTATCAATCTAATGTTGGAATTCCTGGCCACTCCTCCAGCTATATGACCATAGTTCAGTAGCCAAGCAAGGGGCCTTACATCCTATGTAATCCATGCACTGTGTGATCACACAATCTGTGCATGCGTGGTGTAGCGCCATAAACCCAAATGCACATGTGCAAGGGAATCCATAAGAAGCCGGACAGACTCCTCCCCTTCTCCTCCTCCTCCTCTCCTCTCTTCTGCTCTCTCTTCTCCTCCCCCCTCTCTGCACGTGTCTTCTACATGCCTGGCTGTGCTCTTTTCTGCCCCTCCCTTCTAATAAAACTCTGCTCTGATAATGGGTCTTGGCGTGCTTCCTGCACGGTAACAGCGCTGCTTATTAAAACCAACACCTAATATTGATTATAAAATCTTTACTATTACCTACCTCTTTTTGCCAGTTTACACTTCTAGATTACAAATTTCATTTTATTGATTTCTGACTTAGCATACAGAGTAATGCAAAGTAGGAAATTTTAATGTTAGTATACATTTTTTGTTCTCAGTTATTCTTCCCCCTCACACATATACTTTTTGGTTTTTAGCTTTCTTTTTATTTATTCTTTGTGTCTTTTACATTATGCATCTCAATCCCATTCACTTCCCATCCCTGCATATCTGCTCTCTGCCCTTGCAGCCTCCACCCCCAGATAAAATTTGAGAGAAAAAAAGAAAAAAAGGGGGGGGGATCTCGTCGGGAAGCTCTAATGTGACACAGTGGGTCACGCAGTACACCCATTTGTCCACATATTTTTACTTGCAAATGTTCATTTTAGAATCATTGGTCTGGTTGAGGCCTCTGGTTTCTGCTACACTATCAATGCTGGGCCCTCACTGAAACTCCCCTTGGTTATCCTGCTGTTGCCCTGCATCGTGGAGATCCTGCAGCTTTGGGTCTGCAGGACTGGCCCCTTCATGTGCTCCAGCAGATCACAGATAGGGTGGAATTGAGGTGGGCCAACCCATAACCCTGGTTCTGGCTCTGGGTAGTTGCAGGGTTGGTCAGCCTGCCTGCTCTCACTTGTCTTCACCACCAGGGTGAGCTCTCCTGCACAGCCCTGGCAAGTTCACCCCTTGCAGCAGCGATGGTCAGGGGTAGGGCCAGCTCCCCTGCTCTCATGTCCCATAGCTACGCCTTCAGGGCCAGCTCTACTGTGTGGTCCAGGCACAGGGCCACTCTTCTGAGGGCTGCAATACTTTTATTTTTTAATATTTATTCATTTTTAGTCTTATGGGTATTTTGCCTGCATGGATGTCTGTGCACAACAGGCATTTGGTATCCATAGAGTTTCTCTAGCAGGTATTTTTAATAATTCTTTAAGAATTGTATACATGTTTTGATCATATTCAGCCCTTCCCCTATGTAGTCCCAGACCCACCCACCTCATTAGTCCCATCAGAGCCCCCTATCTACTCCTGGGTGTATGGCCACTTATTGGATCATGTTACACTTACCATGAACCATACCCTTAAAGAAAGCTAACTTTACTCTTACAGCTATCAATTGCTGATAATTCCTCCACAAGGGAGTGGTACTTCTTGTCCACCTTCCCTCTCCATGCTGTCATATCCTCTGTGAGTTCCTGTGTGCAACTGCTCTGTTGTGTCCCTAAAAAACAATTTCTGCAGTCGTTCACTGTGTCTGCTTCTTAGACCTCTCCCATTTCTCTTCACAATGATCCCTGAGCCTCGGGAGGAGATGGGTCTGAGAATGATGCACTGCAGAAATGGTTCAGCTGGTACTGTGCTTGTCACTCAAGTGTGAGGACCTAAGTTTGGATCCCCAGACTCCCAAATCTGGGTGTAACAGTGCACCTCTATAAACTCAGGGCTGAGGTTGGGGGAGACAGGCCAGTCACTGGAACTCAGTAGTTAGTCAGTTAAGCTGAACTGGTGAGCTCCTGATTCAGTGAGAGATCCTTCCTCAAAAATTAAAGCGGAAAGTGATCAAAGATGAGAGCAAGCGTTGACCTATGGTCCTCACACACACATGTACACACATGCACATGCCCCTGTTAAGAAAACCGAGGAAGGTCTGGAGACATGGCTCAGTAGTTTAGAACACTAACTGCTCTTCAGAGGACCCAGATTCTATTTCCAGCACCAACATTACAGCTCATAACCATCAGTGCCAGGTAAGCAAATGCCCTCTTCTGGCCTCAGCTGGCATTGCATGCACATGGTACACATATATACATTCAGGCAAAACATCCATATACGTAAAATAATATTTTTTTAAAAAAACAGAGTAATTCTCTTTAGCAGCACAGCAGTATCTTTTTACAATGATTTTTATTTTGTGTGTTTTTCCTGAATGTGTGTCTGTGTATCATGTGTGTGCAGTGCCCATAAAGACCACATACATATGTATGTGTGTATATGTATGCATATATGTGTGTGTATACATATATAATACAATACTTTTTGCTATTTCATTGTAAATTCAAAAAGTCCATTTATTCTGAACATCCCTTCACTGTTTTTTTGTTCTTGTTTTTTTTTTTTTTGTTGTTGTTCTAGAGTATAGTATAGTAGCAACTGATGAATGAATACGGTTTGGATATTGGTTAATATTTCTATTTGTGTTGATGAGCAAAATAGAAGCGAAACAAAAACCCTGTAGGCTAGAAAGATGTTTATCTGTGACTTGTCAAATTAAATGTTAATTTTCTAACATTGGAAGGATGTTTCTTCATTTTTTTAGCTATTCACAATATATAACTTTTGTTTTGATATAACATGTTTTTATAGCTTTGTGTTTGATTAACAATAGCTGGGTTAGGATTAAGGAGCTCATGATGCTGGTGGAGTTGGGATGAAATAAAGAAGTGGGGTAGATTTAAATTCAGAAGACCACAAGATGTCTTTGGACTACAGAGAGACAACTCCTTACACTTTTAAGTTATTTAAGTTATTGACGAGGATCAACAGTTTAATGAGGAAAAGGAGTTACAGAAAGTATATGTCTATGTGCTCAGAGAGGAAAAAAAAGCAGCCGGTGCGGGGAGCCAAGTGTTGTTCAAAGCTGAAAGGAGAAAACGTTCCCCCGTTAAAAGATGGAGGTAAGAGCTAAGCAAACAGAACACACTATTTCCTGCCAGGAGGCTGTCCAAACTAGAAACAGAAACTAGAATCGAACTGTGCACATTTAACTTGGTAGATAAAGAACAGTGAGTATTACAAGAAGCAGTAAATATCTATAAATATACATGCAAGTTTTCCTATTATACAGAACGGCTATTCTCAGAGTTTAAAGAATTAAAGGAGCGCCAATAACTAGCAGTATTACACAGAGGCAACTGAGAAATACCTCAATATTACAATAAAACGCCTAGCTAGATAAGCCATGAAACCACAAGATAAAAGCAAGGTAATAGAGACTACTACAGAGGAAAAACCTGAAAATAACTCAGCTTTTTCTCAAATCTATTCCTCATACAAATGAACACTAAACAAAAAATAATATCAATGCTACATTAAGAAATGCTTTTTTTTGGGGGGGGGGGGATGCCTGAAATGTTCATTGATGAGGAGGCAAGCAACTCTATTTTACGGCACATTTTTACTGAATTGGGAATTGAAGGCTAACTTCTTATGGAACGATTCGATAGTATTTGATTGTCACAAAGAATCAATGTTTCCTCAAATGAAAATCTCCCATTGCTAGGTGAAAGTAGTCAATCGAGACGGTTCCAGGATCTTTGTGTTCGTCACCTACAGAATGAGAAGACAGGGTTGTACGAAGGTCCCAGAAGGCAGCTCCTACCACAGACAGTTTAAGATGTGGGAAAGGATGCAGTACAGCCAAGCTTTCATATGCAAATGACACGGTAAGTGCTCAAATAGATTAAGTGTGAAGCTTCCAGGCACCCGTAGTCCAGAGTCCGTAGAACGAGCGCCGGAAGTGACTATGCGGGCAGCTTCCCTTCCGGGTGGACGAAGGTTTGCAGGTCACCAGTGCACAGTCAGCCGCCAGCCGCCAGCCGCCGGGGAGTATGGAGGCCGCGCGATCGCTGGGGACGTTCGTGGTGGTGGGAGGCGGCATCGCCGGCGTCACGTGTGCCGAGCAGGTTTGTGGGCTCGGGCTCCGCCCCTTCCGGCCCCGTAGGCCGGTCCGGGAGACCGTGGTTGGGCCCCTTCGAGGGTCGCCCTTCCGGCCCCTTGCCAGGCCCCTCCACTTGCAGCTGGGCGGGATGCTGCGCTTGGGGATGGCGGAGTGGGCAGTGCACGATGAGCTGGAAAGCCAAAGCCAAACCATTCTCCGAGGGGATGGCACGCAAACCGGCAAGCGGCCATGGCATTTGGACAGAAAATCCACCCACTTTTCTCATTTCCGTCACAAATGAAATTTACTTTCATGACAGGTGCCAAGTCCTTAATAAAGTAATTCTCACATAATACCTTGAACTTCCAAGGCAAGATTTCATCTCCAGCAAAAGTTTGGGGCAAAGGAATACAGATGTAGAATTTCTGACTGTGATAAACAAGTGAATCAGATGAATTCATATACATATATTACAAAAAGGACTAGATTATTTTGTTGCTGGAACAAACCACTTTAATCACGCACAAAAAAAAAAAAAAAAAAAAAAAAAAAAAAAAAAAAAAACAGAAGAAATTTAAGTGCTTTGAGGTTTTAATCTTTGGAGGCCATCTTCTGTTTACATATCAAAAGTTCTTATTCCAGGCAATGCAATAAGGGTTTACCAGATAGAGAAGAGCGGCATACTCCACAGTGTAAGAAACAGAAGCAAGGAAGACTGCTAGAGGTCAGGCTGTATAGGGTGTATGACATGCCAAGTGTTTAACAAAACTCTGCAAATAAATGGTTTTGAGCTGGGTATTAAAGTGTTCAGATGAGAGCTTTTGAAATGTGATTAGCTGTCGTGTTGGTGATAGTAGCAAAGGTGACAGCTATGTGAGCCAAGAGGACTTGATCAAGCAATGGAAATAGAGATAGGTTGCAGAATGTGAAAAATAAACAAAGATGGAGAGAGATAATATTGTCAAATATAGGAAATTCAAATGAGTTGAGACAAAGAACCCTTCATGTCCTAAGGGCATGTTACTTGAAGATGCTCAGCCTTAGGGGCCATGAGGAACGGCAGGCAGAGAAGCAGATCCAAGATGAGCAAGGGTTTCCCCTCCAAAGTCAGAAAGAAAGGCAGAAATACTGAAACAATAGCACATTAAGTCTTTGCATTTTGTTAGGCTAATGTTAACATGGCTTTATCTTCCCGAATAAGCACCAGCCAGAGAGTGTGGAAAAAGTCATGCTGAGATTCTGTTTAATATCAGAGACCTGTTTTAGTTTATCCTTAATGAAGACAAAGTAAAAACATCATTTCAGAATAAATGAAAGTAGGCAGTTTATAATCAGCTATATAACTTTAAACTGGTATGCAAAATAAGTCAACCAAAGATACTGCTGTAGTGATTTGACTTATTCGGATCTTTGTTCACCTTTAACTTGAATGTATTGTTTATTTTAGCACTGCAAGAGTTTAACATTACCAGTGCTGTACCATTATGAACAGAACTCAGAATAACAGATTTTTTTTTACAAGTGAAACACTGAAGTTTTATTAGTTAGACTGCATCATCACCATACTGACATCATTTATTCAGTAATACCTGAAGTTATTTTTTATCCTGTTATTTCTCCTTAAAATTCAGCTGGCTATTAACTTTCCTGAAGAAGACATTCTCCTGGTAACAGCCTCTCCTATCATCAAAGCAGTTACAAACTTCAAGCAGGTGAGAAACTGGAGAACAATGAACTGTATTCAAGATGTAAAACTTTGTCCTTTCACAGAATTTATTGTGTTTTGGCAAATCTGAAGCTTCTTTCATTAAAAGTCTGTGTGTTCAATGTATATTAGATATAGTTATTTTTAACTGAAATAGGAAATTCTGAAGTTTTTATTAACTTTTATCTCTAATAAGGCAAATACCACTGTGTGTGATTGACATAGGTCTCTAGAGTCCTTAGTAACTCAGAAGAATGTAAAAAGCTTCTGAAGACAAGCTTGAATATTACAAGTCATGGTCAAATTCATGAAATGTTTGCAGAGCAGCCAAGTTTCAACCCTGACCTGTGGTCCATCACACAAGCTAGGGAGTTTGAGCTGTACATGTTTGAGGGTTTGTTTGCGGTTGAGGATAGGGCAGCAGAGAAGCAAAGGGTTTGGACAGAGGATGAAAACTCCACAGGCATCTTGGGTGGGAAGGACAGGGAAGCCAAGGAGATAGTGATGGCTTTAAAGAACATGAAAGAAGGGTCTAAAGATAAACAAAAAAGTTACCTGGTAAAGAGAGTGGAGAAACTAGAATGCACATTGTCTCTTCAATTAAACACCAATAAAGTAAGTTGTGTTAGGTGACATTTTTAGAGGCAAAAAATAATAAAAAAAATAAAAAATAAAACCCAAAGCACAGCAGAGACAGGACAGTTGAGCTCAGAGCATAAGGTGCAGTGCCCAGTTCTCGTTCTACTGTATAATGCCTGTGTTAATCAGCTTTCTGTCACCATCGCAAAATGCCTGAGAGTATCAGCCTCAATCAAAAGTTCTATTAGGTAGTGTGGCGCTGCAGGCTCTGTTGGTAGTTACAGAAGGCCCACTGTGTCCTGGGTGCAGCACAAAGTACTGGCAAACAGCAGGAATGCACACTTGCTCCTGTGAGTGAGTAGTTAGTGTCATGGATGAAAGACGGGCCAGTCCATGGTTAAGTGGCTCATTGTCTTACAGACTGTGGGAAGGCAGAGTCTAACAGTTGAAGTGTGTGGTAAAACAAAGCTGCTTACTTCATATCAGCTGGGGGCCAGAGAGGAGGCACTGAGGTTTGCAGTTTCCTCTTCCAAGGGCCTGACTTCCCTACATGAGGCTCCACCTCCTAAAGAGACAGCCAGGCCTTTGACTTATGCGTCTTTGAGGGCCATAAGCACTCAAACCACAATAATGCAGTGGGCTAAGCTGCTTGCTTGTGAGCATGAAACAGTACTGTGTAAAAAAAAGGAAATACCTTCTTAAAATGTGCATTTATAAGTCTGTTTGATCTCTTAAAGGTTTCTAAAGTATTAGAAGAATTTGAAGTTGAAGAACAGCCAAGTACTGTACTGGAAAATCGCTTTCCCAACATTAAGGTCATAGAATCTGGAGTAAAACAGCTCAAGAGTGAAGAACATGTAAGACTTTTTCTTGTTAAATGATATCTTTTCTAATGTTAAGTCCCAGATTTTGCCCCTCTTCTTTTAAGCATACCTCTGTCATCACCCTTGTTTAAGCCTAAATTGTACAGGCTAGTGGCATCAATCCCCATTGTTAGAAAGTTTACCCTCTGGTACAGTTGATGAGCTTGAACTGTTCAGGGGCCCCCAGGCAGTGAGACCGGGACCTGCCCTTAGTACATGAGCTGACTTTTTGGAACCTGGGGCCTATGCAAGGACACTTTGCTCAGCCTGAGTGAAGGGAGGAGGGGACTGGACCTGCCTCTACTGAATGTACAGCAGGCTCTGCTGACTCCCCAGGGGAGACCTTACCTTGGAGGAAGTGGGAATGGGGGGTGGGTTGCAGGGAGGGGAGGGGGGGAATGGTGGGAGACTGGGGGGGAGAGGATGGAGGACAAGGGAATCCGTGGTTGATATGTAAAACAAATAGAAAATCTCTTAACTAAAAAAAATAAGAAGAAGAAAGAAAGTTTACCCTCTGGGAAAAGTCTATGATCAGGTAGTGTGGCGCTGCAGGCTCTGTTGGTAGTTATAGAAGGCCCACTGTGTCCTCGGCGCAGCACAAGGTACTGGTATATGGCAGGAATACACACTTGCTCCTCCAAGTTGTCAGTGTCATATGGAGTGCAGGCATTAACAGTCTGTGATTATAATAGTGTGCAAAGGGTAAAGTCATGAAATCACCATCAAAGCTCGGATGCTGAGGTCTAGTAAGACTTCACAGAGGCAATGACATCTTGAGCTTGGTTTTCTAAAGATGGTAAGAGCTTTACAGGTATCAAAGGACATTCTAAGAACTGCAGACTCCAGGGAAAGAAAGGGAGGGTGAGGGATTAGTCAAAAGGATTAGGGTGTGGAAAAGCGATCTGATAAGCAAGCATACGTAAATAAGTGTGAGTGATGTCAGGTTATGGTCATATGAAATTGTAGATGTATGGACAATACAGTATTTTAAGTAAGATATTTCTAACAACAATGTTGAGGATAAACTAAGGTAGAACAAGTAGCTCTTGGCCAACAACAAGTTACAGCCTAGTTATAGTTGCTCAAAATGATGTAGGGCCTGGTTGCTAGGACGGTATAATTGGAAAATGTTCCAGGTTTGAGCTACTCCACAAAATCCTCCAGGTGTTGTTCCCCTAACACATGAGAGCAGGTGAGGGGTCTTAGGGATGCTGTATCCTCAGTGAGCTTTAGGAAGGATGGAGAGAGGTTTAGAGTTATTTCTGTAAGCTCTGAATTACAACAAGTAAAACAGGAATCACTACAAACAAAGGAAAGTGCCTTTTTCATGAAAAAGAACCTGAGTTCTAAATCACAGGGAGAATTACTTGTTATGGTAGATGTCTTAGTTAGGGTTTCTGTTGCTGTGAGAGACACCATGACCACAGCAACTCTTTCATTCAGGTGGCTTACAGTTCAGAGGTTTAATCCATTATTGTCATGGTAGGACATGGCAGCATGCAGGCAGGTGCTGGAGAAGGAGCTGAGAGTGTATCTATATCTGGATCCACAGACAACAGAAACAACTGTGTACCACACTGAGCATAGCTTGAGCAAAGGAGACCTCAAAGCCCACCCCCACTGTGACACACTTCCTCCAGCAGGCCAGGCCTATTCCAACAAAGCCACATCTCCCTATGAGCTTATGAGGGCGAATTATATTCAAACCTCCACAGTAGAACAGAGTCCAGGCTCAGTTATTTGTACAAATGAAGTGAGCTCTCAAAGGTGAAGTAAACAGGGCGCTTACAAAGCCGAACATCTCCCAGTGACACCGAAAAGCATCTCCATCTCCTGTGTGGCAGCTGTTGGTGTATAGGAATGCTGGCTTTGGTCTCATGTAGCTCAGGCTGTCCTTGAACTCCTGATTCTCTTGCCTCACCACTCAGTCCTAAGACAACAGATGTGTCACTGCCATGCCAGCTTGGACTTGCTTGGCTGTGTCCAAAAAGTTAGCCATAGCTAGTTAGTATTTCTAACCATCTAAATGTGAATTCGTTCAAACCTTGGTCAGTGCCTCTGCCTTCTGTTTGTCAGACCAAATTCTGACCAGAATCTGAAGGGAGACTGGTAAGACATTTCTGTGTGAACTACACTGTGTTGGATTATTGGATTACATATTTGTGAAAAGTACTGTAAGTAAAAACAAACAAAAAAACAAAACAAAACAAAACAAAACAAAAAGCCTCAGTGTGGAATGAGTGTCGTGACTGTCAGACTGTACAAATCACACATCTGGCACAGATGTGAACCCATTCATAGCCCACGTTTTCACAGTGGTGAGTGCTTATTAGTTATTCACTTTCTAAAGTTATATGTGGATTTTCATTCCACATTAAGGAACACAATCAGCAGATTTACTATGTAATTTTAGACTCACTGGTGTTGATAAAATTAATAAAAATAACTTTAAAGCCAGAATGTGTTAGTTTTCAAGCTTAGCATGTTTTTCATTTGGATTAAAACAACTCTGTGTCCAAGCCTGGTGCGCCTGTGATTCCAGCACTTTGGAGGGGAAGGAAAATAAGGACTTTGAGGCCATCCTCAGACACAGGCAAGTAGAGTCCAGCTTGGTCTATATGAGACCCTGTCTCAAAAATACAACAAAAGCATTTTTTTTAAATGCACACATGTAAAATCTTCACTAGTAGAGCTAAAAAAACACTAGCAAAGCTGTTAGTTTTTTAATACATCCAGTATTTTAATTTTAAAAAGACAAATTATAACTTCAACATGTACTGCTCATTTGAACCCATAGCAAATGTTGAGATTATTAAGGTATGATATGATTAGAATCACAAGGTCTTCTGGTAACTTCCAGCAAGATAAATATATATATTCATTCATTGAAGCTTGTCTCGGGGGGAAAAAAATGATCATGAGGTTCTGTTACTACAACCTCTTTGTTTCCGAGGAGGAAAGCTAGATTCCATCAGACTCTCCACATGGATTATGACATGCTCATTGCACTGGAGAATGTAGCCTCCCTTTGTAACTGAGTACGGACTTCCCCCGTGTCTTGCTCTCATCTCAACCATTTGCCTCCACCTTTCTGCCTATGTTCACAGTGCATCTACACAGAAGACGGCCATCAGCATGTGTATAAGAAGCTCTGTCTGTGTGCCGGAGCTAAGCCAAAGTTGATCTGTGAGGGAAATCCATATGTATTAGGAATCCGTGATACCGACAGTGCTCAGGTAGTGTCTTAAGGGTGGGTCTGTGGAAGGGGAAGTGAGGTTCTCTTGTGAATGAGAGTGTTTCACTTTGGCTAATGATTATATGGTTTTAACTAAAACTGACACCCTGTTCTTTTGGTTCTGACACTCAAAGATACAATGACAGTGCTGGGCATTATACTTTACATCAACACATGTTCATCATTCTGTATTGGGAATATGAGATTTGCAACTAAACATTGTAACAATAATTTTTCCAAAGTAAAACAAACAGATTTCCCAGTAATTCCCCCAGAAAATAATAATTATTATTATTATTATTGTTGTTGTTGTTGTTGTTGTTGTTATTGTTGTTATTGCAAGATGTCTGTGGATGGGATCCCAGAACTTGCTGGGCTTGTTGCTGTGCCCTGTAACAAGCAAACCCTGCCAGTAAGCTACACTTCCTTCCATGCAGTATGGCATACCTTCTTTTTGAACTATGTCAGGGTTTATCACCCCTTTGTTACCAAGAAGCCTTCTGTTTCCTCTCCACACCATCAAGGATGTGATTACATTGCATTTATGTGATCCATATTCTTTAAAGTGGCTAACGATTTTCTCCAGGCTGCTGTTACCTGAATTCCTTGGGAATTTAGAGGAAACTTTAGCAGAGTTCAGTAGCTTCTTATGAACAATTAGGTTTACTTTCCCGGAACATGCTTGTGACTGTTTGAGCTCAGCCCTCTAGTTCAGGAACTCACTGGCTCCTCGGGACATTCCTTGTGACTCCCAGGGAACCCTGCCACAGAGGCAGCTGCATGGCTGAAGGGAAGGCGTGTAATATTAATTGGGGTGCATACAGATGGTGTTCAAAGAGGGATTTATGTTAATGTTTCTCCATACATTGTATAGAGTACAGATCTCACTCTACAGTTGGGGGAGGATGAGAAAGGGATGATTTCCTTACTCTAAGCTAGCTAACTACTCTGGTCCCCAAGTATGATCATTCTAGGGTAACTACTCAGTATACCTTGGGTATGGTTATTCTAGGGTAACTACTCAGTGCACCCCAAATATGGTTATTCTAGGGTAACTACTCAGTGCACCCTGAGTATGGTTATTCTAGAGTAACTACTCAGTGCATACAGAGTATGGTTATTCTAGGGTAACTACTCAGTGCACCCTAGTGCTAATGATTATATGGTTTTAACTAAAACTGACACCCTGTTCTAGGTTATTCTAGGGTAACTACTCAGTGCACCCTGAGTATGGTTTAAATGTGTGCTTTTCATCTCTGTGGCCCTGTTCTTTATAGAGCCTCCTCAAGGCCTGACCCTTGATGAGAGGCAAATTAAAACTCCAAGGTTTGCCTTGTAGAATTCTAAGCAGTTTTAATCAGTGATTTGTGTTTTTAAGTGAACTTAATGGTAGTGGTTACTTAGAATGGAGGAATGAATTCTTTGTTCTGAAGTCATTCTAAAGCAAGGACACCTGTACTTGTGAAGTGCCAGGAAAGCCATAGGCTACTCTGAGCTCATCTTAATCATGAGGAAAGGTGGTGCAAGAGGCATTAATTGTCCTAAAATGGTAACATTTCTTCAATTAATGTTAGAAATTATTCTGTCCCTGCTACTCTTAAGCTTTGTATAGTCATGTCCCATCATCCTTAACAAACAGTGACTTTTTGTAGTGGACACCATGGGACATAGAAGGTTAAGTAGTTCATCCCAGGTCATCTTGTTAGGAACTGCTAAGGCAGTGACTCCTAATCCACGTGTCCTGATTCTCAGTCCTGAGACTGTAGGAAGTAAGGGACTCCAGGGAAGCCTGTAATCGAGCCTGCCTGCTGACAGTAATGGGTTTAGTCAAACACGAGGCATGTGGTGATCCAGACAGTATCTCTTGCTGAGATGACACAAAGGCAAGAGACGCTTCAGTCATGGCCACCGGGAAGCATGATGGGAGGCCATAATGCTAACTGAGAGGGACTGTCCTGGCACGGGGGAGTAAGTTTTATTTTGTTGTCCCTCTGTAAACTCTGTAAAATGGCCATGTTTCAGATATTATCAATGATGACTCTACTCTGTCAAAATGCTATTTCATTGTTTCTTCCTGACACAGGAATTTCAGAAACAGCTTACAAAAGCCAAGAGAATAATGATCGTCGGGAATGGTGGCATTGCACTTGAGCTGGTGTAAGTGTGTCTCTAATACTAAAGGATACTCTGAGGTTGTATGATTATTGGAGGATGAGAAACACATCTTAAAAGTCAAGGGAACTATAGATGTTTTCCCATATGTTTTCAAAGAGAAAACCCAGTTTACTATTTAGCTCTTGTGTAACCCAAGTTGCAGAAATATTCCTCTCAACATATAGGGTCTAGGATGTGTTTTTCCTGGGCTGGTCTGACTCATGATGTGTTCTATAAGTGTGCACTGTTTAATGATCTACATATGCATACTGTTAGCAATTTCTAGTCACTATTTCTACCTAATGCTTCACTCATACATCACCTGTCTGGCTGGCAAAACCCAGTATTAGTCATGCTGATTAGGATATGTGTTATTCCAAGCTCTTGATTTTTGGTTTGGAGAAATGAGAACACATTAATTCAGATGTTTTCATCTTAAGATACTTCAAGTTCAGTAAACACTGAGACATGTTCCCCTGTAAGCTGCATGACACTGACTCACTTTCCTTACGAGTATTGTCTGTAGCCATGCCTGACAAGGAAGAGTGAGTGGTTTTCATGCGAGAAAGTTTGGTCCAAACCAACTTGGAATTAAAACAAATTTGAATCAAAACTAGGAATTTGCAAGTGCTCAAGAAATCCATTCCAACTCCCACCCTGGTTTACCTGTCCTTTAGAGAACACCCACCCCACTGGGCACCTGAGTACAGGGTGGCAATCCTCAGGTAACTGTGACAGTTGTGGCACTGTGTGGGGAAATGCAGGGAAACTAGAGTGCACCCAAAAGCTGGGCTGGGTGGAGGTGAAAGGGACCACACATGCTCCTCTAGCTACTTCCAGAAGTATCCTGTGGGATGTCGTTACCAGAATTTACACTGAAAATCTTTTTCCTGTTCAAAATCTCATAGCATCTAACTCTTTCCTGATTTCCTTTGGAGACTGGTGATTATTTCTTGAATAAACTTACAGCTTGGTGATTGGCATGCTCTGATAGCTGGAGGAAGGTCTCTTCGTTCGGCTTGTGATTGTGTGATCTGAGTCATGACTCATGAAAAGTGGCGGTCAGGTCCTTGTGTTCTGTGATCTGAGTCATGACTCATGAAAAGTGGCAGTCAGGTCCTTGTGTTCTGTGGTCTGAGTCATGACTCATGAAAAGTGGCAGTCAGGTCCTTGTGTTCTGTGGTCTGAGTCATGACTCATGAAAAGTGGCAGTCAGGTCCTTGTGTTCTGTGATCTGAGTCATGACTCATGAAAAGTGGCAGTCAGGTCCTTGTGTTCGGGGCCGTTCTGGGCTGCAGAGGCCAATGCCCTCTCAGCACTCCTTACCCAGTCCTGCCCCGCTAATCTCCGAAGGCAGTTTGATGCTTTCCCTCCCGAGACACACAACAGATACTTTCCATCGTGTCATAATGCCTGTAATATGTTTCGCTAGAGTGGTTCTAAAGTGGAAGTATCTCCCTGTGTGATGGTGTCACCAAGCTTTGGTATCTTGCTGAGAGCACTGTGAGCATTATGGGGAGTGGATTAGTGGGTGCTCTTGAGGGAGAGCTAGCACAGGAGTCTCTCCTGATTACATAGGTAATGTGGCCTGCTGGTCAGTCATGGGGATAGTTATGCCACAGTGACTGTTAGATGCTGTGACACTACTTCTAGAGGTATGAATGAAATACAAAGAAATTTCCAAATTATAAAAAGGAAAGCATTTCATAACCATGCTTAAATATAAGTGAAATATAAAACGTGTTACCTACATGTATGTACTCTGCTTTCTTCTGATGAGCAATGCTGTGTAACCTGAGTAGCAGCAAATCAAATGTACTTCCAGTAATCAGAAACTCAGTGACTATGAATGTTTTTTGGCCTGGATGGGGCAATGGAGTCTTACCTATATATCAGAATGTGTGACTTTCAGTTATTGTAGAGTCACATGCACTAAACCAGTGTCTATCATCTGGCTACTGATTTGTCTTGAGAAGTCATCCTGCCAGCCTATAAATAAAGATGGCAGTACTTTAGACCATAACAGTGGGAAAACACGGGGTGGCAAGAAGGCTCAGCAGGTAAAGTGCAAGCTTGATGACCTCAATCCAACCCCAGACCCATCCATATAAAGGTGTGAAAGCTAACTCCAGTGTTGTCCTCTGACCTCCACATACACACCATGGTACATGTGCTTACAAACAGACACACAACAATAATACAAATTTTAAAAAGAACGAACTCAATAAAGTCCCAAGCTCCATATGCATGCTACGACACATGCACCCACATACATGATGCACATACAAGGGTAATGAAAGTTTTATAGTGTTGAAAAATACATTTAATTATACTCTATATAATTGTTGTAAAATCCAAGTGTCCTATGGTAGGAGGGCTACATATCCTATTTGTTTACAGTTGTCCACATATACATTAGTTTTGCCCTAACAGTTTACTAAATAGTAAAAAAATCATCTGCAAAATTTCGTTATTACTTGAATTATGATGGCCATCAGGGAGTGAGTGGAATATACACAGTATTCTTAGTGTCTAAACCTAGATAAAAAATGTCCCGGGAGCTTGGTTAGATGGTGAATGGTGATAGAAGCCGGCTTGCATTACCAAGGCCAGTGTTTTTCCCTCTAAGGTCCTTATCTTTTTCTGAACTGGATCTCTCTGGCTAGATGGTTTAGGTGAGAGAATTTAAAGCAGGTGATAGTTCTTTACAACTGCACGAAGCTGTTAGCCGCAAACCTCCTTCCAACCTTCTTATATATATGAGCATCTAGAAAACAGTCACCACACAAAGCAGTGTTTTCAGTGCTTTTAGGTTATATCATCCATTTGTCTATCTATCCATCCATCCACACATCCATCTATCCATTACTGCTCTATCACAGACAGATAAACTTGGTCACCCCTAGAACCCCTGGAGCACATTGATATGGCTGTATGGCCCCCAAACACTGAAAGGACGGTCCTTATGATACATGGTATGTGACATTCAGTCCATGTCATCACTGGGTTCTTTCAGTAAAGTGGATAAACTTGCTTTAGTATGTTAACTCTTACTATCCTTAAAGTGAACTACACCCCTCTTTATAGCCTGTGTACTTTATTTCTGCTACACAGGACAATTGTTACTTGCAGAGATTTTTTTTTCCTTGACTTTCCTACAGGAAACTGTAACATTCCTCCTAGGTATGAAATTGAAGGCTGTGAAGTGATTTGGGCCATAAAGGATAAAGCCATTGGGAATACTTTCTTTGACGCAGGCGCGGCAGAGTTTTTGACTTCCAAGCTCATGTCTGAAAAATCAGAGGCTAAAATTGCACATAGAAGAACCATATATACACTTGAAGGTAAGTGTAGTTATCAGGCTGAAACTATTTTTTAACTATAATTAAATTCAGTAAAAGTATTTAGGGGACAGGAATATGGGTATTTACTTCTGTGTGTTTATATGAAATTTTCAGATTAGAAAATACATGGGGGCTGGAGAGATGGCTCAGTAGTTAAGAACACATACTGTGCTGTGGGATAATGCTGTTGTACACTGGTTTAATAAAACACTGATTGGCCAGTAGCCAGGCAGGAAGTATAGGCGGAATAAGCAGACTAAAGGAATGCTGGGAAGAGGAAGAGCAGAGTTAGGAGTCACCAGCCAGACACAGAGGAAGCAAGATGACAAGGCAGAACTGAGAAAAGCTACCAAGCCATGTGGCTAAACACAGATAAGAATTATGGGTTAATTTAAGTGTTAGAGCTAGTGAGTAATAAGCCTGAGCTAATGGCCATAGTTCATAATTAATATAAGCCTCTGTGTGCTTACTTGGGGGACATGAGTGGGAGAGAGTTGTCCCAATCACTGGCCAGGCCAGGACACAGGTAAACATTCAGCTATACTACTGCTCTTTCAGAAGACCCAAGTTTGATTCCCAGCACCCACAAAGCCCACAACATAACTCTAGTTCCAAGGGGTCCAGCACGTCCTTCAGGTATCCAAGGGGACCAAGAGTACAAGTGGTAGACAGACAGACATGCAGACAAAACATCTACACACATAAAAAAAAAAAAATGTAAAAGGGGCATGGTGGCACCCGCCTTTAATCTTGGCACACAAGAGTCAGTAGCAGGCTCTCTGTGAGTTCTAGGCCAGCCAGGGCGACAAAGACCCAATTCAAAGCAAAACAAAATCTGAACAGCTTTTTTAAAAAGTTAATTAAAAATAGAAAATATATACGTAATACACATGGGAATTTTAAATTAAGTAAATTAACCAGCCCATTTGCATCTTGGCAAACAGTTGCTACAATGGAGTAGTGCCCAATAACACTTTCTGCAAAATCCACTGAGAACTGTACTCATTAGTTTATATTTAATAGCCTTCAAAGAAGTTATTGGTTCATAAAATTCAAAGTGAATTTTCCAAGTTTTGGAGGGGCTACAAATTGACAGAATTTAGACTCTAATAGCTAATTTTCCTATTCTTAAATTAGCAAGTGTGTAACAGTGACACACTGGGTGCTTAAAGACAATGTATAGGTGAAAGGTCACCCATTCTGTCGCTGTCATAGAACACTCAACGAACAAAGCAGCTAATCCAGAGATGGTGCCACCATGCTGCATGTCTGCATGAGAATTGGGGTGTTGTCCAAAGGCTTCAGGGATAACTGGTTCTCTGCCTGGCCATTGTAAAATCATCTGAATTCATTTCTTAGGAGCAAAAAGGGAAAACAGAACAAAAGCTAAAGCTGATAATGTGGGCAGTGCCCTCGGACCAGACTGGCACGGAGGCTTGGATCTAAAAGGAACAGAAGAGGTACGTTTCCATAAAGCAATGAAACCCACCCAAACGCTAAACCTCTGGGTCACTTGACTTTAAGTCGACCATACAGGAAAGGTCTTCAAAGCCACTGGCCCAGACGCCTACCTGTAGATGAAATTCTAAACCATCTTAGTAAATAAGAAACGCAGAGCCAGATACAGAGCTAAAGCCTAAGAGATCAGAGCACTAGCAAAGCCCAAGACTCCCTTTAGCTTACCAATTGCTGCCATCTCTTGCCCTGAGAGACATTCTCCTGTGTGACCTATTTATTGCCTTTCAGTTCTACCTTCTCATTGACTCTAAACCCAACCACATGATTTCCTTGTCACTACCTGTCTATATAGACCTCCAGGTCTCTATGGTTCGTACTAGGATTAAAGGTTAGGGTCACTGCTTGGCTATGTCCTTGAACACACAGAGACTCTGCCTGCCATGTGATTGGATTAAGGGCGTGTGCCACTGCCACCGGACTTCTGCTAAATGGCTCTAGGCAGCTTTATTAACATACAAATAAAATCACATTTCAACACTAATAAAATATCACCATACCCACCCAAAATATGGAATATGAAATTTGTGTAAATAGATATCCAGCCCTCTTTCTAAATGCAGAGCAGGAGACGTCTCCATGCAGACTACAGGAATAAACTGCAGTTCTCAGTCTTCTGCTAAGGACCCTTCGATGCTTGCAGTGCCCTTACGAAGGTTATTAGGCAGAGTCAAAACAAATATTTCATAATTAATTGAATAAGCAGATAGCTTGCTTTCACTTATCTTAATAGATACTTTAATTTTTTTTTTAAGTTACAAAAAAGCTGTCATTCAAATATTCCAAGGATATAAATGTCTATTTGCTTTGAAACTTTCAGGTTTTGGTGGGTGGAGGGATAACTGGCTAAATGGTATCTAATCAAGGATAGAAATGACATGAAATCATTTCCTCCAGAATTCTTGGGACTTGTAAAATTGCAATTTTAACATCCTGGGTTTTAGGAGTCCTGCAGTGAACACTGCTGCCTGCTGCCTCCTTGGTGTGTCTGTCGCGTTGTGATTAAAATGTGTAGCGTTCTGTGACTTTCCAGGCTCCCCTTCCATTTGCCATGTCATGCTTGGCATTCCATGCTGATAGATTCTGCTCACTCCTGTTATACAGACTCTGAGGAGCTTATTTGGGAACAGCCATGTGCTGTATTTATACTACAGTATCAATGTCTCCACAGGCACTGTCTGGATTGTGCTGACCAGTATTTATTTTGCTTCCAGTTTTCACACAATGTTCACATCGAAACCAGATGTGAAGTAAAGAAAATCTACCTTCATGAGGAGTTTAGGATTATGAAGAAAAAGCCCTTGGCTTTTCCAAAGGATCAGCATAAGTCAGTTACAGTCGATAAAGGTAAAAGGAAAAATATTATTCCTTAAACTAATTGTGCTATATTATATATTTATTTTATTTCATTTTTTTTTTTTTTTTAAATCTTTTGAGACAGAGTTTCTGTGTAGCCTGGGCTGTCCTAGATCTCGCTCTGTAGACCAGGCTGGCCTTGAACTCACAGAGATCTACCTGCCTCTGCCTCCCAAGTTCTGGGATTAAAGGTGTGTGCCACGAATGCCTGATCTATTATACTTTAAACTTCACATTTTCATATAAAATTTGGTCAAAAACCCATCGGTAGCCTCAGGCCCTCATTTACTCTTGGGTAAATTTTCTAATAAATTCCACGTTAGGAGGCTTCCCATTTTATTTGAGTTCACAGTATTTGGACCATTTTAACCCAATCCAGGGAGTCAATCAGCATTTCACAAATCAAAGGAAATAGAAGCTTTCACAATAACAGGACTATACGTAACGGACTGTTAAGTAACACACTAAGTAACACGACTTTTAGATCTGAGTGTTTGGGTTAAGTGCAGTTACCTGGTCTCATTCTCCACCACTTGAGAACTACTCCCCCAGACACACAGTCCTGTGACTTATCAACACTGCAGTCAGGCAGCTAATGTTCTAGAATCTTCCAGTTTTTTGTAGCAAAAAGACTGGTAGAGTTGTGACTGTGGACAGTGAGGAGTAACATCAAGAAGAGCAGGATTAAATGCTGAGTGACAATCAAATTGATTCACAAATAATGTACAAAGTGATCATCAGTTTAAATTTACTGTTATTGTCTGTGCCCACATCCAAAGGACAGTGTGTAGTCCTTGTTAGAGTACCATGTTTTTTGAAGCTGCCAAGCACAAAATGCTCTCAGTGCACTGTTGTCCCAGCCAGAGGATTTTCTGAAATCAGGAGACATTCTAACCACCTGCGTCTTCTGTTTGTTACGTTCACATGATACTGAGGATAACTGCTAGAGATGACACTTGAGAATTGAATTCTTCTTCTTTTTCTTTAAAGAAATGTGGCCTGTGTATGTGGAACTAACCAATGGGAAAATATACGGCTGTGATTTCCTTGTTAGTGCTACGGGAGTCACACCAAATGTATACCCTTTTCTCCTCGGAAACAATGTAAGGTGAATTCTATCCACTTCCTAATCTTTATCATGTCTACTTTTCAAACAGTCATCATTTTAGTAAACTGTAATCTAAGACAGCAGCAACAGTGTGGCTTATATCTGACTTAGTCACAGTATTTTCTTCTACTTAGCATCCCTAAGCACTTAAAATCAGTTTAAGTATCATCTAGAGACATAATGTCCAATTTGTTTATCTAAAGGTTGGTGAGAGACTGACCTGTATGAGTTCTCAAGAGTAAATCTTACAGATTGTTACATGACATTATCATTTTGACATTAGAAGTGTTAAATAAAGAATGTTCTGATTAGGGTTAGGGTAAATATGACTATTGGGTATTTCTGATACTAAAATTCCAGGACTTTTGAGTCTGTTGGGTAGGAACTGAACCCTGGACAGTCTGGCCAGGTGTCTACACTTTCAGCTACTTTTATCTTTCTCATCAGAGCTTGGAAACACACACAGGTTTGACTTGCTCATTAGAATGAAAAGTCATTTCTGTTTTGTCATCCTTATTCTAATAAAAAACTGTTTAGTTTGATCTAGGAGAAGATGGCGGCTTGAAAGTGGATGACCAGATGCGCACATCACTTCCTGATATCTATGCTGCTGGAGACATCTGCACTGCATGCTGGCAGCCAAGCCCAGTCTGGCAGCAGGTAAGCCTGCACCTCTGAGCAGTTGCTACCAATGAATCCAGTTTTCTGTCTCAGCTTTTCTAATATAAGTTGGAGGCTATCTCTGCTGATTTGCAGATGAGCAACTGAATTCCCGCTTTAAAGTCACTTACTATTACAGTGGATTGAAATGTTTTTAATTTAGGAAGAGTTGTGGGTATACTCTTCCTTTTCTGCTTACCCCTCCAAGACAAATTATAACTTTAATTTATGCCATACTCTAATACAAGGGAACAACAGCTCAAAATAAGCAGGTATCCCGTATTCTGAGAGAATTCCATAGTTCCACATTCTAATTTGCAAGAAAAACACTTAATTAGCTTTACATCATCCATAGTGCAGACTTAAGGGAGTTTCTGGTTCAAATGAACTCCTTCCTGTCAGGTGTATCCAACCCACAGCCAACAGGCTTGTATTCAGGATGGCTCTTGTTATGGCCTGGCATGAACTGTAAATTAAGTATTACCATGTTCTTGCTCAGTTCTAGTATGAACTCTAGAGATGGTGTCGGGTTGCAGTGTCAGAGGTTAGACTAGGTAGTTCCAGGGTGTGGCATTGCAGGCTGCTTCTGCTGCCACTCTGGCTGTTGCTATGCTGTTTACTCTGCGGCAGACTCTTTAATTCCTCAAGCCTTCTTACAGAGACTGAACTCAAGTAAAAACTCTCTCTTGTAGACATGCTGAGAACTCATGCTGCAGCTGTGATTTGTACTGAAAGTCAGTATTAGGCACACACATTCAGAGGGGCAGATGAGGGAAACCAGTCACTTAAAGCCAGCCTGTTCTCCTAACAGCCATGGGGCAGTTACTGTTTATTTCAGGTGAAGAAACTAAAGATCAGACAAGGGAAATAAGTAAACAAATTAGTATTTTACTTTCCTGTGACTCCTAAGGCTACTCTGTAGAAATATAATGAGAACCTAAGAAAGGACAGACGAGTACTGCCATAAAGAATGTGAGGTGATATCTGAAAATCTGTGTCTGTCTGACCAGAATCAGCCCAGAGGCCATTACTGTCTGGTGCTGAGAAGTGCAGGCAGGCGCTGGATATGGGCCAGAGTTTGGAGCAGGGACTGACAGTGCTTTGTGCCCACCTTGGGAGACTGAAGTGTTTCCTTGTATTTCATGGATACTGTATCAAACACACAGCTGGCTATCTCCCTTCTGTTGTATTTCATGGATACTGTATTCAAACACACAGCTGGCTATCTCCCTTCGTGTTGTATTTCATGGATACTGTATCAAACACACAGCTGGCTATCTCCCTTCGTGTTGTATTTCATGGATACTGTATTCAAACACAGCTGGCTATTTCCCTTCTGTTGTATTTCATGGATACTATATTCAAACACACAGCTGGCTATCTCCCTTCTGTTGTATTTCATGGATACTGTATTCAAACACAGCTGGCTATCTCCCTTCTGTTGTATTTCATGGATACTGTATTCAAACACACAGCTGGCTATCTCCCTACGTGTTCATACACTAATTTAGAATTAGTGCACTGCTGACTGGTGTTCACTGGTGCCCACTGAAGATGACAGCTGGAAGTTACACTTAGGAATCTATAAGATTGAAACTACAGGGAAGATGGAGTATGAGGTGGGTATAAAAGCTCTTGCTCCACGAGTGTGAAGGCCAGAACTCATGTAAAAACTGGAGTCACCATAAGCTACTATCACCCTCCTACTGAGAGGGCCAAAGCAGACCCTGTCTCAAAACAGTGGAAAGCAAGGACAGACTCAAGGTGTCCACTGACATTCATACATGCTCATGGCATGCGTGCACTCACATTCATGCTCACAAATATGCCCATATACATGCACATACATGGGTATTTTTTATCCAGATGATAACCAGAAGTAATATAAAGTACCATTTCCCACTATTTCAGATGAGACTATGGACCCAAGCACGGCAGATGGGATGGTATGCAGCCAAGTGCATGGCTGCAGCTAGTTTGGGACATTCTGTCGACATGGATTTCAGCTTTGAACTGTTTGCTCATATCACAAATTTTTTTAACTATAAGGTAAGATGGTTAAGGGAATGAATACCATTTTGCTTGAAAGTATGGCAACTGTAGCTCTTTTCTCAAGTAATTATTTGTGGTTTAAACTGAGTTATCAAAAATGATATTTGGGGGGACTGGAAAAATGGCTCAGCAGTTATTGCTAACCTTGAGAGGATATGAGTTCAGTCCCCCACTCCCACATTAGACAGCTCACAGCCACCTACACCTCCAGTTCCTGGTGTCTAACACCCTCTTCTGGCCCCCATGGGTACCTGCATATCCATGACACAAGCACACGCATACATGCACACACCAAGAAAGAACCAGGAGCTCTGAAAGATGGTGATTACCTTCTTTATTCTCTTCATTCTGAGACAGGTCTCCTCTTCCTAAATTAGACTTAACAGAAAACACACCTACAAGTCTGAGGAAGGGTCTGATTCAATTGCATACTAAATCTTTAAGCCATGACTTCAGGAAAATGTGGTTCACTTTGTGTGTGTGTGTGTGTGTGTGTGTGTGTGTGTGTGTTTATTAGATACCTCTAACGTTCTTAAAGATTGGATAGTATCATCCACATGTGTTCTACTTTTAATGTTAAAATATTAATGATGATATTTTTAATATGACACTAGGCTATGTGGCAGTGTTATGTACAGAGTATGTTCATGCCATTCAAATGCTTTCTTTGGGTCCCTCCCACTGTGAAACTGTATGGAATAGTTTTGTTTTTTCTGTCTAAGCTAACGTGACTCAGATAACTGGACAGTATGTTATTTATGGGGAATTGGAGGGAGCTACTCACAAAAATGACCTTTTCATCCTCATGCAGGTTGTGTTGCTGGGAAAATACAATGCACAAGGCCTAGGCTCAGATCACGAGTTAATGCTAAGGTGCACCAGAGGACAAGAGTATGTCAAAGTCGTCATGCAGAACGGACGTATGATGGGAGCTGTCTTAATTGGTGAAACTGACTTAGAAGAAACATTTGAAAATTTAATTTTAAACCAGATGGATCTTTCATCATACGGAGAAGATCTCCTAGATCCAAATATTGATATAGAGGATTATTTTGATTGACAAAATTGTTCAAAATAAGGAGAAAAGAAAGAATTAGGAAAAACTAACAACTGCACCAAGTGAATGACCACACAAGTTGTGAATGCATGGTTGGGAAGGATTCAAGAAAACTCTTAAGATGAACTCAGTTTAATGACTAATTAGCACATGAACAATCCATACAGAGTTGAAATAAACCTGACTCACACAAATACACTCGAATACCAGATCCTTTCTTTGCCTAAACATCAAAGTAAGGCCAGGGTTTCAGGAGGCTTACTGTCTTGATGTACTCAGAATGTATAGAATCTTCTTGCTGATACACTTGGTACTGATGACTTACTGTTTTTATCTGAATTATAACATCAGCTTTTCTGATCAGAAATCATCTACATTACCCAGCTTAAATCGACACCAACTTGGAGGGGTGCACCGTATCAGCATAGGACTGCTTTAAAGGAGAGTCACATCTAAAAACAACAGCTAGTCACAGCAAGGCAAATGAGGTTATGACAGTTGCAGGGACTTCATCTCAGATATATTACACTTAGACAACTTTGCATAAAAGATGTTATTTTTCATTATTATTGTACACTGTAAAATATAATTCCTGATCTCAAATTTTCAAATGGTCCTGAATTCTCATATCTTCAGATAAGCTCTGAAAATATAGCTTTATATGTATAAAATACAAAATTGTTTCAAAAATTAAACAGTTGATTAACTATAAAAATGATAAATATACATAAACAGTTATTTTGTCCAAGATCAGGTAACACTCAGGCATCATCAAGTTTTCTTTTCTTAGCTCCTGTGTTCTTGGAGCCAGATAGCTGAAGCCTGTTTGTAGACTTCTGGAAGTTACCTGAACTTTTTTCTTCCTCTTTCTCATCTGCATGTTCCAACTGACAAGCTTCAGATGATGAAGCCTGCGAAAGAATGACAGACCAATACCTTGTTAATTAACCGCTCAGCTGCTCAGCTTTCTCGTGAGCTCACTAGTCTCAGACTCCCACTGTGTATCAGTCAAGTCTTTATAGGGCTGGTTCCTATCAACAAATTCCTATTTAATAACACACACACAAGAGAACACAGACTTAATAGTGGCTTGCAACCTCTGGACAACACAGACTTTACTTTTTTTTAACATTTATTACTTATTGTGTACATATATATGCACACCATGGAAGTCAGAGGACAGCTCACAGGAGTAGAGCAGCTCCTCCATCAGAGGACAGCTCACAGGAGTTAGTTCCAGGAATGGAGCTTGGGCTATCAGGGGCAGCAGAATAGACTTCTACCACTGAGCCATCTTGCTGACCCCAGCAGACTTAACCAGAAAATCCCACCCAATGTTATGAGAGAAGTAGACTATAAACGGGAGCCCTCCCATTCTAAGTGGTTGCAGCCCCCAACTCTACACTAGGCCAGTCTAAAACCCTCCACTACTTATCTGTCCAAAATCAAAACCCGGGAAGAAAACTGACATTGTTTGTGTCCAACCAAACCTAGTCGAGAACTTCAGAAAAGCATCCCCGAAGCTTCAGGCACATATGAACATATAAAATGAACAGCCAGTTACCCTGATGCCACTCTGTGTGGACTTCTTCATTTGCATAGTGACAGCATGGGCTTCGCTGCTGAGAAGACTAGCTCTGGGTCCAACTTTCAGATATGAGATGGTAGCATAAGCTGTGAAACTGTAGTCTTCTCTGTAAAAGAAAAGAACCAAGCGGAAAACTTGAAGGAGTCATAGAAAACACTTAAATGAACATAATTTTAAAAAACACACTAGAACAACACAAATATAATCCTTAAGGGAAATAGGTTGGGGTTTTTTGGGGGTGGGGTTTTTTGTTTGTTTGTTTAAGTTTCTGACTTCATGATCAAGGTCTAAGATTATTGGGTAACCTGTTTTCTATAATGCTTAAGAGTTCACATCAAATAATGGCAAAGCTGTTGACTCTGCTCCAGTTACAAAGGAAGAAACATGAAGACACAGAAGATAAATGGCTGTGTACTTGAGATACTGCTGCAGGAGAGCATGTGCGATGATTTTCTCCAGGTCTTCTCGGGGAAGGGCCGGGGTGACAACGCCAGCCACTCTCAACTTGGCTGCTCCTTTTCCCATCCAAGAATCAATCAGCTTCAGTGGAGTGAGTTTTTCATTCAGTGCCTCTGCCTGCTTCAGAATCTTGACCAGGTCTCTGCAGTGCTCTGTTATATTCTTTTTCTCAAACACTGCAAGGAGAGACATGATGGGCAAATGGGGATCTAGAGGTGACGGCGAGAAGCCAACTCTGGTTAAAATGGCTTAATAAGTACTGTGAGCCCTTTACACATACTTTTTTTTAATGTGCTCAGAATTAAGACCAGGATGTTCCTTAGGCTTTATCACCAGACTAAATTCTACTCCTAAAACACATGTAGGATTATGGTGATGTAAAGAAAATGACCTAGTTATCAAAGGCTGCAGTGTGCTCCAGTAAAAAGTGTCTGCCAGACATCACTGGGAGGTGTGCACTGCAGAAAAAAGCCTGCTCTTTACACTGTCTTATCTGATGCTACTCATTACACCACACTCTGAAAGCCAGTCTGGACTCTGAGGGAAAGTTCTGGATAGAAGTCCCCAAATACGAGACTAGCATCCCGACATATACAGGATTCACATGAGTTTGGTCTCTATAAGATAGCCTTATAAACTAGCAAATTAAGTGTCTGTAGCTGTCAAGTTAAAATTGCAGAGAACTCCACCCACTGAAGCATCAGAACCTAGGGCCCTCCCATGAGAACTGCTCAGTCCAGCTTTTCAAGAACACAGCACAGACCAGAAATTAAGACACAGCACTGGACACAGGTTCCTGGATTGTATCAAGACTGCCATGCCTTTTCTTATGTTACATTATTTCTATTCAGAGGAACTAATTTTTCCTTATTTCTTAAAAACTTTGATGTCCTTAGTATAGCAATATAAAATGTGTAGTCTTCTCTGTAAAAGAAAAGAACCAAGCAGAAAACTTGAAGGAGTCATAGAAAACACTTAAATGAACATAATTTTAAAAAACACACTAGAACAACACAAATATAATCCTTAAGGGAAATAGGTTGGGTTTTTTGGGGGGGGGGGGTGGGGGGTGGAGGTTTTGAATCTGAAAAATTCTAATTATCATTTGTCTTATAATTCTATTTGGAGGGTCTAACCCTTCCCACATGCAGCCCTCACTGCATTGAGCCTCTAAGAATCTAAAACAAGCTTACAAGTGTGTTTACAGCAGTTGTCACACATTTTGTTACAGGCATCTGCATTCCACACTTCATCGAAATGCTGTGCTATCAGCACACGACGACACCTGCAGACACATGAGAGAGAAGTTATCTAATCAAGCCTTCAGGATCTGCTCAGGAGTTACACATATCCTGCTGGCTTTCCACTGCTGTCACAACAGCCCCACAGATGTGGTGACTAGGACTCACCTCTGTGTAAAAAATCTCACAGGGTCAAAGTCAAGGTGGTGGCAGGCTGGATGTTTCTGAAAGCCTTTAACATTGTCTAGAGCTTGCCCATACTCCTTGGTTCCTGGCCCCCTCTTCCTTCAAGCCATCAACTGTGGGCTGAGGCTTCTCATCACAGCAAATGGACCTCTTTACTCCCTCTGCCAGTTAAGGACCCCTGCGAGTGCTGTGAGCAGAGAGTGCCATGGATTTCCCAATGAGAAATTTGACCCCGCCCTGGATTATTCAGTGACTCATCACCAGGGTGAATGGACATGCCTGAACTTCCCTCTCCAATATCTATGTTCCCGCACACCTTTCCATAATCACTATAGGCAGCTATATACCAGAGCCAAAGGAAAAAGGCTTCATTCATAACCTTCAACAGACTGGCCTTAAGAAGCACCTCAAAGACAGGCAGAGCCTCTTGTCTTAGATGGAGGCAGTCAGGGGTCCAGGTCTCTCCCACCTGCCTTTACAGTGCTGTTCTGTGCTAACTCAGTATATTCAGTAGGTACTTAACCACCACACAACACATGACATGTTATAGAAAAGCATGTGGCTCACTTGCTTATATTCTGGCAGTATGACACCATCTCATACAGCTTCTGCTGTCCTACATTCTCCATGACCACCATCGAGCTGATCCTGAATATGTCTCCAAAGCCGTAATACAGAATACAATCTGCTCTTGAGTCATCGCGACCTGTGCTTTGAGGAATCTTGAATTTGCATCATGCTTTCAAATATCATTACCATGCAAAAGAATATGTCAATTGGCTGACAGCTTCACAATATAGCTAAAAGTTTTTAGATATGAAGATAATCTGTAAGAACTACTGAGAGTTTTAAATGACTACAAAGAGGCTCATCAAAAATCAGATTATTAATATAGAAAAAAGAATGTCCATGAATAGTTCAGTTATTTAGGTTGTACATGTGCACCTACTTATTAAAATTCCAAGTGGCAGACATAAACATCATAATAGCTTACAACACATAAAAAACAATTTTTAACATCCTAACAGAATGTGTGTAAGTAAGTATAAATCTGCTTTTTAAAAAGACTTGTTCTAAAAATTACTACCTAAAAACCACCATTGAAAACTTGGAATTCTTAAGCATGTCCTCTACAAAGCCTCCTGAGATTACTTTCGGATTGGAACCCTACGTACCGGCACGCCCACTCTCTTGGTAGTAATTCTCCATGGATTTGCTCATTGAATGATGGATTACAAACCTCACATCTGGTTTATCAATTCCCATGCCAAATGCAACTGTAGCCACTACCACCTAAAACGTGTTAATATTTGGTTAGCTAATTAAGTCATTTAAATATTTTTAAAGGTAAGTTAGGCTTTCATAGAAAATACATATACTTAACCTGAAGCTCATTGGCTGACCACCGTGTATGAACCTTGGTCTTATCTTCTGGTTCCATATTGGCATGGTAAGTGCCTGCATGAATTCCCAGTTTTTGTAAACTAATGGTAACTTGTTCAGAGTCTTTCTGAGAAAAACAGTATATGATTCCTGCAGTAAAATAGGCCAAGTTTAGGCATGCATGCAAGCACATTCCTGAGGGTTAATCTGCACCATGCTCAAGACACTGATCTGGTGACAAGGCAGAGGGGAAACAAGTTATGAAAGTCCCAAGTCCCTGTGCACATACTGATTATTGGGTGTAATCCAAGGTTTAACATCAAGCTTGCCCTAAGCAGAAATGAACCCTAGGCCACCACCTGGGGTTCCCACGACCAAAAGAGGGTCTCCCTGCAACTGTATCCCCACTACACAGCATTTCTTTAACTGATGTAAGCTCTGTGAGATGCTGTGAAGAGTGGGGGATGGTGACAGTCCCCCGTGGGCATGACCAGGAGGGATAAGCAGCTACAGCATCTCTCAGAGTTGACTCAGGAACTCCTTTTCCCAGATGCCATTACTCTCTCCTAACTACCTAGAGGGTAGTGCTGAAGGGCCGCTAGGCTTCAGTCCCACTGGTATAGTCCTTAGCTCAGGAACATAGAAACAGATGTCCTCAACTTCACCTTGCTTCACTGCTAAGTATGTACAGGACCCTTCCTGAAAGGTACTGTGTCTTGTGTCTCTTCAGAACATTGCTACTCACTCAGGAAGGTATATGACAGATACTAATGTGTCAACAATACTGTCACCCGACCTATTTAACAGCAGGCAAAGCAGGCAGCTTTGACTCCAACTGTGACAGGGATGTCACACATAGCCTCTGAGAACAAATGAATAGATTTGATCTCATTTTCAGCTATCAGTCATGTATCATTGGAGGGATTTATGCCATTTCATAAATGGGACTCTCAGCTCCCAAATTGATTTGTTTTTAACATTACCTGATTGCCCTTTGTACCGTCCATTAATGAGCTTTACAATGTCCTCAATAAAGTCTTCAGTGTTTGAGGGCTTTTGCCGAACCTACGAAAAGCAGTCTCATTAAAAAGTAGATTTACCAATGCCACCCAAGTTGTGCCTGCTTATAACCTCTGAGGTGTGAGTCCCTCGTGGAAAGTATCCCTTTCTGTCAGTCTTCCTGCCCTCACAGGACTCACCTGTCTGACTTATTCCTGCCTCTGCCTAGCCTCTCTCCTTGATTTTCAGTCCCTAATCTGCCAGAGATGAGGAGGCATAGAAACAGTAGGTAATTTGTGAAGATGGAAGTTTTTCTAGTGTCTGATGCTTTAATAAAAACATGAAGCATATTATGAAAGCAATGAAAAAGCAAAGATTAAATCCATCCTTAACACAGCTTGAAAGAAACCAGAAAGCCACTGGGATATTTCACCTACAAGCACATGGATCAGATAAAATACACAGGGAATGCTAAAGAACTTATCGTGTGTATTTATGTTTCTATTATTCAGTTTCACAGACGTCAGCAGGGCTCTTGGTTTCACCCATCCTTGTTCTGAATCCTTGCTCAAATTGTATATAAAGGACAGCATCACTTAATGCAGTACTGTTTTCTATTGGGCCTAATGCAGATTATGCTCCATGAGACACAGATAAACTAAAGCACTAATGAATGTCCTAATAATTACTTCATGACATTAAAAATGATTCTACTATCATTATGTAAATAAGCACAATAAAGAAATGTAACTTTTGTATACCTCATAATAAAGATTTGGTCGGTTGAAAGATGCTGTAAAAGTCAAACATTTTTCCACACACAGGATTTTCTGTGCATCCTTCAAAACATGATTAGTTGCCGTTGCAGTCAGCCCAATCAGCGAGGTGTTGGGAAACTGGCGCTTCAAGATGCCGAGTGCCTTATAATCTGAAAAAGATGACATGGTCTGTATCTCTGTGAACCCTCAGAGAATGAGAGTAAATCAGACCCTTAACACCACAGATGAGCAATGGCTCCCACAGTGTTTCTTGCAGAGTTTGCTGTAACTAAGTTGGGAGGACCTGTCATTCTTCTTGAATTCAAAGGCTTTACTGCACTTTTCTTCAAAAATAATGTTCTTGGCAGAGGTTGAAGTAATGCCCTGTTAAAAGCAGATGTTGTGCAGATAATTCCTCTTGACTGAAACATTCTGGGAGGCCATTCAGGCTCACGAAACTCACATGACTGAAAAGGTCTCTCCACAAGATTATGTAAGTTAACAATTACTGGGGGAGGAAATCTCTCCAGTAGTGTAACTGCCAGTATATCCTACCCAGGACTCCAGTGATGCATCACTCATGAGTCATCACCCAAGGTGGGGTAAGCTTTTCAGTGACACAGCTGCCCAAATCACCCATGTTCCTGTATGCAACCTAAATCCCGTTGATCACCAAGCTAGACTTATGTCGAACTATTTCTTTGATGTGTTACAATCTTCTCCTTCTGGGGTGAATAGCAGTGATAGCCCCAGAAAAGGTCGTGCAGTAAGGGATATTAGGCATGCTGTCAAGCTGTGGTATACTTGTTAAACAACAGGCTCAAGAGACGGTGGGATCATCAGAACACTTGATCTATTGCAACCAGCAAGCTAGATGAAGTCATCAGTCATCTGTGTGATCATCATCAATCTACCTGGTACCTCCCATAGCAGTTCAGAGCAGAAGACAAGATAAGGCCACTGCTTTTGGAAGAACCTTGGCAGAGACACCATTAAGGCTGATACCTGTCATACACATCCAATCATGACAAGAGTGGTCCTTTATTCCCCTTCAGTACTTAAAATGTTTGAAAGAAATTGGAAAAGAAATGTGATAGGCAGTGAGCACTGGAGTCAGATCTGGAAGAATACACAGGGTCAAGCAGGAGGACAGCACAGAGTGCCAATCACTGGAAACGGCACAGCAAGCAATTCAAGGAGCCAGATCACAGGGTATGATCTAGATGGACCTACTGTCCAATCCATTCAGGGAATTCTATTCCCCAGAATTCCTTCCATGAACAGTATCAAGAGCTACTTGTCTTTGAACATCTTCCTGGCAAGTTCTAGTCAACCTAGCTCTCTTCCACTCTTCCTTAGACTCCTCTTTCAACTGCAAGATTCAACAGCTAACACTGGTAGAACCCTGCAGCAGGCTCCACAGATGCTCCTCAAAGGACAAGGCCTCACAGAGGACTGGCTCTCCATGAACTTCCCTCTTGAGGCCCCTTTGACCCTATGAGTGGCCCTCCCAGCTCTGGATTGTCCTCCTTCACAGTGCTCAGAAAAGTGCTCTGGGTTACGTGCTGGCCTCCAGCTTCCCCTTCAGACTCCCTGTGCTCAGTTCCTCCTGCAGCTGTGCAAGGTCTATGTCCTGTCTACAGGCATCCTGTCACATTTGCACTGCCTCGATTTCTACCTGCACCCTCACTGGAATGTTCACGTAGAAACCAGGCTTACATAAAGCTACGAACAACACAGCCAGCTGGTTCTAAGAAACCAGGATTCCATCTGCTAGGACATGTCTCAAGTCAGACAAAGAACACACAGGCTCATGTTTCAGAAATCAGTCTTGGATAGCACTGCCAAGGTCATGCTAGAACAGGAAAACACCAGACAGAAGGAAAACCCTGTTTCATGGTCCATATCAGATGCTTTCAGTGCTGAACTGTGGCAACAACATGGTTAAGAAAATGGAGTTGGGGGCTGAAGAGATACTTTAGCAGTTGTGATCACTGGCTACTCAACTGGGCTCAATTCCTGGGACTCACATGGGTAGCTCAGTCCAGTCCAGGGGACCCAACACTCTACTGGCCTCCTGAGGCACCAGGTACACACAAGGTGAACACACACACAAGAGTAAAACACTCATACATGTATGATAAATAAATCTTAAAAAAAAAATTCTTTAAAGATAATGGAGTTCTTGGTCTGAAATTTAAGAAAAAAAATTACAACTTAAAAAATTCAGTCTTCAGGCCATAAGATCACTGTCTCTGAAGAAATGTAAAGAAAGGTAAATGTAAAAACAGACTAGAATTCTAGAAAACACTAATATTTAAGGAAAAAATTAAAGACAAAAAAATTGCAAAGTAAGAAATTCAATAGTGTTTGTTACATGATGGTAAACAAGGGGAAGAAAGTGGTGAGGTGAGAGGTGACCAGTATGAACCACTTGGAGGGACTAAATCAAGTACTGATAGGTGGAACCTGCGGAAAGGACTGTGGAACCTGAAAGGATAACTGACTGACTGATGGAAAGCTGAGCTGTGGCGGAAAGCATTGTAGTCATGTAAACAGCAGGATGGGAGAACAGGCCCTCAGCTGACACAGGCTGGTCGAATGGCCACAGTCCAGGGCAAATGCAGCAGAGGCCAGTGGCTACAGCAGAGATTGAATGGGGAAAACATGGGACCCAGGATGTCCTTGAGAGTTAAAAATCGCAAAAGGAAAAGTGGCCAAGGCCAGGGATAAGATTTCTTAATTTAAAATTGTGGCCAGGTATGGCTGTACATGCCTTTAATTACAGCATATGGGAGGCAGAGGCAGGCAGATCTCTGTGAGCTCAAGGCTAGCCTGATCTACATAGTGAGTTCCAGGACTATACAGAGAGACCCTGTCTTAAAAAACAAGACAAAACAAAAAATAATAATAAAATTGTGCGTGTATGTGTGCATACATGTATGTATGATGTATGTGTGAACACATCCACGCAGAGGTCAGTGATCACCTTCAGTGGTGGTACCTCACCTTCTACCGTCTGAGGCAAGGTCTTTTCTGTTGTTGCTGCTGTGCTACGTCCACCTAGCAAGCTGGCCCGCAAGCTCCCAGAGTTCTCCTGTCTCCCCTCCCACCTTGACAAAGGAGTGCTGAGCTGCTGGACTCAGCTTTACATGAGGCCTGGGGATTCAAACTTAGGTCCACACATGGCAATGTGAGCACTGTACCACTGATCTATCTCCTTAGCCAAGATTTTAAAATAAAATAATGAGTAACTTTCTCTAGGACGACTATGGGATTAGTTTGGAAGCTGAAGTAGTACTAAAATGTCTCATCAAACTTCAACTAGTTGAGTAAGATACTGAAAAACCCAGAAAGCAGAGAATCCCTTCAAAGTCCTGCAAAGTCCTCAATAAACAGGAAACAGTCAAGAAGGGGTCTAGAATGCTAGAGCTGTAACATGGGCTAGAGGCAGGCATCTCACAGGTTCACTGCAGGTAGATGAGATGCTGCAAGGATGAAGCCGGAGGAAATAAGTGAACAAGTTCAAAGAGGCAGGCACTTTGACCATAGCGAGCTAAGCAAGAACCCAGACCCCAATGTAAACATGCATACCAGGCCTGAAATCATGTCCCCACTGACTGCAACAATGCACTTCATCCACTGCAATTCGAGTCAGTCTCCCAGCTTCATAGGCTTTCTCTAGCCTTGACATGAACATCTTGCTTTTTGCAATTTTTTCTGGAGTCACATAAATCAGCTTTAACTGGGAGTTTTTATTCACCATTTCAGCATGAACCCATTTCACATGCTCCTATTAAAGACAAAACAGACACAATCATTGTAGAGTCAAGCTGGTGGACCACAACACTAAGTGAAAAATGGATGCTTGTTACTGAAAAGCAACAGCCTGGGGCTCTTCCTGAAGCAGATGCTGGCTCATTAAAAGTGAAGCCACGTACCTCTATAAGCTTCAAGGCAGCTGTGCAAACAGTAATCTAGTGACTCATTTACTCCAGATGGACAAAGATAAAATCACAGTCATTAAGCAAAAAAATGAGGAAGAAACATGAATATGACAAGATTCTCCAATAAAGAATGTGTATAATTATAAATTGTTAATAGAACCCAAAATGTGAACCAAATATAGTAGCTGTGGCCATAATTGTAGGTTTTACAAGTTCACTTATTACATTTATAATTATATACCCATGAACAAAAATATTTATTTTAATTATAGCCATTTTAACAAAGTTATCCAATACCTGTTTAAATATATAGACCCTTAGGGACACTCACATTACGCATTCTATAGTATATACACTGCAGACAGAATGCTGTCAGTACTGCACTGAGCTTTCTGTTTTCTCTTCATTAGAGGTATGTGTCAGGGCCAGCAAGATGGCTCAGCAGGCACAGGGGTCTGCCGCCAAACCTGAGAACCGGAGTTTGATCCTCAGGAAACGCATGGTAGAAGGAAAGAGTGACTCCTGCAAGTTGTCTCCTGACCTCCACATACATGCTTAGTGGTGGCATGCTCATGCCCTACTCCACTGACACACAAATAAGTGAAACAAGACAAAACAAGAGTTACACACTGAAAATTTCCCATTAAAACATGAGGCCTTGGATTTCTGTTCATATGAATAAATCAAGGGGTAAGGGTATAGATGAAGAATGGCAACTATATGGCAACTTTTTTTCCTTTATTTACTATTGACACTACTTTGTGTATTTTGAAAGAGTTTGAGAACAGAATTTACAAAAAAACAGCTTGGAAGTGGTCTGTCCTTGCAGATAAGGGCAAGATGGTCCATCTCCCCACAGAGATGCAGGTTCTTAGTAACTCATTTTCTGTATTAAACTAAAAGTTCTTTGCTATTTGTGTGTGTATGCTGTATGCATGTGGAGATGTTTACCTGTAGACAATATCAGAAGTCAACTCTCCACTTTATTTTTTGAGATAGTCTCTTGCTGAACCTTGAGCTCCTCAATTAGGCTAGGTTAGCTGGTCAGCAAGCTCCAGGGAT